>NC_082718.1:99336385-99689719 GCF_030144855.1 Hypanus sabinus
CCTATTCCACCCTGTGTCTCAATAATAAAAAATAAAGAATGGTTCTTCAAAAGTAATGGATACATTATGGAGAATTAGTAAATATTATGCCAATGTTTTAATAGAACATATTAATACTTCTATATATTAAAAACTAATACAAGTAACCTTTTTTTCTTACAATACTGCTTGGGGTTGAGGATGTCCTGCCAAAGGGTTTCAGCCTGAAACGTTGACTGGTTAATCTTTTCCATAGGACCTGCCTGGACTGCTGAGTTCCTCCAGCACTTTGTGTGTGTTGCTCGGATTTCCAGCGTCTGCAGATTTTCTCTTGTTTGGGGTTGAGGATGACTTGCTTTCACTCCAGATGAGTAGTAGCTGACGAGGCCAGTGTGGGACAAGTGAAGCAGGATGACAAGGAGGATGACTGAACATCTGGCAGGTAGTGTTTTCCCTCTAAGGCTTAGAATGGGCATTTGTATTATCACAGTGAATGGGCTCAACTTCTGAAATATTCCTCTGTTGTAAACAGTCAGGAGTCAGAGATCCCCACAAGTTTTTAAGGATGTTACATTTCTTCAAAGAGGCTATGAGACCATCTTGAATGTTTCCACTAGTCACTCAGCACAGAAAACCCCAATAATCCATTAGGTACATGGATAGATACTTTATTGATCCCAAAAGAAATTACAGAGGCACAGTAGCATTACAAGTGCACAGATACAAATATTCAAAGAGAAGTAGAAAGAATAAAAAATAAGTTACCACAAACAGTCTAACAGAAGGGGAGGGGGAGTCATTACTTCTCTGAATATAGGTTGACTCATTATAGAGCCTAATGGCTATTTTGAAATCCTGTTGGTTCAGCATCCTGTTCACCAGTTGATGTTTATCAGAATCCTTTTTATCTACAGAGGCTTAAGTTCCCATGTCTATTTCAATACTCTGCAGACCCAATTTATTGAGAGATGGCTCCCAAGGTAATGGAAGTGGTCCACATTTTCCGCGTTCTTGCCATAGACCTTTAGTGTCAGAAGGGCAGGTTTTCCTTTGGTTTAAAGGTAAAGGCCTTGATTAAACTGGTGTAAAGGCTTGTTCTCTGATTTTGTTATTGAATGAGATGATAATGTCTAAGCACGTCACCTTAGAATACGTGCATGGGCTTCAGGGACATTGGGTGTCAGGAAGCATTGTTATCGCTGAGTGAAAAACTAGTGAGACACTTCACTGAATCTTTGTTGATATTCTAGTACATTTCTGCATGAGTGCTGCCCTGCCAAAGGCAGTATGTTTGGGATAAGACATTAAAATTTTGCAGGTTCTAACACTGTGGTCATAACTCATGCTATGCCTCTATGTTAATTTTGAAATTTCAAAATAAACATATTATCAAAGTATGTATATAGTATGCCACCAGATACTACCCTGAGATTCATTTGCTTGTAGGCTTTCACAGTAGAACAAAGAAGTACAATAGAATCAATGAAAAACTACACACAAACAATGACTGAGAAGCAATCAATGTGCAAATGCAATAAATAAATAAATAAATAAACAAACAAACAAACAAATAGATAGATAGATAGATAGATAGATAGATAGATAGATAAATAAATAAATAGATGAATAGATGGATGGATAGATAGATAAATAAATAAATAATGGTTGGTTTGAGTTATTTTCTGATCTTGGCAATTTACTTGCAAACGTTTCATCACCTTACAAGAAGACATCATCAGTGCACTGTTAATTGTGGTGTGTCCTCATAGTGCTTGGCATGTATTTATTTTGGGCCAAGCATTCGGAAGACACTCCACAATTAACAGTGCACCGATGATGTCGCCTCATATGGTGGCGAAAATCTTTGCAAGTGAATTGCCAAGATTGGAGAACAGCTCAGCCCAACCATCAGCCACCCAAGTGGCACATCTTACAAAATATTTCAAAATAAGTAATACTGAGAACGTGAGTTGCAGAGTCTTAGAAAGTGTGTCTCTAGGTTGCATTCAATGATTGGGTCAGAAAAGAAAAACATAATTCTCAGTAAATTATTTTCCATCACACACCAGTGATCCCATTCCTTATTTTGTTCATTTTTCTTATCTTTCTTGTCATTGATTGAAACGACCTCAGGGAATCATTAAATTTTGTAAAAACGCTCTTTATGTTCAGATTTATATCCATATTTCGTATGAAGTAGAAAGGGGCCATCCAGCCCAGCAAATCCATGCCAACTCTCAGAGCAATCCCATTGATCACATTCTCTGCAACCTGTTCTTTCCGCTGGATTCTTCAATGAGTCTTGATTTCCCACTACGCATCTGAACAGCATCTAATTAACCAACCAGGATGTAAGGTTGTGGGACAAAACCAGAGAACCTAGGGGAAACCCCATACAGTCACAGGTAGAAAGCAAATTCTCTGCAATCTAAGGAGCAAGGTCAAGGTAGCCAAATAGCCAGAACAGTGTGGCTGCAAATTAGTTATAATGATAACATACATTTTCAGCTGAACTGTAATTTGGATTTCTAGCAGTTGATAAACTAAAGAACAGAATTGGATAACTTAAACACAAAATCCAGATCAACACATGCAAAACGCTGGAGGAACTTAGCGCGTCAGGCAGCATCTATGGAAATGAATAAACAGTCAACGTTTCAAGACGACGCCCTTCTTCAGGACTGGTCTCATCCTGAAATGTTGACTGTTTATTTATTTTCATAGATGCTACCTGACGTGCTGAGTTCCTCCTATTGTGTGTGTTGAACTGTATATCTGTTATTAATTACCCCTTATTGTTTCAATTATTTCAAAGGTGGAATCAAAAGGAACATTTTGTTTATGTCAAAGAGATCTGTGCTACAAATTACAATGAAGACTTCACCACATGCAAGACATGTTGCAGGGATCATTTAAAACTGTCCCACTTGGTCTATAATCTTTTATGCTTTTTGGTTATATTGACAATATGAAATTGACTAAGCATGAACTCAACATCTTCCCCCACCTTCTCCTTCATTTCTCAGTAAAAGAATACAACTAAGTGCTTCCAAGAAGCAAGATCTCATGATACTCGTAAGGTAAACAATAGTACTAGAAGAGACACTAACAAAATACTGGGATGTTTGATATTTATAATGTCATTTTACTAGTTTTTATTTAATTTTGAGCTCTTGAAAATAAGTCAATTCTAAAAAGTGCTATTGTTAGTGAATGGTTGACAAATTAACTAAATATTCACAGTTCAAAGTATTGTTTGTACATTTATTATCAAAGTAGGTATCCATTTTACAACCTTGAGAGTCGTCTCCTTACAGGGAGCCACAAAACAAAGAACTCCAAAGGAACCCATAAAGAAAGACCATCAAGCAACCAATGTGCAGAGAGAAAAAAAAACCAAACTGTGTAAACAATGTAGGTACTCAAGTAGCATTCAAAACAAAAGTGAGTCCATAGACACGAAGCCCGGAGTACCTGGTGCAGGCCACAGCCTCAGGCTCAGTTCAATGCAGAGCTGAGTAATCATTGCAGGACAGCAAGCAAAACTGCCCGACCCTTGCCTCTGTTCCCAAAACCCTATGTTTTCAATCCATCTGACTAGGCGTTTAAATTGTCAAACACTGGGTCATTCCTCACACTAGGACCCAGGCCTTGTATTACATAAAAAAGTGATGCAAAATTTGTTCTCCTACATAACAGTTCCAGCAACCCATGTTTTATCCTGATACTCTCTGTGCAGACTTTTCACATTTTCTCTACGTCCATGTAGGTGTACAATGTCCTGGGTATGTTACTCAAAATGGCCTCTTTGGTTTGTTACAAGTAGGAATGTTTCTTTGTCGGATAAGTGTTTCTCTAGCCGTTGTTTCACTTTAGAATGGCTGATATGGTAATTGTATTCATTTGTTAATCAATGGGGAATGTCATTGTGTCTTGTGATGCTGGGAACTTGGGGGAGGGGTTTTCGCGGGTTTTTTTGGGAGAGGCCGAGGAAGACATGGAAGAAGGTGGACGTGTGCTGGACTGCTCGTAAGACCACCGGGGTGGTCCCAGGTGCGACGGCCGGATGGGTCAATTGGTTCGTGGATTGAGCTCCAACGAGTGCACTAAACAGACTGAACTTTGATAAGTGGCGCCTTTTGTTTTTTTTCCTTGTGTATATATATTGTATTGCTTACTACTCTTTTTAATTTTAGTAAACTCTTTAAAGTGTATTTCATAACGGTATTTGTTGTGGATTTGATACTGTTGGCGGGCTCGAGGCGTAAACTCGATTCTCACAGCACCTGCGTGTACGGGAGGTGGGTTGGAGAGTGGCTGGATCCCTTTTTCCCCTAGACATATACCAGCCTGTGGGTAAGTGTTACATTTGTGGGGTGCTCGTCCCGGATTGGATTGTCAGGGGCTGTGGAGTCGCGCAGGCAGCAGAGGAAGATGGACAGAGACAAGTTTGTTTGTTGGTGCCAGTTTGAAGATGTCCCAGTACAGTACGCATGCGTAGTGAGCGGAGTGGATTTTCGAGTTTCAGGAGACGTGATAGTGAGGGGTTTAAGTTCGGTGAAGGGTATTGGGCAGGTAGAATTGGTAGCTAGACGGTGTGGTAAAGAGGTGGAGTCTAGCTGGGTGTTGGTTCGTACGAGTGCTGAAGTCAGGACGGTGGAACTGCCGGCGACGGTCAGTGTACCGGGGGAGGAGGGGCCGTGGGGGCTCCACTTCTACAAGGATGAGGCTGAGGAGACATCGGGGGAAGAGTTAGAGCTAGAGGTGGACCCCAGAGAGGTGCCCGGCACTAGTAAAGGGAGGTGGGAGGAGGGAGTCGTGACTAAGCCCCGCTCCCCAGGTAGGGTGGAAGTCTCGGAGCTGGCAGCCGCACTTTATTCCCTGGTGGGGGTGGCCGAGAGGCCACGGCTGAAGCTGGGGGTGTTCTCCGGAGCCAAGCCTACTCCGGATGGGGAGGTGGACTATGAGACCTGGATCGAGCATACGTCTTTGATGTTAGAGGAGTGGCCAGGTTCAGAGGAGGAGAAGAGGCAGCGATTGCTGGGAAGTTTGAGGGGTTTAGCAGCCACAACCATCCGGGAGTTGAAAGCTGAGAAGCCTGGGGCCTCAGTGGAGGACTGCCTAGAAGTTTTGGAGGGAGCGTTTGGGTTGTCAGGGGAACCCTGGCTGCTTTTAGCAGAGTTTCAACGCCTGGAACAATGGAGAGGGGAAAAGCTCTCCGAGTACATATTTAGGATGGAGGGGATGCTCTCGGGGCTGCGGCGCCGAGGGGTAGTGAAGGCGACTGACGTGGCTAGCGTGAGGATGAGTCAGCTATTCAGTGGCTCTCTGGAGGAGGACAAGGTGGCGTGGACTATCCGGCAGGCTTATAGGAAAGGTCCCCCTCCATCCTTCGGGCAACTGATTAGAGAGGTGCGAGAGGAAGAGAGAGCATTGGGGCGGAAAAGGGGCACGGGCCTACGGGAGCGATCCTCAGCGATACAGGAAGTGGTGGCTGAGTGGAGGAATGACAAACCCCCGGGGAGTAGGGAACCCCCTTTGGAGGGGAGGGACAGGGGAGGTACCTACTCTCAGGGGCGATCAGTGCAGTGGATTGGGAGCAGGAGCCGTCCTGGGAGAGGAGGGGCAGCCGGCAGTGTGTGCTTTAACTGTGGGAAAGAGGGGCATTTCAGGCGGGACTGTGGAAGGCCAAGGGTGTGCTATAGCTGTGGAGAGGAGGGTCACTTTAGGTGGGATTGTGAGAGACAAGGAGTCCCGCGGAGGACAAGCCCCCCTGCGACTAAGAAGGGAGAGGTGTCGGGGAAACTTAGGAGAGGCTCAGTGAGGGAATGGACTGGAGCCTCTGGAGGAACACGTTCCCAGAGATCAGCCGGAAGACCACCGGGTGCCCACGCCTCTGTTCCGGATGGGCTGGTAGGACCCCGTGCCAGTGTGGGTCTACGGATAGAGGGAGTTTACGCAAAAGCCGTTCTTGATACTGGATCGCAGGTGACCTTATTGTACCGGTCTTTCTACAATCAACATCTAAAGCATTTGCCCGTAACACCATTTGACGCCCTGCAGATTTGGGGTGTGAGCGAGGGTGACTACCCGTACGATGGGTACCTATCGGTGAGATTGGAGTTCTCGGAGGGCGATGTGGGAGTGTCGGAAGCTATTGAGACGTTGGTGTTGGTGTGTCCTGACCCGGTGGAAACCGGTGGTGCTGCCCTCCTGGTGGGGACTAACTCCCCAGTTGTGCGACGGCTCCTGGGAGCTTGTAAGGAGAAAGGGGGGGAAGACTTTCTGGAGACCCTCTCGGTGCATCCAGTGTTTCGAGCAGTGTTCGAAGAAGGGGTTGCCTCCCAAGGGCTGGACCCGGAGTGTAAACGAGGGACGGTGTGGTGTACGCAGGCGAGGCCCAAGGTGATCCAACCAGGGGAGGTAGCACTAGTGATGGGGACCCCCAGATTCCCAGGAGTGCCGACGGGAGAAGCCCTGTTAGTAGACGCCCCAGACGATCTTGAAGGGGAGACACGATTTCCGGCAGGGGCGCTGGTGAGGCCCGAAGTGCAGAGACCAGGGGTGGTACATGCGAGGCGTATAGCTATAAGTGTCAGGAACACCACGGCAAGAGAAATCACCTTTAAGAGGGGAATGCCGCTGGCACATCTGTTCCCGGTGACGGGAATGTCCAGCGCACCAGTGCGGACCCCTAACGGGGAGGGATCGGAGCATCGAAGGGAGCTGACCGCTGAAGCCTTTAACTTCGGGGATTCCCCAGTGTCGCCGGAGTGGAAACGCAGGCTAGTGGAGAAGATGCTGAAGATGGAAGCTGTTTTTTCTCAGGGCGAGTTTGATGTTGGCTGCTCCAAAAGCACTCGCCACACCATCCGGGTGACGGAGGACACCCCGTTCCGAGAGAGATCCCGGCGGCTGGCTCCGGCAGATGTTGAGGACGTGCGACAGCACTTGTGCAAGTTGAAGGAGGCCGGAATCATAGCTGAGTCTCGAAGTCCTTATGCGTCCCCAATAGTGGTGGCACGGAAGAAGAATGGGCGAGTGCGCATGTGTGTTGACTACAGGACGTTGAATCGGCGAACTGTCCCTGATCAATATACTGTCCCAAGAGTCGAGGATGCGTTGGCCTGCCTGAGCGGTGCAAAGTGGTTCAGTGTGCTGGATTTAAGAAGTGGGTATTACCAGATCCCGATGAGTGCGGCCGATAAAGAGAAGACTGCTTTTATCTGCCCACTGGGGTTCTTTCAGTTCGAACGAATGCCCCAAGGCATATCCGGAGCCCCAGCCACCTTCCAGAGGCTCATGGAGAGAACTGTGGGGGATATGAATCTGTTGGAGGTGCTGGTGTACCTGGACGATTTGATAGTGTTTGGATCGACTTTGGAGGAACATGAGGAGAGACTGTTGAAGGTGTTGGGCCGGCTTAATGAAGAAGGGTTGAAGCTTTCCCTGGACAAATGCCAGTTCTGCAAGTCGTCGGTTAACTACATTGGCCATATCATTTCGCGAGAGGGAGTGGCTACTGATCCAACCAAGATAGAGGCTGTGACCACCTGGCCGAGACCCCAGAAAGTGGGTGCTCTGCGCTCATTTTTGGGGTTCTGTGGGTATTACCGGCGATTTGTGAAAGGATACGCCAAAGTGTGTCACCCGTTAACTCAGCTGTTGTGTGGCTATCCCCCGGTGGGGAAGAAGAGGACGGGGAACCAGAGGCAGGACGCTGGAGGATACTGGAACCCGGCGGAACCTTTTGGCTCGAGATGGGATGATCAATGTGAAGAGGCGTTCCGATCTTTGAAAAGGGCACTGACCCAGGCCCCGGTGTTGGCTTTTGCCGATCCCCAGAAGCCATATGTGCTGCACACGGATGCCAGCCGAGAGGGTCTCGGGGCTGTTCTGTACCAGGAGCATGGCAAAGCATTGAGACCGGTGGCATTTGTCAGCCGAAGCTTGTCGCCATCGGAGAGAAACTATCCCACTCACAAGTTGGAGTTCCTGGCGCTGAAGTGGGCGGTGGTGGACAAGCTGGGCGATTACCTTTACGGAGCCAAGTTTGAGGTGAGAACGGATAACAATCCTCTCACTTATATTTTGACTTCGGCGAAGCTGGATGCCACAGGACATCGGTGGCTGGCGGCATTGTCGGTATATGATTTCAGCCTGAGGTACCGCCCCGGAAGCAAGAATATCGATGCGGATGCATTGTCTCGTCGGGAGCCGGGGGAGGAGGAGAAGGACGAGGAGTGGGAGAGTGTCCCTGCCCCTGGAGTGAAGGTGATGTGTCAGTTTGTTATCACCGTGAAGGCCGAGGGAAGAGGGAGGCTGGAACGAGCCGTGGACCATTTGGGGGTTTTTGACGACGCCATACCCCTAGTTTACTGTGACCTGACCGCTCTGAGGACTAAACAGTTGCCGGAACTGAGTCCGGGGGAAGTGGCAACTGCTCAGCAAAATGACCCGGGCATTGGCACAGTGTGGAGAGCGGTCGAGAAGGGGGATGGGGCGTTGGCTGAGAAGGCGAAACACCCATTGAAGGAGTGGTCTCGGTTGAAGTTAAAGAACAAAATCTTGTACCGGGTAACAACGCCTCCGGACCAACCCCGCTGTTGGCAACTGGTCCTGCCAGAGGAGTATCACCAGACTGTACTCCAGGCCTTACATGATGATTCTGGACATTTGGGGGTGGAAAAGACATATGGATTACTCAAAGACCGGTTCTACTGGCCCCGGATGAGGGGGGACGTCGAAGAATACAGTAGGGGATGCCGTCGTTGCATCCAGAGGAAGACCCTGCCAGCGTTGGCGGCTCCACTGTCGCACTTGCAGAGTGCGGGACCTCTGGACCTGGTATGTATGGATTTCCTGTCGATTGAGCCTGACACCAGCAACACCGCGAATGTATTAGTCATCACCGATCATTACACTCGCTATGCTCAGGCATTTCCCACCAAGGATCAGAAGGCGACGACAGTGGCGAAGGTGTTATGGGAGAAGTACTTTGTGCATTACGGTCTTCCCAGGCGAATCCATAGTGATCAGGGGCGGGACTTTGAGAGCCGCCTTATCCAGGAATTACTGACTATGCTTGGGATTGAGAAATCCAGGACTACCCCTTACCACCCACAGGGAGATCCTCAGCCAGAGAGATTCAACAGGACCCTGTTGGATATGCTTGGGACGCTGGAGATTGGGCAGAAAAGCAGGTGGAGTCGTCATATTGGACAATTGGTTCACTGTTACAATTGTACTCGCAATGAGGCTACAGGGTATTCACCCTATTATCTGATGTTTGGGCGGGAAGCGAGGTTGCCCATTGACGTGTGTTTTGGAGGTGGAGTGGGTGAATTTCCCGGGAAGTCCCATCTAAAGTACGTGTCCGACATGAAGAGGGAGTTACAGCGGGCGTACGAGTTGGCCGAGGCGGCGGCTACCAAACAAAATCAGCGGAATAAGATGCGGTATGATCGAAAGGTGAAGTTTGTACAATTATTACCGGGCGACCGGGTCCTTTTACAGAATTTGGGACTCCCTGGTAAGCACAAGTTGGCAGATCGATGGGCGGCCAGCCCCTATGTAATAGAGAGCCAGATGCCGAACCTGCCAGTTTACCGGGTGAAACCCGAGGATGGAAAAGGGCCTATCAAGGTACTCCATAGGAATCACCTGCTGCCACTGGGTCAAGCGGTGCAGGTGGATAAGGAGCCCGAGTGGGAGGTTACGCCCAGTACAAGGACTCTGCGAGGGAGCGGAGAACGGGAAGAGCCCGCTGCTGAAGAGCGGGGACGGGTCCCTCTCTCGGGAATGGCTACCGATTCAGAGGAGGACGACTCAGATGAGTGGGTCCTGTTCCCATTCGCTAGTGCTCCAGTACCAGGAGAGGAGGCTCCTGGCCCTTCCCATACTGAATTGGGTGAGAGGAGGGAAGGTCTTGAGGGTCAGATGGAGAGGCAGCCTACATTGGTGGGAGAGAGGGTGGAATCTGAGCGTGAGCCGGAGAGATCTCGGGTGAGGGAGGACCCCTGTGAGGAAGGGGGTGCGGGTCTGTCAGGTAGACCTGGGGTGTCCGAGACAGTGGGTTCGCAGGTGACGAGGGAGCCCAGTGGGGCAGAAGGGGTATGGAGATCTCAGAGGATTAGGCGCCCCCCGGAGCGGTTGACATATGTGGTACCGGGAGAACCGAGTGTGATTTCTACTGCTCTGGGTAGTTATGTCATTGCCTTCTGCACCTGGGTTGGGTTTTGTGTGTTGCAAGAAGCTTTGGGGACCTCTAGTAATGCCATGAGGGCATGACATTTGCTGGTGGGGAGAGAATGTACAATGTCCTGGGTATGTTACTCAAAATGGCCTCTTTGGTTTGTTACAAGTAGGAATGTTTCTTTGTCGGATAAGTGTTTCTCTAGCCGTTGTTTCACTTTAGAATGGCTGATATGGTAATTGTATTCATTTGTTAATCAATGGGGAATGTCATTGTGTCTTGTGATGCTGGGAACTTGGGGGAGGGGTTTTTGCGGGTTTTTTTGGGAGAGGCCGAGGAAGACATGGAAGAAGGTGGACGTGTGCTGGACTGCTCGTAAGACCACCGGGGTGGTCCCAGGTGCGACGGCCGGATGGGTCGATTGGTTCGTTGATTGAGCTCCAACGAGTGCACTAAACAGACTGAACTTTGATAAGTGGCGCCTTTTGTTTTTTTTCCTTGTGTATATATATTGTATTGCTTACTACTCTTTTTAATTTTAGTAAACTCTTTAAAGTGTATTTCATAACGGTATTTGTTGTGGATTTGATACTGTTGGCGGGCTCGAGGCGTAAACTCGATTCTCACAGCACCTGCGTGTACGGGAGGTGGGTTGGAGAGTGGCTGGATCCCTTTTTCCCCTAGACCAGGGGTCAGCAACCTTTATCACTGAAAGAGCCACTTGGACCCGTTTCCCACAGAAAAGAAAACACTGGGAGCCGCAAAACCCGTTTGACATTTAAAATGAAATAACACTGCATACAACGTTTTTTTTGCCTTTATGCTATGTATAAACAAACTATAATGTGTTGCATTTATGAAATTGATGAACTCCTGCAGAGAAAACGAAATTACATTTCTGCATGCAACAAAAACATTTTGAACTCCGAAAAAAAGACGTTGGGTTGAAAGTTACTTTTAAGTAAAATATTCAATGTCTATTTGAGTCCTTCTTGTATTTATGAAAAACGCCGAACTTAAATTTTCCGCCAGCAGCAAACCAAAAATAACGTCAGCCAGCTGTCATCCTGAAAAATGAAAGGACTATTTCACTGAACAATGAAAAAATATGAATATAAGTAAAATAATAGGCAATTAAAATATTTATCATACTTGGTTAATGGGATTTCTGCTCCTGGACCTCAGCGCACAGCGTCTGCACATCAGGGCTGTATGATGTCACCTTCATCTTTACACAGGATCGCAAGCTGTCATCTGTGAGGTTTTCAATATCACTCCATTTGTGTTTCTGAGCAAGAACGGCCTTCTGACGGGCAACATCTTCAAGGTCTGCTGTCAGGCGTCTAAACTTGGACACCCATATGTCTTTGTCGGCTATGACGGCCAGTTCCATCTCAAGATCAGGCTGACTCACACCTGCCAATGCAGTCGTATTCAGTAGGGAAGGATCGATGCTTAAGGGAGTGACCGGGAAGGATAATGTGTTTTTTTCCTCTCTGAACTCACAGAAGCGTTTCCCAAACGATGTTTGCATTGCGATGATTGCAGAATGTAAATACTCCGAAATTATCATGTCGTGACCTTGTTTGAACTCTCTCAAATTGGGGAAGTGAGACAAAGTGCCTTTCTGTAAATCTCTGGCAAGCACTGTCAACTTGCGCTCGAATGCCAAAACATCCTCCAACATGTGCAGGGCTGTACGTCCTTTCCCCTGAAGAGCTGTGTTCAGCGTGTTCAGGTGCGCTGTCATGTCTACCATGAAGTGTAGCTTTTCCAGCCACTCTGGCTGTTCCAGCTCAGGAAAGGTGAGCCCTTTGCTGCCCAGGAAAGTTTTCACTTCTTCCAGACACGCGACAAAGCGTTTCAGCACCTTCCGTCTGGACAGCCAGCGATAAAAACACGTTGTAGCGGTGTCAGTAAACTGCAGTCAAAGATAGCTTTATTCGAACTAAACAGCCTTGCTTTTAAGCCTCCCTCAACCCAGCCCCCCATGGACGCAGATGCTGCAAAAGACGCGTACTCACAAACCCCCGTAGGCTATCTCCCTTAGCCGGAATGCTGGCTAATTGTGAGCCGTTTCGGATGTGGCAGGAAATGTGTCGCTACACTTAGGTTGTACAAGATCACCATAATTACATTTCAAAAGCTAACAAACTAACATAAAATACATTTTAATTAAATACTGACCAATTATTTCCCAAAGCCACAGGGAGCCGCAGCACAGAGGTGAAAGAGCCACAAATGGCTCGGGAGCCGCAGGTTGCCGACCCCCGCCCTAGACATATACCAGCCTGTGGGTAAGTGTTACATAGGTTTTTCTCAGATGCTCCATTTTCGTCCCACATCACAAAGGCATGTTGGTCAGTAATTAATTGGCTGCTATAAGTTATCCTGGTGTAGGTGGCAGAATTGGAAGAAGTATTATGTTGGTTGATTAATGTCCACATATACCAGGATACAGTGAAAAGATTGTCCTGCATACTGCTTACACAGATTAAACCATTACCTTGTGCATTGAGCTAGAATAAGATGAAACAATAACAATACAGAATGAAATGCAGAAGCTACAGAGAAAGTACAGTTGAGTCCTGGGTGGGTGAGGTCTTTGATTATGTTGGCTGCTTTACTGAGGGTAGGTTGGATAGATTTTTGCATAGTAGGAGAATTAAAGGTTATGGGGAAGAGAGAGGTAGGTAGTGATGAGTCCACGGTCAGATCAGCCTTGATCTTATTGAATGGCGGAGCAGGATCAACAGTCCATATGGCCTACTCCTACTCCTACTCCTATTTCCTATGTTCTTATGTTCTTATGAATGGACATGTGAAGGATATAGGCTACAGGGAAATAAGGGGGGAAGTGGTATTGTTCAGAGAGCCGGGCATTGATTCAATGGAATGACTGGCCTTCTTCTGTGTCATAAAGGAATTGTTGCCACACATTCGCAGGAAACTTGGTCCTATAGACTCTCTGAGTTTCTATATTTGAAAGAAGCCTTGCATTACTTCATCGTCTAAACTGGCAAACATCTAGGTAGTGAAGTTTTCCAACTTTGTCTTATATTTTTCTGTTCTCACATATTGACTTTGCAGTTTTAATTCTTTTATTTCTTGATGGACTGTTTCATCCCATATCCAGACTACCTATTATGATATAATTGTAGTGTGCTGTTAACCATGGGAAGAACACGGACTGCCTCTAATGGTTACATACCATTTCATCAAGAGTCAAAAATCAAAAATCAAGAGTCAATCAGCTCAGTGTTGTTGTTACAAGTAAGGGTGAGAGACAAAATGTTCTGTGATATAGGGATCATCACACAGATTACTCAAACCTCAACACTATCTTTAAGAATTAAGTCATGAATCTAATGGAATACTTCCCATTTGTATGAGTGTGTGCAATGCCACTCAGGAAGCGCGACCATAACCGATGAGATATGAGTTAAACACCCCATTAAACGTGCTCCACAAACATACTATGGAACCAGTGTGTTGACTAAGTACGGGATGTTGCACAGCAGCACAGAAGCACCTTCTAACCTCATTACCTCATTACCACAGATGAACAAGAATAGCTGCTCTATGGGAATGCCAATGAAGTGACAAGCACATTGCACTGACTTGGACATACAGTATCTTGCCTGTCCTTTGCCATCTCCTGTTATTATTCCTGCACAATAACATTGCGGATTATGGCAGTGCAACAGATAAAAACAAAAAGAAAAATCCTAGAAATGCTCAGCTGGCCAGCTGTTGTGATGCAAACAATAGCTCACTTTCTCCAGAGATGCTGCCTGGCCTGAGAAGTGTTTACACCATTTTCTGTTTAGGTCACATTTCCTTTCCTTGTAAATTTTAGACAATCATGAGCGGCCACCAAAAGCTGGCCCATTCAGTGATAACCATATTCCAAGTATTTTTTTAAATTAAGTTATACTCCTTCAATGAAAATCAAACTGATGACACTCGTCTTTTGAACTCACACTCTCTTCATTTTCTCTCTCCTCCCGACTCCTGTAGAAGATCAAGCACCATTTGTTCATGAGGCCTGCAGTAACACACTTAAAATGCTGGAGGAACACAGCAGGTCAGGTAACATTTATGGAGGGAAATAAACAATTGACCTTTCATCAAGACTGGTGAAGGTCCTGATGAAGGGTCTTGGCCTGAAACATCAACTGTCAATTTCCCTCCATAGATGCTGCCTGACCCTGTTGAGTTCCTCTAGCATTTTGAGTGTGTTGCTCAGGACTTCCACCATCTTTAGAAGCTCTTGGGTCTCTGTTCATGAGGCCTCATTGTTTTCATTTGAAATATGGCCTTTTATGATTCTTGTCATGGTGATGGTGTGAAATTGAGTCAAGAGAACTCTCTCCACTGTCCACAAGGAGAATATTCTAGTTAAGGCATTCATAGAAAGCTCCATACATCAGATGCTGACTATTTTCCCTTGAGAAATCCTTTTGCTTTTTTTTTGTTTTCAATGGTGTGTGTTCTAGAATATTTGGACTCTGGACAATGCCAAAAGTGATGAAGAATCCGAGCTGTGTCTCCTTTGGTTTTCCCACACACCACTTTTTAGACCATGTTGGACCTCAGCCTTTATTTCCCTTGAGACACAGTGGAGTTTCCATTCTGATGGTACCATGCACTATGGTTTAGGGACTCATTGAACATTTGGTCACCTTCATCATGACAGTCATCCTTTCTGACAGAAAAGTAAGAGTCTCTTCATGTCCTGAATCTTCCTGCATTCCAATTAAATCAAACTTCAAGCAAGATCATTACCACATGTCATGCTTGTGCCATGCATCTTTCTGTCCTTTAAAAATTGACTTGTTACGTGCTCTGAATGTAATTCCTTTCAGGGCTGGATTAGACGTGTCCAAATCATTTTAGATAGAAACTTTACACTCATAAGAAGCAAAGTTTCATTTGCAATGCCTAGAATTTGCATTGGCATTATCACAAATGTTGGTACATTTATTAGATAATTACAGAGAAATAAATTCTGCTTGATGCATCAGGAATTGATTGGAAGCAAAATCAAGGATGCTTGAAAGCTGATGTAAAGGTAGAAATCACTGGAAATGCTCAGTAGAGAGAGAATAATAAATAATGTTACCATATTTAGATCAGCAACCTTTCATTTGATCACAAGCTGTAATTTCTAACCAGCATCCCTTTTGATAAATGTTTTAGCCAAATCTTGATAAGAACTAAAAAGTTTAGAATTTTAGTTTACCATGAATAGTGGCAGCCAAAAAGAGATTTAATTAAGTGGGTACTATTAATTCCTTAACATCAATCCTGCATCCTAGAATGGAAAACCTGAGTGATCTCATATTTTACATAAAGTCCATATCACACCTTTTCCATCACCTCATCACAACTTCACAAAATTTATAAACACTAGAAAAACTGCAGTGCAGAATAGGCCCTTTGAGTCACACCGCCCAGCAATTCCCACTCAGATTTAACCCTAGCCTAATCATGGGACAATTTAAAGTGGTCACTTAACCTACTAAACTGTGGGAGGAAACCAGAGGACGCAGGGAAAACCAATGTATTCCATCGGGAAGATGTACAAACTCCTTACAGATGACTCTGCAATTGAACTCTGAATCCCAATAGCATTGCACTAACCGCTACACTTCCTCAAAAAAAGAGGTGCAGCTTGTTTTAAAAGTTATTTTTAAAGAAATTGTTCCCCTTTATATGACAGACAACTGAATGTATTTTGAATGTGTATCCTATCCTGAAAGAATCGCAGGGTAATGTGCAGCTCTGGTTAGACTCCAGTTGTTGACCTCAATTTTGCAAGAGTTCATTGATGCCAAATTGATACTCCACTTCTTTTCTAGTGGGAAAACTGAGAACTGGTGATAGATGATGTTGGCATCATTGGAAGTGTGTGATTTGTCATGTGTTCTTGGTGTTCATAATTGGTCAACATTCATCATTGTTGGAAAAACTTTAGTGCCATACCTGTTATAAGAGCAATTTAAATGTGGGCCAAAACTTTATGTTGTGCATATTTTCATTGTTGCTGTCATTCTATTGTTGTAGTTAATTATTGTCATTGTATCTACAAGAAAATCCTCAACTTCGATGGTTTGATAACTTCACAGTTGATACCTTACAGTACTGTTTCCTTGGCATGGCACATTGGAACAGAAGAACTGTTATGAGCAGCATTATACCTGTTAACAATGCTGATTCAACATTTTGAATTAATTAGCACTATTGTATGATTTACCCAATGGTCTTACTTGGAAGTGCAACACTCCCATGTAAAGTATAACTTTTCTGCATTCCATTTACTGCTGTGTTTTGTTGAAGCAACACTCAACTCTCAGTAACAAATTATCAGAGGATGTGTTTGACCAGTGAAGCTGGCTCCACCATTAACTTTTTAAACCTATTCAACATGTTCTTTATTGCAATCCTTGGACTCATTTCTGAAGCTAATCCTTGTCAGACACCTTGCTGTGGGGGTTTCCCTATCCTGCTGTTAACCCGATCCATTCACAACAAAATTGTAACAAACACGAGGAAGTAAGCTAGCTGATCAATTTCAGCTCCACATGCTTCCTGTTGCCATGGCTGCAAGCAAGCACAGAGCTTCCCATAACTGCGGCAGAACACTTAAAATGGTATTTGCCAGTTTTGGGTTTTGTGACTGATTTTTGGGATTTAAAGGTTAGGACTTTATTTACTGTACCCAGGAGAAACATAGGAATTGCAAGCAAGAATAGACCATTCTATCTCTTGCATCTACTTTGCCATTTAATAAGTTTGAAGCTTGTCATCCATCACCCATCGATATTCTGCTCTCTCCTGTCTCTCCTGAGCTCTTTGGAATTCCCTCCTTAGACTTCCTTACCTTCCTTTTCTTCTTTGAGTTCTTCTTTTGTTTTGATGGCACATGTGTCCTGATATCCATACATGAGACTCTGGCAAAAGATCGCACGGTTATTTAATTAACTTATTTATTTGAATGATGGGCAGTACATTCAGAGAGCCCTGTAAATGCAAGTTCAGTTAATGTTGATGTTGATTTATCATTAATAAATAATACCTCCAGTTGATTTCTTTTACTCAACCTTCTATCTCTAATTGCATGTTAGTCCTCTACTTGTATCTAAACTATATTTCTCAAGCTGGAAAAGCAGAGCAGATGGAATACCTGGCTGATGCTAATATTGATGCACGCAAGAAACAAAATTAAATAGTTTGAGAATTAGAGTTCCTCTTCTCAACTCATGACCTGTTTTGGCACTTTCTGGTTTTCCCACCGCTGTTGCTATAGCTCAGCTGCTTAAGACTTAGGGGACACCAAGAATGAGTGTTAATTATGACTTAAGCATTTGGAACTTACTCTTCCCTGCTGGCATGCAGCTACGTGAACCATTGTTGAGTTTAAATCTCCGAGATAAGGCACTGCACTGTAATTCCTTCTAGGAATCATTATCTGCACTACCCACAATTAACAGCTCGATTTTCCTTCGTAAACAACTCCTTCCATTTCCTGCAAAACAAGCACAAAGTTTGCCTGTAACAGGCGTCACTATCGTTTTTCAGAAGCCTGGCTTTTTACAAACAAGCAAGGTATTCTTCGCATGGAATGGTAGTTGCAGCAGCTTATGTATTGCTGTTGCATTTCTAGGCATGGGTTTGATTCCAACACAGTTAGGTAAGGGAAATCACCTTTTTGTTTGGCTGCATAATTTGAATTGACTTCATGTAGTTCTAAACCAGCTCTCATTTGACATGCCCAGGGCACATCAACCTCCATGGTTTAAAATAAACCTGCTGTCTCACATAAAGAGGGGCCGTGCAGATGGTTGATTGCCAATCTATAGGTGGAGCTGGACGGCAACAGCCTTAGGCTGACAAGTGGAAATTAGCATTTATGTTCCACAAGTGGCAAGGAATGACCACCTCCTACAGGAAAAGGCATAAATGCTACTTCCCCGTGATCTTCAATGACTCCATTAACACCAGGTCTCTCAGAGAAATCTGGGTATTACCATCGGAAGCTGAACTTTGACCGGCTATGTCAACATCCTTGCTACCAGAGCAGAGCTGGAGCTTTTTACGCCATCACAAGTGCTTCACATCCTGACCTATCATTTCTTCCCCACCTTCAATGTGATTCAAGCTGGGGGATGGGAGGGATTGAACACTCACTACTCATCATGGGCTGTCACAGTCCTCAAAGGAATTTGAAACCATCCAGGGCATTTGGGATTCTGCCAGGAATTGTGCCAGTATTGTTGCATGGAAAGGCGGGCATCAGGAAGTTCAGGATTTCTATGCAACTGTGTAATCGCATGAAAATCCCAAATTTCCTGAGTTTCTCTCACTGGCTGTTTCCCTTTTGCACTTCAACAGTAAACTTCTCCTAGCGATCTGCAGTGTAGCCAAATATTAACATTCATCCCTGGAACCTGTTGCAAGACCGTTTCCTGTAAAACATGAAGGACTGGAAATTACTACTGGAAATACTTAAGTTCATAAAACCATAAGAAATATCAGTAAAATTAGACCATTCAGCCCATCAAGTCTGGTCCGCCATTCCAGCATGGTTAATGTATTTTCGTTTTCAAGCCCTTTCTCCCACCTTCTCTCCGTAACCATTGACTCCCTGAATAATCAATAACCTATCTACCTCCACTTTAAATATACTCGATAACTTGGCCTCCACTGCTGTCTGTGGCAATAAATTCCACAGATTCTCCGCTCTCTGGCTAAACGAACTTACTCCTCATCCCTGTTCTAAGTAGACAGCCGTCTATTCTGATGCTGTGTTCTCTGGACCTAGACAACCCCCACCCCCAATATGGAAAAGATCCTCTCCACAGCCACTCTATCTAGGCCTTTCAACATTTGATAAATTCAATGAGATTCCGCAAACCCGCCCCCCCCCACACACGTTTCTAAACTCTAGTGAGTACATCCAAAAAGTTTCAGTTTGAATTTTAACATCCAGAAGAAGCACAAGTCTGTTTTTTTGCATTTACACTTGTGCTCTTTGGAGGAGGCACAGTGGTAGAGAGTACTCAAACCTGAAGTGCCACTAAGTGCCATAACTCCATTCACGGAAACAATTTAACATCTCAGTTGAAAACATGGAAGACGTTGCTTCATTTCTGTTAGATATTCACACAGATACCAATAATTTCCAGCCTAAAGTTCCTTCCGCAAAAATATTGAACCTATTACCACTGTAATGATCATATGGTGAGACAGCATAATTGAACATAAACGTAGAACATGAAGCCAATGAATTGTCTGATAACTTAAATACTGCTCATGAAAAGTATTTTGCTCGTAGCAAAATACTTATAGGTAAGCAATTTCTGATTCACCAAAGTAACAGACATGGGAATGATACTTTCTTTTAGGGGCAATACACATTAACCTCAGAGCATTTAAGAAATATCATCCAGATTTTGAGTTCACACTGAACACATTTTCTGTTGTATTTTGCAGTACATGTGTTTTACTTTAACTTGGAATAAGTTTGTTTTTAATTTAAAATCTATTCCTATATCGACACCAGTGCAGGAGTGGAGATTTGAGGCTTTGACTCGAGAGGCTTCGACAAGAAGAGGCGGAAGATGAGCTTGTTCCCAGTTAGTCTTTACAATGCCTCCTGAGACGGTGATGTGCCTCTCCTGTAAGATGTGGCAGTCTTGGGGGATCTCTCCTCTCCCGCAGAGTCACATCTGCCAGAAGTGTTTGCGGCTGGGTGATCTGGAAGACCGTGTGAGGAATCCGGAGCAGCAGCTGGATGACCTTCGACTCATAAGGGAGAATGAGGCAGTCATAGATGAGAGCTACAGGGAGACAGCCACACATAGGCTGCCAGAAGCAGGTCGTTGGGTGACAGTCCGAGGGGGGAAAGCGAAGGAGAGTAGACAGGTAGTGCAGAGCACTCCTGTAGCCATTCCCCTGAATAATAAGTCTACCGTCCTGGATGCTGTTGGTGAGGACGACCGACCAGGTGTGAGCCACAGTGGCAGGGCCTCTGGCACTGAGTCTGACCCTGTGGTGCAGAAGGGTGGGACGGAGAAGAGGAGAGCTGTCGTCATTGGAGACTCTATAGTCAGGGGAGCAGACAGGAGATTTTGTGGATGTGAGAAGGAAACCCGCATGGTTTGTTGCCTCCCGGGCGCCAGGGTCCGGGATGTCTCTGACCGGCTGCATGACATCCTGGTACGAGAGGGAAAGCAACCAGAAGCCGTGATACATGTTGGGACCAACAACATAGGCAGGAAGAGGGATGAGGTCCTGAAGTGTGAGTTTCGGGAACTAGGCAGAAGGCTGAAAAACAGGACCTCAAGGGTGGCGTTCTCAGGATTGCTGCCAGTACTACGTGATAGTGATGGTAAGAATTGGAGGAGATGGGAGTTGACTGCGAGGCTGAGGAGTTGGTGCAGGGGGCAGGGTTTTAGATTTTTGGACCATTGGGATCTCTTCTGGGGAAGGTGGGACCTGTACAGATTGGATGGTTTGCACCTGAACTCGAGGGGGAGCAATACCCTTGCAGGTAGGTTTGCTAGCATGGTTCGGGAGGGTTTAAACTAATTTGCAAGGGGGATGGGACCCGGAGCGATAGAGCAATGAAAGAAATGCATGGAGTAAAGCCAGATATAACATATAGAAAGGCTTTGAGGAAAGAGCAGCAGACTAAAGGGTATAAAGGTAGTAAGGTAGAAGGGCTAAAGTGTGTGTACTTCAATGCAAGAAGCATCAGGAACAAAGGTGATGAACTGAGAGCTTGGATACATACATGGAATTATGATGTAGTAGCCATTACGGAGACTTGGCTGGCACCAGGGCAGGAATGGATTCTCAATATTCCTGGATTTCAGTGCTTTAAAAGGGATGGGGGGGTGAGGGGAGGAGGGGTGGCATTACTGGTCAGGGATACTATTACAGCTGCAGAAATGGTGGGTAATGTAGCAGGATCCTCTTTTGAGTCAGTATGGGTGGAAGTCAGGAACAGGAAGGGAGCAGTTACTCTACTGGGAGTATTTTATAGGCCCTCTGGTAGCGGCAGAGATACCGAGGAGCAGATTGGGAGGCAGATTTTGCAAAGGTGCAAAATAACAGGGTTGTTATCATGGGTGAATTTAACGTCCCTAATATTGATTGGCACCTGATTAGTTCCAAGGGTTTAGATGGGGCAGAGTTTGTTAAGTGTGTCCAGGATGGATTCCTGTCACAGTATGTTGACAGGCCGACTGGGGGAATGCCATACTAGATCTAGTATTAGGTAACAAACCGGGTCAGGTCACAGATCTGTCAGTGGGTGAGCATCTGGGGGACAGTGATCACCGCTCCCTGGCCTTTAGTATTATCATGAAAAAGGATAGAATCAGAGTGGATAAGAACATTTTTAATTGGGGAAGGACAAATTGTGAGGCTATAAGGCTAGAACTTGCGAGTGTGAATTGGGATGATGTATTTGCAGGGAAATGTACAATGGACATGTGGTCGATGTTTAAGGATCTCTTGCAGGATGTTAGGGATAAATTTGTCCCAGTGAGGAAGATAAAGAATGGTAGGGTGAAGGAACCATGGGTGACAAGTGAAGTGGAAAATCTAGTCAGGTGGAAGAAGGTAGCATACATGAGGTTTAGGAAGCAAGGATCAGATGGGTCTATTGAGGAATATAGGGTAGCAAGAAAGGAGCTTAAGATGGGGCTGAGAAGAGCAAGATGGGGGCATGAGAAGGCCTTGGCAAGTAAGGTAAAGGAAAATCCCATGGCATTCTTCAATTATGTGAAGATGACAGGAGTGAAGGTAGGATTGATTAGAGATAAAAGTGGGATGATGTGCCTGGAGGCTGTGAAAGTGAGCGAGGTCCTCAATGAATACTTCTCTTCGGTATTCACCACTGAGAAGGAACTTGATGACAGAGAGGACAATATGAGTGAGGTTAATGTTCTGGAGCATGTTGATATTAAGGGAGAGGATGTGTTGGAGTTGTTAAAATACATTAGGACAGATAAGTCCCCGGGGTACGATGGAATATTCCCCATGCTGCTCCACGAGGCAAGGGAAGAGATTGCTGAACCTCTGGCTGGGATCTTCATGTCCTCGTTGTCCACGGGAATGATACCAGAGGTTTGGAGGGAGGCGAATGTTGTCCCCTTGTTCAAAAAAGGTAGTAGGGATAGTCTAGGTAATTATAGACCAGTGAGTCTTACGTCTGTGGTGGGAAAGCTGTTGGAAAAGATTCTTAGAGATAGGATCTATGGGCATTTAGAGAATCATGGTCTGATCAGGGACAGTCAGCATGGCTTTGTGAAGGTCAGATCGTGCCTAACAAGCCTGATAGAGTTCTTTGAGGAGGTGACCAGGCATATAGATGAAGGTAGTGCAGTAGATGTGATCTACATGGATTTCAGTAAGGCATTTGACAAGGTTCCACATGGTTGGCTTATTCAGAAAGTCAGAAGACATGGGATCCAGGGAAGTTTAGCCAGGTGGATTCAGAATTGGCTTGCTTACAGAAGCAGAGGGTCATGGTGGAGGGAGTACATTCAGATTGGAGGGTTGTGACTAGTGGTGTCCCACAAGGATCTGTGCTGGGACCTGTACTTTTTGTGATTTTTATTAACGACCTGGATGTGGGGGTAGAAGGGTGGGTTGGCAAGTTTGCAGACAACACAGAGGTTGGTGGTGCTGTATTTAGTGTAGAGGATTGTTGAAGATTGCAGAGAGACATTGATAGGATGCAGAAGTGGGCTGAGAAGTGGCAGATGGAGTTCAACTCAGAGAAGTGTGAGGCGGTACATTTTGGAAGGACAAACTACAAGGCAGAGTACAAAGTAAATGGCAGGATACTTGGCAGTGTGGAGGAGCAGAAGGATCTGGGGGGTACATGTCCACAGATCCCTGAAAGTTGCCTCACAGGTAGATAGGGTAGTTAAGAAAGCTTATGGAATGTTAGCTTTCATAAGTCGAGGGATAGAGTTTAAGGGTCGCTATGTAATGATACAGCTGTTTAAAACTCTAGTTAGGCCACACTTGAAGTACTGTGTCCAGTTCTGGTCACCTCAGTATAGGAAGGAAGTGGAAGCATTGGAAAGGGTACAGAGGAGATTTACCAGGATGCTACCTGGTTTAGAGAGTATGGATTATAATCAGAGATTAAGGGAGCTAGGGCTTTACTCTTTGGAGAGAGGGAGGATGAGAGGAGACATGACAGAGGTGTACAAGATATTAAGAGGAATAGACAGAGTGGACAGCCAGTGCCTCTTCCCTAGGGCACCACTGCTCAGTACAAGAGGACATGGCTTTAAGGTAGGGGGAGAGAAGTTCAAGGGGGATATCAGAGGAAGGGTTTTCACTCAGAGAGTGGTTGGTGCGTGGAATACACTGCCTGAGTCAGTGGTGGAGGCAGATACACTAGTGAAGTTTAAGAGACTACTAGACAGGTATATAGGGAAGAATTTTAGGCGGGGGGTTATATGAGAGGCAGGGTTTGAGAGTCAGCACAACATTGTGGGCCGAAGGTCCTGTAATGTGCTGTACTATTCTATGTTCTATGTTAAAACTGACTGTCTTTAAGTTAGCAATTAGCAATTAGGAGATTAATGATGGTCTGCCATACATTAAAAACAATCATTGTAAATAAAAAGTATGTTTTTCAATCTCAAGAAATTATTTGACTACTATATTTTATATTAACAGAAATGGAATTAGTTATGAGAGGATATTTTATAAATTACTTAGACCTGGGATATTGTAAGTAATTCTGATCTCACACATCAGCAGACAGGTGCAGAGCATCATTACAAGTGAGTGAACATTAAAAATACATTCAAGTTCCTTTTGTCCAACAGTATTTAGAGTGGATTTTCTTGTTTATTTGCATATTTAAAGTTAATAGTTATATATTTGTTGCTGCTTACGTGTGATTCCTTGGATTTGTTAGCACATGTTCAGTGTTCCTGTTATTGTTTGTGTTCAATAAAAATAAAAAATGTTTAAAAAAAAAGATAGCAGCTTCAGCGACGGCAAAATTTTAAACACATGGCTTTTGGGTAATCACAGTACCATTAAAAGTTTCTACAAGCAAAAAAGAATAATGCATTCAAGGTCTTGAAATTTCCAATTTATCTTGTGCAGATGATGTTTCACTGTTTTGTCACATCGTTGATCCCCTAATAACGCTTGAAGTAGCAACTGCTCATGCTATTTTAATGAATGTCATAATTTTATAATTATCATTATACATATCATTCAATCCTCCCTACACAAGGTGTTACTGGCCAGGTAGCAGCTATGGATAAAAAAAAGCTTTTCTTTCTCCAGTCCTGCTGAAGGGATTTGGCTTGAAACTTTGACAGTACATTTTTCCATAGATTCTCCCTGGCCAGCTGAGTTCCTCCAGCATTTTGTGTATATTGTTATAAATACTTCAGCTCTCATTTGCCAGTGCAGAAATTTGCCAACAACTCAAATTATAGACCAGGGGTGTCACAGCTTCAGGATATCTGTGCTTGTGGTGAAAGCCTTTAGACAGCTATTAGATTCCAAGTGCATTAGGACAAAATGTCATTACAATTACATAATCCAGGACACTATGATTTGAACCCTTCTTTGCACTTACATTTCATGATTTAAACTATTAATTTTGGTTGTAAATTTATGGTGTTGTCCTTACATACTGCTTTGATAATTTATTGATTTTTCACTGGACTGATTGCTTAGTTGATTAATCTTCAAGTACCTGTTGTTCCATTTATTTGCTGAAGTGCCCACTGACCTTTGATGAACACAGTGATGAATGCTTTGCCATTAAATGATAAATTTGTTGCTGTAGCACCTCATATATTTGATTGTTCTATGATGTTATTACTTCATTGGTTCTCACTTCTCTGTTCATTGGATTCAATAGATCACATAGTGTTTGAAGTTATCTGGCCAACTTCTATCCACCAATCGCCAGCTTCTCTACCTTCACCCAAAATGGGAGATAAGCTTTGGAATTTATATTGCTTGAGCAGGCAGCTATTGTGGTTACTGCTAAAGCCACACTGTAGGTCACCAGTCCCATGTGTTCTACTGCAAGGAATGCCAAGTCCATGCTGAAGGGTTCCAATACACACAGGGGTCAATCTAAGTGACCTCGACCATACGGCGCCAGGTGGCACTAATAAAGTGCCCACTATGTGTGTTTCTGTATGTTCGCGGTCCTCTGCAGCTGTCGCCCATCCACTTGAAGATTCAATGTGCTCTGTGTTCAGAGATGTTCTAATGTGTGGCTATTTGAGTTGCTGTTGCCTTTCTCTCAGCTTGAACCAGTCTGGCCATTCTCCTCTGACCTCTCTCACTAACAAGGCACTTTTGCTCATAGAACAGCTGCTCACTGGATATTCCTTTTTTGATGCACCTTTTTCTGTAAATTCTAGAGACTGTTGCGTGTTAAAATATCAGGATATCAGCAGTTTCTGTGATACCAAACCATCCCATTTGGCACCAACAAGCCATGTCACTTTGCTTACACTTAGATAACACTTTATCCCAACTCTGATGTTTGGTCTAAACAACAACTGAATATCTTGACCATGCTTGCATGTTTTATCCACTGAGTTTCTACACACAGGATTGACTGATTATATACTTCCGTTAACAAGCAGGTATACAGGTGTACCTAATAAAGTGACGATTGAGGGCACAAGATATCAGTGCTACCACTGCGATTATTAACAGGGATTATCTGCACTTTATCTACGGACAGTTTTAATAGAGGTTACAGTACATCACATTGAAAAATGCTTTTCATTCATTGTTAGAATCCAAATGATAAATGCTATTCAAAGCAATACAAACACTAAAGACACATTCATGATGGTATCGTTACAAGTGAAGGGACAAGACATTGAACAGGTGTGAAAGTTTGAATATCTTGACAGTTGTCTGACAGATGATGGGCGATGTGAAGTAGAGATTAGAAGGAGAATAGGTATGGATAAGATCCAGTTCATGAAGCTAAAAGATCTACTATACAATCGGAAGGTAGATATCCAAAGTTGGATCCGCTTCCTTGAGTGTTACGTATGGTCAGTACTGAAGTATGGATCAGAAACATGGACCCTGAAGAAGGATGAAATGGAACAAATTAATGCTTTTGAAAATGTGGTGCTGTCAATGAATGTTGAAGGGTAGGCCATTTAGAACAGAATTGAGGAAAAACTTTTTCACCCAGAGAGTTGTGGATCTGTGGAATGCTCTGCCTCAGAAGGCAGTGGAGGCCAAATCTCTGGATGCTTTCAAGAAAGAGTTAGATAGAGCTCTTAAAGATAGCGGAGTCAATGGATATGGGGAGAAGGCAGGAACGGGGTACTGATTGTGGATGATCAGCCATGATCACAGTGAATGGCAGTGCTAGCTCAAAGGGCCAAATGGCCTACTCCTGCTCCTATTGTCTATGCTGTGTAGAGAAAGTTTCAAATGAGAAGGTTTTGTCTGAAGTTGATAGACCACGTACTTTGCTGGAGAAGATTATGAAGTTAAAAGTTGCTTATTGTGTTCATGTTACACAGAGAGGTAACATCTTGTCAGACTTACTATATGGAAAGGTGGAGGGAAAGAAAGGAAGAGGAAGGCAAAGAACAACGTGGCTGGATAACATCAAGGATTGGACCAAGCTGGACAAGACTAGGGATGTTGTGGACAAGTGTCAGGACAGAGTGGCGTGAAGGGAAATTGTCTGCCAAATGGAAATTCTAGATGTGACCTAACAACAATGATTCACAGGGGGAGGTTCTGAATAGGTTACTTTGCAAATTCTTTTAGCAATGAATTGCATCACTGTAATTTTCCCTCTTTGTGATATTTCCTATCCTCTTGGTCATCATTGCTATCATGATAAATGCTTTCTTAGAATAAAGCATTTTATTTGCTGAGTAAGGAATTTAAGATGAATTTGGCTTGTCTAGGATGATTTTGAGATCTGTAGAGTTTGGGTGGGATGACAGTAATATGTTTTCGTAGATTCTTAGGTATAGCTAATTATTGGTTGTCACTTGTGGTTTTGTCAGAATTATTGTACTAAGAAATACCAAGAAATGTGTCCCAGCACAGTTCAAGAGGCATCTATAAATTTATTAATGACTCATCTGTCTTTCATAGAATTTCAGATGGAGCCAAGGAGGCATGCAAAGAGCGAGATAGATTTGCAGGATGAGTGGTGTCACAACAACTCCACACTTAGTGTTAGCAAGATAAAAGAACATTGACAAGGGGAAGTTGGGTGAATGTACTTGAGTGGAACTGTACATCAGTGGAAAGAGTGAGCAATTTCAATGTCCGGGGGATCAAAATTTCAAGGATCTATCTTGGGCCCAATATATTGAAGCAATCATGAAGAAGGCTTGCCAATGGCTCTACAACTTTAGAGCTTAAAGGTTTGTTACATCAACCAAGACTTGCAAATGTCTATAGATGTACGGTGGAGAGCATTCTGACTGGTTGCATCACTGCCTGGTATACACCCTGCTACAGAGGATTGCATAAGGCGGCAGAAGAGGAAAACTCAGCAAGCTCCATTACAGGCATAACAGTCCCCACCATCAAGGACATCTTCAAGAAGCAGAGGCTCAAGAAGGTGCGATCACCCCTATAGACTCTCACCTCCCAAATATGCGCTCTTCTCATTACTATCATCAGGGAGAAAGTACAGGAGCCCGAAGACCCACACTCAACAATTTAAGAAATGCTTCTTCCTCTCCACCATCAGATTTCTGAATAGTCCATGAATGAATGAACAACTCCTTGTTATTGCATGATTTATTTACTTTTGTAATTTATATTAATTTTATGCCTTGCAACAAAGCAACAAACTTCACAACATTAACCATATAATCCGCACTCAGCCCATAACTCTCCATTCCTTTCCTGTCCATATACCTATCCAATTTTTTTTAATGACAAAATCAAACCTGCCTCTACCACTTCTATTGGAAGCTCGTTCCACACAGCTACCACTCTCTGAGTAGAGAAGTTCCCCCTCATGTTACCCCTTATCTTTTGCCCCTTAACTCTCAACTCATGTCCTCTTGTTTGAATCTCCCCTACTCTCAATGGAAAAAGCCTACCCATGTCAACTCTATCTATCCCCCTCATAATTTTAAATACCTCTATCAAGTCCCCCCTCAACCTTCTATGCTCCAAAGAATAAAGACCTAACTTGTTCAACCTTTCTCTGTAACTTAGGTGCTGAAACCCAGATAACATTCTAGTAAATCTCCTCTGTACTCTCTCTATTTTGTTGACATCTTTCCTATAATTCGGTGACCAGAGCTGCACATAATACTCCAAATTTGGCCTCACCAATGCCTGGTACAATTTTAACATTACATCCCAACTCCTATACTCAAATTAGTGGTGATAATAAATTTGATTTTTATTTGGAATAGATAGGCTGTTTAGATGTTGAGCTGCTCTTTACCATGCAAATGAAAATTCATGCATTATGTGGAGACCTCACTTTGAGGAGTACTCCCTGCTGAACTATAGCTATTTGTCTCCTGATGGACCATGAATTGTAAGATTTCACTTGTGAACACTCCGGTCCAGAACTTGCTGACATTTAAAGCATGATCAGACTGGTAGATAAAAACAAACGCCATGAGATGTTTCATTGTAATATCACGGTGAAATCAATTTCCTCTCTATATTGTGCATGCCTATTCCGAGCACAAATAGCTGTTTAAAATAATGACAGAGTTAGTCTCTTCACCTAAGCAGGCTGACAAAGCAGGAATTTAAAGCAATTATATTAACCAATGCAATTTAAAAATTTTCACCTTCAGATTTCAGTTGAAAATTTGTTTGTATAAAGTGGTTAAATGGTAGATTTAAAATAAAGTTGAAGTTTTGCATGAAATACAGGCTTTCCTTTGATTTGAAATCCCAGAAAATATATCCACCTTTTAAAAACCTGTTTGTTTCCATTCCGTACAAATTACAGACTCAAAACAACTGCTGCCTTATTTATATTATTGGTGTGTTTTTGTTGCATAATTCTATCATTAAAGCATTTGCTTCTATTTGCTTCTGAACAATTAAGCCTTTCACACCACGAGGCTTGGCTATATTGTAAATTTCAACATTTTGAAAGAAAACAGCAAAATCTTTCCCTGATGGACACATGTGCTTTTCTAAGGATAGTTTCCATGACAAGCAGACAAATAATGATGCATCATTATGATTCATTAAACCCCAGCTTGGCCAGATTCCAAATACAGGGAGCTCATTTGTAAGAAACAGAGAAAGAAACACTCAGCCATTCCTGGGTTTAGCAACAAGTAATTTTAGAAATCCACAATGCACAGGACACAAAGGGCACCATCCAACCTCAAGACATTTCTTTTCACTAGTAGAAGACAAAACTCCTATACTGGTTGCTGAGCTTAAGTGAAAGAAGATTTTCATGTACTATGTATACAAACTGCTGCCATGTTACAAAAAAACTGTTTCACTTTGTTGTTTTTCTATCCCTTACTTTCAATATTAGTCCCAATTAAAAAGTGCACTGATTCCATGGTTGAATATGACATGCAGCTGTGTTGTGATTGAGTGTATTGTGTGTGTGTATGAGTGCTGAGTGGGTGTATAAGGATAAATTCACTACGCTGCTGGAATTTAGGGCAGCAATGAATGTCCTCCATCTCTCATGATGTTCAGGGCTTCCTTCTCGGTTTTCACTACTGTCAGCCATGCCAGTCGTGGGTGGAGACCATCGCACTCCTGTGCAACAGGATTTATCATTGCTGTTTCTGTAACTATTTTCCTTGACCAGACAGGGTTGTTAGTCCTGAGTTGAACCCCTGAACCTGGAGGACCAATGGACCACTCTTAGTCTGGCCTCTACCCTTTGACCTGCTTGACACGTGTGACCCTATCAAGTGCCAAAACATAAAGCCCAGACTCCAGCCAGCACAGCTCTCTGGGTCATTGAGGCACGCAAGCCTCCAAACCCAACAACAAGGTTGTACTCCTCTTACAGGATAAATACAGCTGATTACTTTATACAGTGCCTATAAAAAGCAGTCACCCCCTCCTCTTTGATATGACACACCAAATCATCACCAATGCAGCAAATTGGTTTTAGAAGTCACATAATTAGTTGAAAGGAGATCTCTTTGCAGTCAAGTCGTTTGAATTGATTGTAGTAAAAATACACCTTGAGGTCCAACTGCTGGTGAGTCAGTATCCTGGCAAAAACTACACCATGAAGACAAAAGAACACTCCAAGCAACTCCACGAAAAGGTTATTGAGAAGCACAAGTCAGGAGATGGTGCAAGAAAATTCCCAAGTCACAGCATAGCCAATGGAGTACAGTTAAGTCAATTGTCAAGAAATGGAAAGCACATGACACGGCTGTAAATCTGCCTAGAGCAGGCCATCCTCAACAACTGAGTGACCGTGCAGGAAGGGGTTCATAAGGAAGACCACCAAGAGACCTATGACAATTCTGGGGAGTTACTAGCTTCAGTGGCTGAGATGAAAGTGACTGCACATACATACAACAACTGGTGCTTCACCAGTTGGAACTTTATGGGAGACTAGCAAAGAGAATGACATTGTTGAAATAAACTCAAATTAAATCTTGGCTAGAGTTTGCCAGAAGGCATGTGGGAGTCTCTGAAGTCAGCAGGAAGAAGGTTCAATGATCTGATGAAACTAAAATTAAGCCTTTTGACCTTCAGACTAAATGCTATGTTTGGCGTAACCAAACACCACTCATCATCAAAAACACACCATCCCTACCATGAAGCATGGTGGTAGCTGCATCATGCTGCGGGGATGTTTCACTGCAGCATGCCCTGGAAGGCTTGTGAAGGATAAAATGAATACCTCAAAATAAAGGGAAATTCTGGAGGAAAGCCTGATGCAAGAGAACTACAACTTGGGAGAAGATTTGCTTTCTCGCAAGACAACGACCCCAAGCATGAAGCCAAAGCTACACAGGAATGGCTTAAAAACAGCAAAGTTAATGGAGTGGCCAAGTCAGAGCCCAAACCTCAATCCAAGTGAGAATTTGTGGCTGGACTTGAAAAGGGCTGTTCACTCATGACCCCCATTGAATCTGACAGAGCTTGAGCAGTTTTGGAAAGAAGAAGGGGGAAAGTTTGTTGTGCCCAGTGTGCAAAGCTGATAAGAGACCTATCCACAGAGACTTAAGTCTGTAATTGCTGCCAAAGGCCCATTTACTAATTACTGACTTGAAGGCAATGAATACCTATGCAATCAATTATTTTATGTTTTTTATTTGGAATTAATTTAGATAAGTTTGTAGAGATCTGTTCTCACTTTGACACAAAAGAGTCTTTTTCTGTTGATCAGTATCAAAAAAGCCAAATTATATCTACTGTGATTCAATGGTGTTAAACAATAAAACATGAAAACTTCCAAAGAGGCTGTATTTTTTATAGGCACTGTATTTAGTTAGGAACAAAGTGTAATTCCAGCTTGTATCTGAGAGGAATTAACATGTGCCCAAAGTTATTGAGTACTCATGGCCACAGAGAAGTGAGAGAATCAGAAACTACAATAGCTGATTGCAAGTTATTTTGATGTTGGAGCCAGAAATTTTAAATGGATTTGTGTGAAGGTTTCTCATTTTCTAAGTCATTCAAAAGAAACAAATAAGAGATTAGATAAGAACAAATGATAGAAATGGTTTTATACTGTACTGCACAATGATATATCCGATTTCCACTCCATCTAGGACACTCAGTTTTGTAAATGTTTATTCATTACTGTCATGTTCATCAATGCAGTACAATTGTTTAAACATTGGAATGCAACTTGAAACTTGTTTGATGAAAGTAGTTAAGCTGCAAGTTTATAAAACTATGTAACTTTAAACATGATGCAATTTTGTGAAAAACACCAACTATCCATTCCTTACTATTTGTATTTCACAAAACACGTTAAAAAAGTGGCTCTGTTTCTATCATGCAACTAAGAAGTCTATATCATGAATTCAAAACACATAGCTGCTAAACATGTTTGTTGGAAATTATTTTGAGGTATAAGGTAAAATTTATTAAATAATTCTTTGAAATGTTATTAACAACAATCTATTATCACAGACCTTTAATATATTAATTTCTCCCATGGTGATTCATAGGAGTGTTAGCAAAAAAAAAACATACAAGGATATACAGTATTGACCTGAAGTTTGGTTAATGGGGTCTTGCTGACATCTTCCCCCCCACCCCACTGCACCTATTCAGAGAGGATTATGACCCATTCTGACCATGTGGACAGGTACTGATTCAATACACGAAAGTGCTCTGCAAATTATTTTGAGATAGTAAAACCACACCCTTAGTTTTGCCTTCTAAATGACGATGTCAATCATTTGCAAAGCTGCAAAGTTTCTGGTATCTAGCAACTTTATCAATATGAAATCACTGAGGTGTAAGATCATAACATGGTAGATTGTGAAATCAAGATTCCAGTTTATCGTACTACAGAGCTATTAAATAAAAGATGACTCCTAAAATACTAAGAATGCTTTTAAATAAATCAAAATGTGCAAGCATAAATAATTGGCAAAAATACAGTTTGCCATGATTTCTCTTCTTCAGCTGTAAAGCCCCTTTTGAAAGGAATGGAGTGATGGATACTTCGAATTTGGTGTAGGATCCCTGAATGGGATCCTGATCTATGGTTGCTGTGTGTATTCTCAGCAAGGTCGTGCTTGCCTGCTCCAGAACCCCAGAACCCACGGACAGGCTGGTTAGTTGGACAGTCAATCAATTTGGTCCTTCCACATTTAAACTTGTTAGCATCTTCCAGAATAACTGGCGTTTACCAGGAAAAGTTCTCCCAATGTCATTAGGGTTGATAGACCTGGTCAAAGAGTTGACTTCAAGGATCATCCTAACTTATTTCTTCTCCTGTCTTTCATCAGGCAGAAGATACAAAAGACTGAAAGCACATGCCAGCAGGCTCAAGGACAGCTCCTACCCATTGTTATATGACTATTAAATAGTTCCGTATTACGATAAATTGGGGACCCTTGACTTCACAGTCTACCTCCTTATGATTTTACACATTATTGTTTAACTGTACTGCACTTCCTCTGTAGCTGTTACCATCTATTCTACATTGTTGTTTTACTGTGTTCTACCTTAATGCACCATGTGATGCTCTGATCTGAATGAACAGCAGGCAAGAAAAGCTTTTCACTGTATCTCAGTACATGTAACAATAATAAACCAAACCCAGCTCCATTTAAAAGAGGGAAGAGGGAGAGGTTCTAGAAAGGAGTTGCAGAGCCCAGGGCCCTGGCAGCTGGGTGCACAGTCAGGGGATTGATGACAAGATTGGATTATCCTGAAAGACAGCAAGAATTTCAATATGACCTAGCTGAAGGAGATCGTGGTCATGGCAATAGGTCTCAGGAACAGGGAGGAATACCTGAAAGCTGCGTTATCTAATCAGAGGTTCACAAGCACATGGGTGATGGGTTGTTTGGGCTGTTTGCAATAGATGGGCAGCACAGTTTTGACAAGTCCAAAATTTATAGAAAGTAGAACATGGGAGATCAATAAAGAGTGCTTTCAACAATCAAGTCTAAAGTTAACAAATGTATAGACAATGTTTACATTTGCTGTGCCCAGGGCAAGTCAACAGCTTAGGAAATAAGTCATCTTGGTGATTGATGGTCATAGCATTATTATGGGGTCAAATATAACACTAAGATGGTGAACATTCTGGATCAGCCTCTGTTGCTAGGGAGGGGAGATGGAGTTGATGGCTTGGAAACATTTAATAATACAAATGTTGATGGTTCCCATGGAGATGTGGCTTTGGGATCTGTTCCATTATTGGTGGTCCTTTGTTCATGAGATATTAGGCTTTGTGAAAGGACTTACTCCATTTCAAGCATAAGAGCTACAGTGCAGCATGTGGAGAGGGGTTGTAAATGCTTGCTCATTATCATTCCTGTTCTCATTGTCATTACGTGCAGTGAGGTGGACTTTGTAAATACATCAACATTACAAAGAAAAGGCTTTTAAATCTATTCCCATATAAAAACAGAAATCTCCTTTAAATAGCCAAATAGCTAATCAAAATTACATGTCTACTTATTCCATGCCCTGAATTCTTAAACCCACTAATGAGCAATTTTATACTATAATCCACTTGTTGTCACGGGAGTTTGTATAAATCTACACACCTACATTAATCCTCATGAATAGTTTAATGAATTTATTTGCATATGAATTGCATGAAACTTTGAAATGATCTTTCATATGTACTGTGAGAGATTTTGTAAACTTTCCTACTTCTTTTTGAAGAGAATTTTATCTCCTTCACCGTTATTCTGTCTTGCTAATAGGGCTTTGTTCTAAAATACCTGCTTGGTATTAAAGGTATAATGGAGATCAACTTGCCAAGTACCAGTTTCGAGTATGCCTGGACATCATACCAGAGTCAATAAATGTTCAGTTGCATTCTACAAGACGAAAGACAAAAATAAGTCTTGCCAACCCCAATATCCAATTAGGTCTTTAATATATCTACCTATTAATGTTCTATCCAGGAAATATGGTGTGAATTCAAAACAATTTATTGAGTTGAATCTGAAAGTTTTGTTTAGATACATTCTCAGAGTGGATATATAAAGAAGGGTTAAACCTTAAATTTTACCGAACTGGCGGGATTAATTGATCCCCATTTGTAGTCTTCCCATCTGATTGGTTGCCTGTGCAGATCCCACTAGTGACCAGTGAACATACCCCCCCCCCATCGTCAGGTGTCAGAGGTGACCCCCACGTTCTGTTGAGCTTGCAGTTGCTCCTCTAATTCTTCCCTCCCCTAGGTTGCATCAAAGATTATAATCACTGAAATTCAGAGGAAGCTACTTGTAGAGCAAGCATTTATTCGCAGGTCTCTTGCTCTAGATAACTACATGGTATACTTGCATGCAACCTCTGGAAGAGCATCATGCTTACTTCTGGTAAAAGGTTAGCATCCTGATTGTGAACTACTGTTTCTCTCTCTACAGTTACAACCTGTTCTGCTCAATACTTCAGGCACGTTTTTTCTTTTACTTTAGATCCACATCCCTGCTATAACTATGTAAGCTTCTCACTCTCAAGTATGGCTTGAAAAGGTGAAAACTGATTCCATAAGTCATGTGTTCCAGATCAAATCAGAATCAGAATCAGGTTTGTTAACATTAGCATGTGTCGTGAAATTTGTTAACTTAGCGGCAGCAGTTCAATGCAATAGATGATAATAAAGAAAGAAATAAAGAAAAATAAATAAGTAAATCAATTACAGTGTGTATACACACACACACACACACAATCCCTTATCCAAAATACTTGGGGGGGGCCACTGGCCAGTTGCATTTCAGAATTCAGAATTTTTCGGATTTCAGAATTGCTCCTTATTGGTTCCGGGACCCCCTGCGGATATCAAAAAGAAACATGTGTGCTCAAGTCCCTTATTTAACCTGTCAGTGCGGGTGGACTTTAGGACCCGGCGGAGCACCAGACCTACGCACATCCTCCACGTATAAATCAGCTCTAAATTACTTGTAATATCTAATACAATGTAAATGCTATGTAAATAGTTGTTTATTGTTTAGGGAATAACAACAAGAAAAATATTTTATTTCCAATGAAAATATTCAATAAAACAAAAATATACAGCTTCAAATGAACTGAATCAAACACAAGGTAAATGACTTACTGGAATAAATGTAGAAAGTCACTCTCACTATAAAACTTCAGTAACTTGTCTTTCTGCTTCTTTAAATCATATACAGTGGTAGTTCCAACACCATATTCTTCAGAAGACACTGCACAGACACACCACGATCGAGCTTCTGCAATAACTCCACTTTGTGTTATTGATGATGAGATGCTTCCTTCTCTTTTTCTCATTGTTACCCATTGGGGTATCTGCAGCTCTTTTGACATTTTCACAGTGAAATTAAGCACAAAGTCATCAGTGAACACAAAAATCAGCGAACAGCAAATGCACGTGTAACCAGTACGAGCGCTGAGCCACAACTGACGTCTGGCGGCCTCTGTTAGTGCTACCATGTCACACCTGAGTGACATCAACCGTTGGCGAGAAAAACTGCGGTTTTTGGAGCTTTTTCATTTTCAGAATTTCAGATAAAGGATTGTGGACCTGTACACATACATGAGGGGTGATTGATAAGTTTGTGGCCTAAGGTAGATGGAGTCAATTTTAGAAAACCTAGCACATTTATTTTTCAACATTTATTTTTCCTTCATCTATAGCCTCAGTTCAATGGTCGTGGAGCATATGGATCCCTTCTTTGTAGAAGTGGTCCACAGCAAGGGTGATTGATAAGTTTGTAGAACGAGATGAGTTACTAACTTAAAACTTTCTGTATTATCACTCAATAAGTTGAACTGCAGGTGCACGGAACGAGAGTGTCTTGGACCTCCAAGTGGTCCACAGCAGGGGTGATTGATAAGTTTGTGGCCTAAGGTTGACGAGATGATTTATACAGCTCTCGTTACAAGCACGTGCAGTTCATCTCTTTGAGTGCAAGTGCAGAAAGTTTGAAGTTAATAACTCATCTCCTTCTACCTTGGGCCACAAACTTATTAATCACCCCTGCTGTGGACCACTTTTGGAGGTCCCAGATGCCGACTTCTACAAAGAAGGGATCCGTATGTTCCATGGCTGCTGGATTGTATTGTCCAGGTGATCTAAGGCCTTGTGAAGAACCATTGAGATTGCATCTGCCATAGACCTATTGTTGTGCAGGGCAAATTGTGGTGGGTCCAGGTCCTTGCTGAGGCAAGAGTTCATTCCAACCATGACCAACCTTCAAAGCATTTCATCACCGTAGATGTGAGTGCTACTGGGCAATAGTCAATAAGACAGCTCACATTACTCTTCTTAGGCACAGGTATATTTGTTGCCTTTTTGAAGCAGGTTGGAACTTCCAACTGTAGCAGTAAGAGGTTAAAAATGTTCTTAAATACACCCAACAGTTGGTTGGCACAAGTTTTCAGAGCCTTACCAGGTATTCCATCAGGGCCTGTTGCCTTGCAGGGTTCACCCTCCCTTAAGACTGCCTGACATTGGCTTCTGAGACAGAGATCACAAGGTCACCAGGTGCAGCAGAGATCTTCACAGCTGTAGTTATACTCTCCCTTTCAAATTAAGTATAAAAGGCATTAAGCTCATCTGGTAGTGAAGCATGTCTGCCATTCATGCTATTGGGTTTTGCTTTGTACAAAATCATGTCCTGTAAACCCTGCCAGAGTTGAAGTGCATCAGAAGGTGCTTCTGACCTCACTCACAATTGTTCCTTCACTCTTGAAATAGCCCTCCGCAAGTCATACCTGGTTTTCTTGTACAGACTTGGGTCAACAGACTTAATGTCATAGATCTAGCTCTCTGTGGACGACAACCCTCCTGGTTCATCCATGGCTTTTGGTTTGTGTATGTACAGCAAGTTTTCATAGGTACACACTCATCCACACTCCTAAGAGAGAGAAAAAAAAATTAGTTCCCTTAAGAGAAAAGAAACGCTTATCCCTCATTTTGATATTAAACACTTGACTGTCAATTACTGATGCACTCATCAGTGGGAATAGCATTTTTTTAATCCATGTTATCTTAGCAGCTCATCATCTTTAAAAGCTCTATTAAGGCATCTTCTCAGCTTTTCTGTCCAAAAGAGAACAGGTGCAACTTTTTCAAATTCTCCTAATGGCAAAAGCGAGGTATTGAAGTTAGTAAGACTTTTGTACCTTCCTTGGACAAAGATGCTATTGGTTTGCTTTCGGTTTCAAAAACACTGGTCAAGTACAGTACTGCAGAAAAGTGTTAGGCTCATACTCTGTATACATAGCTAGGGCGTCTTAGACTTTTGCACAGGACTTTGTATTGGTTAAAATTTTGTAAAACAGAAATAAGAATACTTAGCTTTGAATTAGCTCAGTAAAGTGTTATTTGGTATGCATGCCTGTGTTTTGTGATCTTTCGTGATCTTCCCTAATTGCACTTGAGTAGTCTTGTTGTATTCCGGCAAAGTTTATGCAAGGCTACTCCCACAGTGTTATTAAAGACAGAATTTCAGGTACTTGATCAAATAATGATGACAGAAGTACTAGATATTTCCGATATATGTGCCTTGGAGGGAAATTTGTAGGTGCTGGTGTATTTCTAACCTCCTATCAGTAGATGCGGTGAGTTTGATGGAGGTTTCTTATTCATCGTTTGTGACATGGGCATCAGTGGCAAGGCAAGCATTCATTTTCCATCATTATTGTCCTAGTAATCAGCAACAGTATCTCCACTAAGAAGCCATGAGTTGCGGCTGTGCATGTTTACTAAAATTGGAATGCGCCTACGAAGAGAGAAGTTTTGTTTGTTTTGTGTTGTTAATTGGTTTGCCAGTCAACTTTGGCCTAGATGCTGGTTGATCCCACTGAAAATGAGCATTCGCAATTTCCATTCAAAAATGGAGGGGTGAAGAAAAATAAACACAGCCAAAATCTATGGCCTATATCTGTAAGAAACCATTTCAAAAGTTATATTTAACGTTGAACTTCCAAACTTTATCAAAACTTTTACTTTTTGTTTCCTGTGTTAACATTATGAATTTCCTATTCATAATCTTCCCAGTGATCAAATAAATCCTGCTAATGAGGTTGTCATAAATTGCAATTTTTAAATTTTACTTTAAGTTTGATTTCCTTGCAATTCAGGATGCATTATTATTTTTCCTATCAAAGTTATTTATCTAGATTGTACCTTGAAAATCTTCTCTCCAAATGCTTTTCACTGCCCTGAAATGTTCTGCCTGCAATCAGATTTCTCAGTACTGTTATCTACCCCAGGGTTCATTTTATCTGTGGACTGTCACTTTAAAACACCGTGAGAAGGAGAGTGACTTTTGGACACTGTTTGAGCTACTCCAGAGAGAGAGAGAGAGAGAGAGAGAGAGAGAGAGAGAGAGAGAGAGAGAGAGAGAGAGAGAGAGAGAGAGAGAGAGGGGGGGGAAGAGTTATTTGATGGACAATTGATGTTATGGTTTCTCTGCAGCTTGTTTTGAACATACAAGAACACAGACACACAGAGTCGAGATGGACTCAGTCAATGAAAGACACCAGTGAGTTGGTCGCTGGTTTAAACTTTCAGTAGCCCAAAAGGGGTGAGATGCAATTAATCTTGAGTATTGATAAATGACTGTCTCTAAATAGCCTGTGAAGGTGAGTTTGATTCCATTCGAATACGAAAGTGTGATTGTCACTTAGTTAATCCACAGGAGTGGGTTCTCTGGTGAGGGGAAACCTTTGTGAACACCACGTGTGTGTTTACCCTTTGTCTGGGTGTGGTAGTTCACTAAAGAAAGGCATCCTTATGGCAAATCACTGTTGGAGTTATTTCGTATGTCGAGGAACTGGATGAGTGGCTATCACGTTGTGTGTGTTTGAGGTAACCTTGTGGAATCTACCAGTGTGTTGACCCTTGCCTGGGTGGTGGCTCCCTTGAAGACGGTCCCCTTTGTGATAAGCTACTGTTGGTGATAATCCATACGTGGATTCTGTTTGAGTATCCTGTGGCCACCACTTTGAGATGTCCCGGAGCTGAATTCAGGTGTGGTACCACTTGTGCTGAAAGGATATTTGTTGAAGATCACTGTTGGTGATACTTCGTGCGTGGAGTGGAACAACTTCGGAGATAAAACCTACTGCTATTGTTATTTTGTATTGCTGTCGTGGAATCTGTGAAATATCGATGTAATTGCCTTCTCACAACTTTTGCCTTTGGATTACAAACATCTCGCATTAATTAATCTGTGCATCTGAACTGAACATTCTTACATACCATCGTAACACTGTATCACTTACTACCTAAGCTTAAAGAAGTTTGGGGACTTTATGTTTACACCTATATAAGCATAACACAGTTAACTCTTGATTTACCTGGTTTAAGTTACTATATGACATAGTTATAAATAAAATAGTGTTTTGTTAACAGCAAAACCAGACTCCAGGTGTGTTCTCTTGCTGCTGATAGTTTTACAGAATCACATGTACGTGACAGTACACTTGCGAGTACTAACCTGTTTAAATGACTATCACCCTGTGGCACTTACATCCTCAACAATGAAGTGTTTTGAGAGGCTGGTGTTGAAGCACATCCGCTCCTGTCTGAGTGGTGACTTGGATCCATCTGCTCCAGTTCGCCTATTGAAGCAACAGGTCTACAGCAGTTGCTATCTCGTTAGCTCTTAACACAAGCCTGAAACATCTGGACAACAAAGATGCATACCCCACGATGCTCTTTATTGATTACAGCTCAGCATTTAGCACCATCATTCCCTCAAAACTAATCAGTAAACTTCAAGACCTGGGCCTCAATGCCCCCTTGTGCAATTGGATCTTGGATTTCCTCACTTGCAGACCCCAGTCAGTTTGGATTAGCAAAAACATCCCCACTACAATCTCCATCAGCACAGATACACTGCAGGGATGTGTACTTAGCCCCCCTGCTCAACTCGCATCATACCTATGACTGTGAGGCCAAATACAGCCCCAGCACCTTATTCAAGTTTGCTGATGACATCACTGTTGTGGGCTGCATCAAAGGGGAAGATGAATCAGCATACAGGAAAGAGACTGAAAACTTGGCTGAGTGGTATAGTAACAACAACCTCTCACGCAATGTCATTAAGACCAAAGAGCTGATTGTAGACTTCTGGAGAGGGAAACCAGAAGTCCATGAGCCAGTAATCATTGAAGGATCAGGGATGGTGAGAGTCAGTAACTTTAAATTCCTGGGTGACACTATCTCAGAGGACCTGTCCTGGACCTCATATAAATATTATTGCTAAGTAAGCTCAACAGTGCCTCTACTTCCTCAGGAGTCCGTGGAGGTTCACCATGTCATCAAAAACCTTGGCAAACCTCTATAGACGAGTGGGGTGAGTGTGCTGACTGGGTTCATTATGGCCTAGTATGAGAACACCAATGCCCTTCAATGGAACATCCTACAAAATGTAATGGATTCGGCCCAGTAAACCACAGCTAAAACCCTCCCAACCATTGAACACACCTACATGAAACATTGCTGTAGAAATGCAACATCAATCTTCAAAGATCCCCACCACCCAGGTCATGCATTATTCTCACTGCTGCCATCAGGTAGAAGGTACAAGAGCCTCAGGATTCATGACACCAAGTTCAAGATCAGTTACTAGCCCTCAACTATTAGGCTTTTCAACAAAAGGGGATAGCTACACTCATTTAAGGATTCTGTTCTTATTTGAGTTTAGAAGAATGGGGTGGGGGTTTCATTGAAACCTATTGAATATTGAAAGGTCTCGATAGAGTGGACATGGAGATCTTTCCTATAGTGGGGGAGTCTAGGACCGGAGGTCTCCGCTCCAGAATAGAGGGACATCCTTTTAGAACAGAGATGATGAGGAGTTTCTTTAGCCAGAGAGTGGTGATTCTGTGGAGCAAATTACCACAGATGGTTGTGAAGGCCAGGTTATTGGATATATTTAAAGTGGAAAATGATAGGTTCTTGATTATTAAGGGCATCAAAGCTTATGAGGAGAAAGCAGGAGAATGGGGTTGAGAGGGATAATAAATCAGCCATGATGGAATGACAGAGCAGACTCAATGGGGCAAGTGGCCTAATTCTGCTCTTATGACTTATAGTGTTATACTAATATCTCAAGACTGGCTCACTTTATCTGAATAAACCTTTGCTTTCCAAATGTTAACTGAGTGCATAATGCACTACTTAGTCTCGCACCACAGGTGGAAGACTGTAGGAGCCACTTTTCTAAAGCTCAGTTTGGTTCTACACATGCCAGAAATGTTGTCGCTCAGCTCCAGTGGCTGAGTTTCCATCCTGGCTTCGGAAGCTGTCTGGCACACAATCCATAAAAATGCCTATATTTCTCCCAGGTTCCTCCCACATCCCAAAGAATTGTAGGTAAGTTAAATGGTTGGGATTAAGTGTCCCAGTGTGATTCTGGCTGATAAAATCATTCGAATGCTGTTCATAGACTTCAGTTCAGCATTCAACACAATCATCCCTCAGAAACTGATTGGAAATCTGAGCCTGCTGGGCCTGAACTCCTCCCTCTGCAACTGGATCCTAGACTTCCTGACTGGGAGACCTCAGTCAGTCCGGATCGGGAGCAGCATCTCCAACACCATCACACTGAGCACAGGGGCCCCCCAGGGCTGCATACTCGGTCCACTGCTGTTCACTCTGCTGACCCACGACTATGCTGCAACACACAGCTCGAACCACATCATCAGGTTCGCCGATGACATGACCGTGGTGGGTCTCATCAGCAAGAACGACAAGTCAGCTTACAGAGAGGAGGTGCAGTGGTTAGCGGACTGGTGCAGAGCCAACAACCTGTCTCTGAATGGGAACAAAACAAAAGAGATGGTTGTTGACTTCAGGAGGGCACGGAGTGACCACTCCCCACTGAACATCGACGGCTCCTCAGTAGAGATTGTTAACAGCACCAAATTTCTTGGTGTTCACCTGGCGGAGAATCTCACCTGGTCCCTCAACACCAGCTCCATATCAAAGAAAGCCCAGCAGCGTCTCTACTTTCTGGGAAGGCTGAGAAAAGTCCATCTCCCACCCCCCCATCCTGATCACATTCTACAGGGGTTGTATTGAGAGCATCCTGAACAACTGTATCACTGCCTGGTTTGGAAGTTGCACCGTCTCAGATCACAAGACCCTGCAGCGGATAGTGAGGTCAGCTGAGAGGATCATCAGGGTTTCTCTTCCCGCCATTATGAACATTTACACTACAAGCTGCATCCGTAAAGCAAAACAACATTATGAAGGACCCCACACACCCCTCATACAAACTCTTCTCCCTCCTGCCATCTGGGAAAAGGCACGGAAGCATTCAGGATCTTACAACCAGACTATGTAACAGTTTTTTTCCCCGAGCTATCAGACTCCTCAATACCCAGAGCCTGGACTAACACCTCACTGGCCTATTGTCTTGTTTATTATTTATTGTAATGCCTGTAATTTGCGCACTTTATGCAGTCCTGGATAGGACTGCAGTCTAGTGTAGTTTTTTTCTGTTTTGTTTTTTATGTAATTCAGTCTCGTTTTTGTACTGTGTCATGTAAAACCATGGTCCTGAAAAACGTTGTCTCATTTTTACTATGTACTGTACCAGCAGTTATGGTCGAAATGGCAATAAAAGTGACTTGACTTGACTTGAAGGGATCTGATAGGAATATGAGGAGATGAAGTTAGAGGGAAAATTAGTGATGAATTGAGATTGCACTGTGTGTACAAGGAAATATGGAAATTTAGGGAATTCACGATTTTACTAGAATTTCTGAGACTTGAGGAGAGCGATTCTGCTCATTCATGTGATGAATGGCCAATGGATAGTCATCTTCTATCTTATTGTTTGGAATTCCTTTGATTTTAATCATCATTACGATCACATTCTGGCATCTGCCCATTTTTCCATGAAAAATACAGGACATCAGGTGTAACCATTGTGCCTTTTAATCTCAAATTTCAGCAATAGAGAGTTTTTTTGTGAGAGCAAGGTTCAAGCCTTGGAATTTTTCTTGGTAAAAGCATAGAGCAGAGAATCAAGTGCAGAGATCAGCGTGCCTGATTCACAGTGCGACTGATTTTCCGGTAATTAATTTCAACGACCAGAAAATCGAGGCTATTAATCGACCTCATCATCTGACTCACTGATATGGGCTCCCAGTGAGCAGTACTCTGCAGAAGGAGTCTTGTCCTGAGGAATGGCTTACATAATATATCTGTGGAATGTGTCGTTTGCTCATTATGTAATCTTGCACAATGGCTATATGGTGTTCTGGTATTATTTCCATATCCATTACAAAGTTCGAGAAAGAAAAGGACCGCTTTTAATTTGCTTCTTTTTAAAGCTCCGACTGCTCTGAAGTGCTTTACAGAGAAATGACTACTTTTTTTCCCAGATAAGTGTATTGCTTGCAATAAACTAAGGAGTATGGGAGCTGTTTTCACATAGCAAACATCCATGAACAGCACATGTAATATTGGCCAGATTATTGCTGTATTACTAGATGGGTAAATATTCACCAAGACACCAGGAACAATTATACTGTTCTTCTTTGAAACAATGCTGCCTGAGCGTGTAGCTGGAGAACTCATTGGACGCCACACAGAATAACGCCAAGAATTTTTGGATATATTTATAGATCTTATTTTCATGCAGTGGCCTTTATCGTAATTGCCATCAGGAAACACTTGCAGTTGCAAGGAATATGTGGCCCTCAGGGATAAGCAAAGTATACTGAAATGAAAATACATTCTTACAAGTGATGAGTTTTTACCTCATATCATCAGCCGTCTTTAGTGGAATGAATAGAGCAATGAAAATCATCTTCATTATATCACTGTCTCCTTATGAACCAGCAACATTGTAAGCAATACCATTTAAAAATGATCAGAAACGTGTAAGACAATGCATTTCTTAACAATGACTTTGGAATGTGGTTGTCAGGGTCATTCAAGTGCAGGAATTCAGACAAAACAAAAGATTTATTACAGAAATTAAGCAGCAAAACTAACAAGAAGTCAGGGAAACTATACAGAATTTTGAAAACTGAAATCACACGAGAAGAAGACGAGGAAAACTCAGTCAGAGTTTTATGAGACAAGGATGTACAACGTGCCATGGGGTATGGTAGTGTAGCAGGTTTAAGTTAATGAATCAACAGCTAGTCTTATGGACTATTGATCTAGACTAGAGGCTTCAAATCCCCAAGTGACAGCTGGAGAATTTAAGTTCAAGTACCTCAGTAAACCTGGATTAGAACTCATCCAGCAGTGATGATCATAAAACTGCTGGAATGCTACACACACAGTCATCTGGTTCACTAATATTCTTCAAGGAAGGAAATCTGTCATCTGCATTGAGCTTCTGTATGACTCCAGAAATGCATCTACCTCTTCAGTCAGATGGCTAGAGATGGGGAATAAGTACCATGGACAAAATCATTAAGTGGAATTCACAAATTTGTGGAAAACATCTGAATATATTTCCCATAACTTTGAATATCTATTTGCAATTTAAAGGGAAGTGATAATTTTTTAAAAATTCTCTCTGGTATCTCAGCCTTAAGTAAATCAAATAAACAGACCAGTGCTTTTGAGGAAGTTATCAATATTTGAATCCAAAATACCTGCAGTTGTTGAAATTCTGAAATAAAAACAGACAATGTTGAAAATACTTTGCAGGTCAGGCAGCATCCCTGGAGAGAGAACAAGAGTCAACATTTTTGGGTAATAACTTTCTATCAGTTCCAATGCAAAGTTATCACACTGAAATGTTAACCCTGTTTCTTTCTGTATGTAAATCTCCAATGATCTCTGTTTTTCTTTCAAGTACTATTATTTATTTAGTTTATTTTCTAGAATGCAAGATGTATTTAAAACATTTGCAAAGATCTCAAACAGTTGCTCTATGCACAACCATTAAAGCATATTTGCATGAACTATTCAATCTTTGTTTTAACTACATGTGACTTGGGAGTTGAACTGGAAGATGACCACAGATCTCCAGAGAGTGCTCAGATCAACAATTCACTGCTGAATATCAATCAGAATCGTACTCTTATTACAGAAAACAGAGAATGACAAGAAAGTATCAAAATCATGTGCAATCTGACATACAAACCAAAAAAAATGGTTAATATCAAGTTAGTTTTTGGGTGAAGCCTCAAACATTTGGCAAAAGCAAATAATTTATAACGCATCAATGTCCAATGCATGCAACCACATTCCAAACTGTAATAGCAGTTCATTAACTGTGGGTAATGAACAGTTGATCATTACCTAGTTTGACAGTTAACGGGAGGTAAGAAAGAATTAGCAAATACAGATATGTCCACAATTATGAGTGGATTTGATAGGAACTAAAAGAGAAGCTGTTTTCGCTGGCTGTTGGGTGGAATCTAAAGAACAAGATGACTTCAAAAATAGAGTGAAATGAAAGTTTTTCAATGAAAGAGTTCTTACAATAACAACATTTAAAATACATTCGGATAGGCACATGGATAGGAATGGTTGAGAGGGTTGGGGGTCAAATTTCAGCAATTGGGACTAGCAACTTGGTCAGCATAGATCAATTGGGTTGAAGGGCCTGTTCCAATGTTCTACAATTTGGACTCTCTGACTCTCACTCTATGGTTGTACCATTACATGCAAAAGAGAGGGGAAGCAGATGCAACAGGAACTTTATGAAGTGAATTTGAAATGTATTTCAAAAAAATGCAGGGATGTGCAGAGGTTGCTGGAGTGGAACTAAATGATTGTTGTACTATTGGTTAAATGGCATATGTTCAAATCGAAATGCACAAGTACTTCAATTTGTAAATAATCAAGCAGTAAAATAGGATGAATGGGGAGAATGATGGTTAAGATGCTATACTAGTATTCACATTGCCGGGAACACTGATCCAGTGACATGAGTTTGAATCCCACTGTGACAGCTGAGGTATGTATATTCATTTTTTTCTTATAATAGAACTTGAAATAAACTGACAGCATTGGAAATAGTGACCAAAACTATTAGATTGTCACTGATGGCCAATTTAATTCACTAGTATCTGTTCTGGAAATCAATTTACAACCCTTATCAAACTTAATCTTCATGTGGTTCCAAAACCACAAACATCAATGACTTTTAACTGTCAAGGTGGCACTGGGGATGGCCAAAGAATGATGACCTTCCCAGCAATACCCACAATAAATGAACAAATAAAAGAAAAATAAACTTTTCTTCTATTGATGCTCAGGTACTTCCTTCCTCTAAATAACGCTCAGAGCATTTCTGCCCATCACCCACACTTTTACCCTGTTCACCTTCTAAACCACCGTGAAAGACTTGTCCATTCTCTGCACCATTCTCTAAAAGCTTGATAAGGCTGTGGCTCCATGACTTAGATCATGGTTATTAATAAATAATTGACAATTCTCTGGAGTTTTGTACTGGCCACAAGTCTCTTCTTGTTAATAGTTATATTAATGTAAACATTCAAACATAGATTTAAGGCCCTTTGTGCCTTAAGGTATCACATTCTTAAGGCTAAACATGTTTCCTTGCTCTGTGAAGTTTTAGGTTTCCTGCATAATGTGCTATATACTGTAAACTTTGCTGAGAAACTAAGTTAATGTGAATGAAGCAAGTACTCTGTAAGTGCAGAAGACATGGAAGGATTAGCCTCATGACTCAGTGGATTCAAATGTAAATTGTATGAATTTAATTGAATCATACCACACAGAAGGTATCGCTTTATTTTCCATGTAAGATGTCATCACTATGTCTAAGTATATTCAAATATAAATTGTGTTCAAAAGTAGTTTGGATCAAAGCACAATTTTTACTCTATAAATTGCCACCATGGGATCCTTGTTATTCTACAGAGGCAGGAGAGGAAGAACAAAGTCAACCTTTGAACTTCCTTTTAATATCAACCTTGAAATTCCAAAACATGAATTAAGCATTTACAAGATTAACTGTCAGCTCCCACAGGGAAACCCAAACTATTCCTGGTAGTTTGAAGTTCACAACATTAGATGCAAGGTTTTAAACCATCTGGTTCTTTTGACAGAATTTTTATATTTTGGAAAAGGAGCTCTAATATTGTTGAGCACAAACATACATAAAAGAATCTAGTAGCCTTATGGAGCCCATATCTTTCTCACTTAAGAGCCTGATCATTTTAAAGGAATTATGCATATAAATATTTAGACTGCAGCACTCATTGACAACTTTAGAAAGTAATCTTCCTCAGATTATAGAAAAGCAATGTAAAGCTAATAGGATGAAAAGCATAAATATCTTTAAGATGAAGAAAGGCACGAAGGGTGGGGGAATTGAAGGAGATGCAGATAGGAATGAGCTGAAGGGTGGGAAGAGGAGCACATAACAGATCAATTAGCCTGAGCAAATCAAGTATTTTCTATGGTCAGATGTGAAAAAAAACATTATTTATGCATTCTCCATTAATCACATGTTTAATTTTCAATTCTTCCGTACTCCAATACTTTGAATACCTGTGATTATTGGAGACATTCATCAGGTTCAAGCTTACTGGCGTACTATTCAGTTCAAGAATTTGGTTTCTTTGATTTCTAAAGCATTTCTTGATGTGGGCCCTTGCCTGGCATTTCTCTCGTCTAACATATTGAGGGTTTCACTGAGCTTCAGTGGAATTCAGGAAATAGAACCCCCGTGAGTTTTCAGGGGACACAGGAATTGGAGTGTTGGTGAGTGTCAAGAGAGTAAGGGAAACTCGGCCCCAGTGAGCCCAATATAAAACCTCTGCGATTTCTGAGCAATTGGATTATGGATTGTCACAGTTTTATGCAATTTGAAATTTATATTTTACAATAGCCTCAGATTGGACATCGAAACTGCGAGCTGTTGGTCTCCCCTCTCACTGTGGCAGAAGCGCTATCTCTCTCTCCCTCGCTAATGAGAGAGAGAGAGCCTGTCTGGGGTGCTGAATTGTTGGGGTGGACACTAGCCTTTGTTGGACTCTGGGGGCTCTCCTATTGACTGCATTGTTGTTGGTGGGGGTGGGGGATTGATGTTTTTGCTGGAGCAAGTTGGGGGGGAGAGGAAGGCCTGATGCTCTTGCTGCTGCTTGTGCAAAGGAGGGGGATTTAGAGTTGTAATGTTTTCTGTCGTTCATTCTTTGGGTATTTTTTCACTCTGTTTCATGATGCCTGTGAAAAGGACAATTTCAGGTTGTTAACTATACACATCATCTGATATTAAATTGAACCTTTGATACGAGTAATACAGACCTGAAAACTTTGAATTGCTGTTCACTAATGCCCTTTATGCATGACCTTCAATCCTCACTTAGCCGTTGGGCAGTCCCTTGGGAGTTATGATGGCTAACTTTCCCTTCTGGTTCTGTGCACTTCATGAGAAAAATGAGGGGATCACAGAATCTTCCACAGATGGGATAGGATGTTCCCAGTGGGTCAGGCTGGAAGGTGGCTCATGAGGGGGTTTGCTCTTTTCGCATTTAATGCAGAGTTTCTGGGTGCTCCAATGCAGAAACCAGGAATGCCAAGAGATCATGAACAAGACCTCACCCCTGGCATAACTTTTTATAACACCAGACCTGCCAATTTGATTAAATCCAAAATTTAATTAATACAGATGTATGCCTGATAGTTTTTTTAAATATTTAATATACACACACATATATATACTCACTATAATTGCTTTATTGAATTTTTTATTTTCATATTCTCATGTATTGCATTGTACTGCTGCTGCTCAGTTAACAAATTTCATGGCACATGCCAGTGATAGTAAACCTGATTCTGATGGGGCCAAAGGGTCGATTTCTGTACTGGACTCAATGACGCAAAAAATGCTGACTTTGTCAGCAAAGCCCAGTCACAAAAAATGAATAATTCAAGGTCCTACTGAAATGATGTCTTATTAGTCTTATCAGCAGAACAGATTAGTACATTCATTCTGTGGGATACTTAATTTTAATCATATCTTTCTCGTGTTATTATTGACATAATGCAAACGTGGCTGAAAAGGTACGATGCATAGGAATCCAAAACATATTTTGAGCAATGACCCCTTGAGGAAATCTAAAATTATTATAAAAATTGTTTTTCATGTAAAAGGATAGTGTTAATGAGCAAACTAATATAAAAATAACATTTTTTACATTGTGAACTAAATCTTTATACAACCACTCAGCTAAGCCAAACACAAATAATTCTTTCGAAGCTACTGGGCTTAACTGCCTATAATAATCAACATGAGTTTTCTTCCAAATCTCCCTCTTATTTCAAAGTCCTGTGGCCTCTCTACATAGCTAAAGTTGCATGTTAGTATTTGCCCCCTGCTCAACATTAATTAAATTTCATTGTTTTTCTCAGCAGTGGTATCAGCTAAGACAGCACCAAAGTAGAAAATCAACTATTGGCTGATCTAAATTAACCTTGTTGTTTGATCACACTTTTAAACAATTTAACTGTTATAGAGAAAGATCCATTTTAACTTTGCTGCAAGTTTCATAAACATGGAAAGGAAAGATTTCATAGAGTCGTAGAGCACAACAGGGTGAAACAGGCCATTTGGCCTATCTAGACCATGCCAACCTGCTATTCTGCATAGTCCTATTGATACGCACCTGGACCATGGCCTTACAATCTACATACGTATCTAAACTTCTCGTAAATCTGGTATCATCTTTGATACCTGCAGAATGTTTGGTCAAATGACTTCTTTCCTTTTCCCTCTTTCTGAACAGACAACTAAAGAATTAATCTGAAACAAAAGAAGATTTGCAAATGCTGGAAATCCAAGCAACACATACAAAATGGTGGAGGAACTCAGCAAGCCAGGCAGCATCTACGGAAAAGAATCCTGCTGAAAGGACTCGGCACAAAATGTTGACTGAACGCTTTTCCATAGCTGATTTTGCAAAGAATTATTCTTAATTGATTGCATTTTAAGCACTTTCCAGTCTCAATGCTATAGCCAGATCTAAATTTAAAAAACTAGATTTATTAAGTATTTGTAATGTATTAAACAGATATTATTCTTATACCATTGCAATTTTGTATAACCTTTGCTGTCTTTTTCATTTCACCATTTTGTTAGCATCAGTAATCTGCACAAAATGCCAGAGATGTTTCTTCGGGATTAGTCTCAACAAAAAAAGTCTTTCCTTTAACATAACAGATCATAATGTCAATTCAGTTTATATTCTAACAAAGGGTGTTAAAAACATGAGATACTTTGGGTGTGGAATTTCTTGAATTTAAATCAGAATTTGTTCACTTTACCAAACTGGAAAAACAAAACCAACCTGCAAAATGCTAAAAATGAAGTACAAGATCATCCAACACTAATCTTTCCTGTAATTCTAAAATAGTGACTGGCTTTAAAGAATTAGCTGTTGCAAAACTCTGAGCCAATCAATGCCTCCGCTTTCTAGAGAGAAGTTGATCCAAATCTATACTCATTTCCTTATACAGATGTACAGTATCAGAATCAAAATCAGGTTTACTATCACCAGCATATGTCGTGAAATTTGTTAACTTAGCTGCAGCAGTTCAATGCAATACGCAATGCAGAAGAAGAAAAAAAATCAATTACAGTGTACATATATTGAATAGATTAAAAATCATGCAAAAAAAAGAAATAATATATATTTAAAAAGTGAGGTAGTGTCCAAGGGTTCAATGTCCAATGTCAATGTCCTTTTAGGAATCAGATGGCAGAGGAGAAGAAGCTGTTCCTGAATCGCTGAGTGTGTGCTTTCAGGCTTCTGTACCTCCTACCTGAGAAAAGGGCATGCCCTGGGTGCTGGAGGTCTTTAATAATGGACACTGCCTGTCTGAGACACTGCTCCTTGAAGATGTCCTGGGTACTTTATAGGCTAGTACCCAAGATGGAGCTGATTAGATATCAAATTTTCTGCAGCTACTTTCTGTCCTGTGCAGCAGCAGCCCCACCCCCCTCACCCCGCCATACCAGACAGTGATGCAGCCTGTCAGAGTGCTCTCCATGGTACATCTGTAGAAGATTTTGAGTGTATTTGTTGACGTGCCAAATCTCTTCAAACTCCTGATGAAGTAGAGAGCATCCCAACAAGCTGCACCACTGAATTGTACGGAAAGTGCATGGTGGTGGGCAGGAAGGCTCTACCGCATGTAGTCCAAACCACCCAACCCATCACCAGCACCAGCGTACATGACATCAAGTACATATATACAGAAACGTGCTGGAAAAGGGCCAGTAACGTATTGAAGGATGTCCCTAGCCCCATAGCCCACTCACACTGGGGAGAAGGCTACGTACCACCCATGTTAGGACCACCAACTCAAAAACAGTTACTTTCCCCAAAGTAGTGAGACTGATCAACACCTCTAGCCACTAAGCATTCCACCACATCCCCTACCTCCACTACTTTATCATTTCCTGTTAGTCATTTTATGTATAGACACTCCTGTGTCTAGTGTCACATTGTGGACATACAATCATTCTACATATATAAGCTAACTTATGTAGTTCTACTGTATGTGCAAAAGTCTTAGGCACACACATATCTATATTGCTTGAGTGCTTAAGACTTTTCCATAGTACCATATTTGAAAATATGGAGCAGAGAGTGAGTTTGTAAATCTGGCGAGGGCAAATGATGTTGGGAATGGTGAGAGTGGAGGGCCACGGGAGGGGTTTAGGTAGAGAAGGAGTGCCAGGGGTGTGGGGAATGTGATGATATGAGTGCAAACTCACCCAACCCTGAAACACCAGGCCAGGTTGTTTGATTCCAAACAATTGGTTTATTGATCATTACAGAATGTCTCTCTGGTGCTTCCTGCTTCCTCCCCTCTCCCTTCCCCTGCTTCCAATCATGATTCCCCTCTGCCAGCACCCTTCCCACTCTCAGTCCACAATAGAGACCCATATCGGAATCAGGTTTACCATCACTCACATAAGTCATAAAATGTGTTTTTTTTTGCAACAGTTGTACAGTGTGATACATTAAGTTGCTGTAGTGCTGTACAAAAGTCTCAGGTACTCTAGTTATATGTATGTGTGCCTAAGACTTTTGCACAGTACTGTATTTGTTGTGTTTTTTTGTTCTGCATCAGGGCCAGAGTAACAATTATTTCATTCTTCTTGATACTGGTGCACTAGAAATGACATTCAATAATCTTGAATTTTGAACCTTTGGTCACTGGACCCTTCCATTCTGTCCTTAAATTATAACTCTTAATGTGGGGCATTACAGTTAAGAACTTCCCCTATAGATGCACAGAAAGAATAAAAGATTCTACAAATTATTTTTTCACTGCAATTAATAAATCAAAATGCATAGATTGTGCTTGCAGGTTCTACATTCATACCAGTCAATAGCACCATGAAGTAATAGTTACTTTGAACTTTACTGTAAGGACATAAACTTCGAGGCAATGAGGGTTCATAGGTCAGGAATATGGTTTTTAGTTGGTGCTTCCCTTTAGCAAGCCTCTAATACTGTCCCTGAATTAAAGTTTATCATAAATTATATTCTACTTTGTGTCTGTGTTCAGTGCCAATCTGCATCATACCCTGCCCATATAGGCATGTAAAATCTTTCCTGATCCAAACCCACACTTATATATTTTTCTCTTTTCCATTTCGAAGTGTATTATTTAAGAAGTATTTCTCAAATGCCCAGTATTACATATATTGGCTTGTCCATAGAAGATAGATGACACGTGGACTGTTTCCTACATTTTTATGTTATTTTTTTCAAATTTCCAGAATATGCAGTTTTTAAAAATAAATTCAGGATAATTTACCATTGATGAGGGATTTCTGCTCTAAAATTAGGTTGGAAGAGGTAGAGTTCTCCTTGAAGCAAGGATTATTGAGCAGAGGTGTGAAAATGAGTACATGGACGCAAGAGACCGGTTTAGACAGGATGGAGGGAAGCTCTTCCCACCAACAGATAATTCTAGGACCAGACGGGCATAGAGACAAGAATTTCACGGGGACCATGAGGAGATTCAGAGGGTTGTTATGATCTGGAATTTACTGCCTATAACCATAATGGCAACAAAATAACTTGAGATTTCAAAAGGATTGGAACTGGTGAGAGAATAATTTTTCCAGCTGTACTTGAGAAATAAAATCATGGGGTTGATAGGATTGGTCTACTGGCCCAGAATGAAACAAGGAGAGCTGTGGAGGAGGCGAAGACTAGCAGAGCAGTGGCAATGAAACAGCAAGGAGCCTGGACCAAGTGGGAGCAGGCGATCGAGCAAAAGATCACGTGGAATGATCTCTGGAAGGTGGATCCTCGCCACATCAAGTTCCCTATCCAGGCACTTTATGACATTCTTCCTAGCCCATCCAACCGGCACCACTGGGGCCTTGTAGAATGACCAGCTTGCCCCTCTGTGAGAAGACCGGTGCGCTAGAGCATATTCTGAGCAGCTGCCCCAGGGCTCTTGCCGATGGCCGTTAACGGTGACGGCATGACCAGGTCCTCCGGACAATTGCTGAGACAATCTGCAGCACCCTTAACATCTGCCAGAAAACAAGTCAGTCAAGAACACCATCTGCTTTGTCAAAGATGGGGAAAGACCAACAGAACACCAGAAAGCAACTGGGTTACTCTTCACTGCGCAGGACTGGAAGCTAAAAGCAGACCTGGGAAAACAGCTGCAGTTTCCTCCCCACATCACAGAGACTACATTGCGGCCCAACATTGTGTGGTGGTCCGACTCTTCGAAGCACGTTCTCATGCTTGAGTTTACCGTGCCTTGGAGGAGGCCTACAAGAGGAAAAGAGCCAAGTATGAAGATCTGAAAGACAACTGCCAAAGAAGAGGCTGGAGAGCAAAGTGTTGGCCCGTGGAGGTCTGGTGTTGTGGTTTTTGCAGGCCAGTCGCTCTGCAAAGTATACACTGCACTTGCAATCATGGAAGAGAGAGGAAGGAGAGCCATTTCTACCACCACAGATGCAGCAGAGAAAGTGTCAAGATGGCTCTATATAAAGAGGGCAGATCTGTGGGTTGCAGCTAGGGCACAGGCCCGGATCTGATCAACCCCAGTTGGGTCACCTGAGCAAGGATGTATTATGTTGAAAGACCCAAAACACCTGACAACCCCAGGTAACATCACTGATGATGTGCCCTAGCTTAGCATCATGTAGATGTTTCTGTAAGAAGAAAGAAGGAGGTCTGCTTGGAGGTGGAGTAATGGCCAGAATGGACTCCTTCCTTGCTATTATAATTCTATAATTCTTCAGTTACTCCAACATTCACAATCTTTCTGATTGTAAGGTATATCCCACATGTGGGATAAGGTCCCACATAGAAGATTGGTGGGTAAAATCAAAGCTCATGGCATTGGGGGAAGACATTGACATGGATAGAAAACTGGTTGGCAGATAGAAAGCAAAGGGTAGCGGTGAATGGGTGTTTCTCAGAATGGCAGGTGGTGACTAGTGGGGTGCCACAGGGCTCGGTATTGGGACCACAGCTGTTTACAATTTACGTCAACGATTTGAATGAAGGCATAAAAAATAACATCAGCAAATTTGCTGATGATACTAAGCTGGGTGGTAATGTGACATGTGATGAGGATGTTAGGAGAATTCAGGGTGACTTGGATAGGCTGGGTGAGTGGGCAGATACTTGGCAGATGACGTTTAATGTGAATAAGTGTCGAGGTTATCCACTTTGGGAGTAAGCACAGGAAGGCAGATTATTATCTGAATGGTGTAGAGTTAGGTAAGGGAGAAATACAAAGAGATCTCGGAGTCCTTGTTCATCAGTCACTGAAGGTGAATGAGCAAGTGCAGCAGGCAGTGAAGAAGGCTAATGGAATTTTAGCCTTTATTACAAAGGGAATTGAGTACAAGAGCAAGGAAATCCTCTTGCATTTGTACAGAGCCCTGGTGAGACCACACCTGGAGTATTGTGTACAGTTTTGGTCTCCAGGGTTAAGGAAGGACATCCTGGCTGTAGAGGGAGTACAGCGTAGATTCATGAGGTTAATTCCTGGGATGTCTGGACTGTCTTACGCAGAGAGGTTAGAGAGACTGGGCTTGTACACGCTGGAATTAAGGAGATTGAGAGGGGATCTGATTTAAACATATAAGATTATTAAGGGATTGGACAAGATAGAGGCAGGAAATATGTTCCAGATGCTGGGAGAGTCTAGTACCAGAGGGCATGGTTTGAGAATAAGGGGTAGGTCATTTAGGACAGAGTTAAGGAAAAACTTCTTCTCCCAGAGATTTGTGGGGGTCTGGAATGCACTGCCTCAGAAGGTAGTGGAGGCCAATTCTCTGGATGCTTTCAAGAAGGAGCTAGATAGGTATCTTATGGATAGGGCAATCAAGGGATATGGGGACAAGGCAGGAACTGGGTATTGATAGTAATTGATCAGCCAAGATCTCAAAATGGCGGTGCAGGCTCGAGGGGCCGAATGGTCTACTTCTGCACCTATTGTCTATTGTCTATATCCTTTAATTAAACTAGGAATCAAAAGAAACAATAAAACAGATGCTGCAAATCTGAAATGCAAGCAGACAATGCTGGAAATTTCAGCTGGTCAGGTAGCATCTGCAAGAAGGAAACAGCTAATATCTCAGCTTGATATGCTTTTAATAGAATTGGAATCTGTTAAATTTGCACAGTTTTTATATGTGCACAGTTGCAGGTGACAGTAACAGGAACGGAACTAAAGCAGTTTTGTAACAAAATGTAAAGGAGTATTTGATGTCAAAAATGAAGAAGCAAGTAAAGAAATAGAAGAGGAGCAGGAGAGACAGGGAGGGAAACAGCAACCAGACAGGACAGAGCTAGACATCAGACACAGTCTGCACCAACTCACTATACATTGGGAGATCCTGTACTTTCCTGAAAAAAATAACTGATTGCATGTATTATATTGCCTGTTTGCCTCAGTATAAACAGAACTTGCGGGAGATGGCAAGGGGAAGTGGAATTCATTTTGATCAAAAGCCAAGCCTGCAGGCCCAGTAACTTGCTTATGATTTTCATTAAGATGGGTTAGGAGGTCACTCTTCTTTATGAAATAGGCTCAGAGTCCTAATTTTCCATATTCTACATCCTCCTTCCTTTGTCTTCTTTTGTGCGACTAGAAATGAAAATAGGAAATTTGAGACAAGGAATTCGTAACCGTTTCATTTCTTATTTTGGAATGCTTTTGATCCTTCCAGTTTTCTTCCCATCTCTCCTGAAAGAGGCATCATGTACTTGGTTGATCTCATACATTGTAACAGTAATGGCCACTCTCTGTATCTACGCACAGACAACTAAAGCAATGCTATACTGAATACTCCTACAGAGTACACTTAAATCACTCAGAAATACAGAGTCTGTGCTGTTCCACCCACTCATCTCAAAGGAAGTAAAATGATAAAACTGTACCTGATTATTTTTTAACGATGTAAATGGAACTTGTTCAGCCTATCAAGCTTATTCTGCATACCCATCAATGCCATTTAGGTTCCCGAAGCCTGTCCTCTCCCAGCGACTCATTAACTGTGTTGATTCTCCTGCCGTCCACCTGTGCCAGGGGACTTTACACTTTCCTTGGTGCCTGCCAAGCAGCTCGTCTTTGAGACGTGGATGTAAAGTGAAACATTGAGAAGGCCCCTTCTCTTCATGTGTAGGTAGCACCCGAGGTCGGGCTCGAGCCCAGGCTGCTAGAGCAGAAGAGCAGGGACATCATCGGCTGCGTCAGTGCTCCACCCATTTCAGAACATTCAACTTTATCCTCTGCACCCTGTGGAAACCTAAATGAAGCAGCAACCTAGCACGGGTTGTGCTTGTTATCAGCAAATTTAGGACAGCTCAGAATTTTCCTCGACCTTCACATGACTCCGTTATTAAAGCAGGGCATAACGTATCAGAATCTGAATCAGGTTTATTATCACTGGCATGTGCCATGAAATTTGTTCTCTTTACAGCAACAGTACAATGCAATACATAAAAATAGGAAAAAATGTGAATTGCATCAAATATATATAATAGAAGTGTATATATATATATATATATATAAAGTAGTTAAATTAAATAAACAATGCAATAAAATAGAGAAAAAAAGTAGTGAGATAGTGTTCATGGGTTCAATGTTCATTCAGAAATCGGGCGGCAGAGGAGAAGAAGCCATTCCTGAATCATTGAGGGTGTGCCTTCAGGCTTCTGCACCTCCTTCCTGATGATAGCAATGAGAAAAGGGCATGTTCCAGGTAATGGGGGTCCTTAATGATGGACGCCACCTTTCTGAGGCATCGCTCCTTGAAGGTGTCCTGGATATGAAGGAGGCTAGTGCCCATGACAGAGCTGACTGAGCTTGCAATGGAAGTTGGAATCCATGTATTACCAGTGGAATTACTGAGTCTGCAACAATTCCACATCACCCACCCTCCACAAACAACACCCCTCCAATAAAAAAACATACAAAGCAGAGGCTTATTTTCATAGCCATGCATTTCTTGGAACAAATTAAGGCATAACAATTCTCCACATAGTGAACCATTTGTTCTTTCTATTAAAGTGACAAACAAGCATGAAGACTGCTGGGGAATATTCTGGAGTTGAGTTACTATAGCAGATACTAATTTGAACAAGACCCTGTCTTCAGTCCTTACTGTAAATATAAATTGTAAATAAGTTCAGGAAGCTTGCAATTAGCTTTCAGTTTTGTTTTGTAAATTGCAAGCAGTAAATTGATGTTAAAAGCACAGGCTGCTCCACAGAATAAGAAACTACATATGCAAGAGCCAAATGTTAAAACATTGGGTTTGTGTTAATTGCCTTGCATCAGATCAGGCAACATGGCAAAGTTATTTGCACCATTGTGTCTGAGTTCAAACTGGCAGACTAGATGATGTTGCCACATAGCATTTCAAACATGGTCACATGTTTTTATGTTCTTATGATATTTGTGTACTCAAAGACAGCCTTGACCACATTAATTTTTGGTGTCTTGAATTTATGCCCCAGAAGCTTTTAGACTATTTGTGTGAATTACTTTGTAACAAAGGCGTTTGAACATTCAATGGTAGAACATGTCATGGTAGATAGGTAATTCAAAGGAAGCCTTTTCAACCTAAAATATTGAAGAAAACGGCATAATTGTAGATTTTGAAGTTGTTTTGTATCAACTCTTGTTACCATGGACCTTAAGGATATAAAACTGTGATGAACCTTTGGGTTTGTGAGCCTCTATCAAGAGTGTCTCCAGAATGATGACTTCTTGTTGTGCTGCATAAATGTTTCTGAACCACCAGCTTCAGTGACTCTCTGGTAACTTCAATCACAGTCACAACATCTCTCTCCAGCTAAAACCAGGCAGAAATACAATGTTCAGATGCTTAAGTCTTCCTTACCTATAAAGATGTGATTTTGAGGACCGTGCGCTACTGATAGTTTTAGCTATCAGAGATTGAAGGGGCAAAGAGGATGTGGTCAAATTTCTGGAACATTTGATTGCCATCTCTTTGTAGAATTGTAGATAGCCAATTAGGGATGTTCGCTCATGTAGATGTAGGTACACTGAAGTAGTAATTGGGGAAGGGATCTGAAGAGAAGGGTATTTTTACTGCCCTGCTTCATCAGATTCTCTTTAAAGCTTGACCTTCCTGGGACAGATAGCTGTCCAGGGGCATGGAGGAGAGAATGTTAAGCAGTATTTTGGAGTTATGTGAATATAGCAGGCATTAATTCAAGCAACAACAATGCTTCAGTTCTTATTGTAAATGTAAGTTCAGGAAGCTTGCAATTAGCCTTTGGTTTTTTTTTGTAAATTGCAAGTAGTAAATTGAAGTTAAAAGCACAGGCGGCACCACAGACTAAGAGATTACATATGCCATAGCCAAAGGTTAAGACAATGAGGTTGTGTTAATTGGCTTAAATAATAATAATAAGTGCTTTATTGATCCCGAGTGGGAAATTATTTCATTACAGCAGCAACATTTAAAAACACATTTCACAATAATAATAAATAATAATATTAACTAACAATAAAGTACAAAATAATAATATGCACAATAATAGATTATCAACGTGCAATGATAATGTATGAAATAATAAAACAGAGACTACTTCACTATGATGTGTGCTCTCCTGTCACACAGAGATGAACTGTTGTACATGCTTATTGCACTTGATAGGGAAGAGTTTCTGTAACGATCCTCGTGACAGTGGAACTGATTGAGCCTATTCAAAGGGGTGCATCAAAGCAGACAACATGGCTAAATTATTTGCACCATTGTGACTGAATTTAAACTGGCAGCTTTTGTGTACTTATCAAAGTACTCAGAGAGAGCCCTGACAATTTTTTAAAAATTAATTTATTTATTGATACCTTTTGGCCCTTTGAGTCATGCTGCCCAGCAATTCCTCTGGGACAAATTACACCAACCAATTAACCTGTTAATCAGAACCTCTCTGAAACTCAAGCAGTCACAGGGAGAATGTATACACTCCTTACAAGCAGCAGAGGGATTTGCACCCCAGTTGCCTGTACTGTAAAGTGTTTTACTACGCTTCTTTAATAACCCATAATTTTGGGAGTCTGGAATTTGGAGACCACTTGTGTGAATTACTTTGTGACAAAGTTGTTTGAACACTCAAAGGTGTCTGTAACTGAAACTGTAGATGTATAATTCAAAGGAAGCATTCTCAACCTAAGATATTAATGGAAACAATGTCAATGTAACTATTGAAATTGAATTGTATCACCTGCTATTGCCTTTGATCTTAAGGGTATAAAAATGAGCTGAACCTCTGCATTTGTGACCCTCTACAGAGAGCTTCCCCAGAATGATGCCTGCTTTTTGTGCAGAATAAAGACATCTATATCACCAGCTTCATTGTCTCTCCAGTGACTTCAATCACAGTCACAACAAGCACAATGTCATTTGTGCCTTATTTCAATGTCTTTATTGCCTATGGATCTGGGAGATACAAGCAAAATAAAAAGGTTAAATTAAAACCTGAGTGAGTGGGACCATGATACAAAGCAGGCATGTCTTCCTGAAAGTTGAGGTCTTGCTTTATTTAAACTTTTTAAAGCATGTTAACAACATCATTTTAAAGAATCCATAAAAACACATTCTGTACTTTGAATTGTGCTTAATTTATGTTTATTTGGCAAATATTAAACTATAATTTTTGGCACGTTTTAATCAAATCTATACAATTGGAAACTCCTTAATTTTTATGTATTACATGAGCAAATGGACCATACATCTGGATATTTGATAGTGAAAAAAATTTAAATAAAGATCCTTTCCCAGTATGATGCCATGAGAGGAAATTGCAAAGACTAGAGCAGCACCAAAACACAAAATAATCAAATTTATTTACTTGCTGCAATATCATACGAGTTGTGTATTGACAATATTGAAAAGACCATCCAGATACTTTTACTGTGCAAACATCTTTTATATGGTTTTTCATATGGTTTCAGATGGTATGATCTCCACAGAGCCTTGGTCTCAACATCATTGAAGCTGTCAGGGATGACTTGGAAAGCCAGAAGCAAGCAAGATAACCAAAGTCTGCAGAAGAACTGTGGCAAGTTATCCAAGAAGCCTTGAACAACCTACCAACTGATTTACTTATAAAACTGCAGGGCAATTGTACCTATGAGAAATGATACCGTTTTAAAGGCAAAAGGTGGTCACACCCAATATTGATTTGATTTAGTGTTTTGCTGTTTACTGCTCTTTGTAGTACATTTTTTTATAATATTTAGAAACTTTTCATTATTTTTGAAAGCATCTTTGCTTTACAGTTTTTTTTTACAAGTGCCTAAGATTTTTGCACAATACTGTAGGTTCATGAAAGTACCAATGGAATGGTGGATATCACCGACAACAGCATAATTAATGCTTGTTAAATATTAAGCATTTCACTTTTATATTTATACTTGTATATTTAACAAGTACAGTATTTATCCAATGGAATTCAACTTCACATACTTGAATGATTGAGGCACAACTACTCAGAGTCATTGCACATTACAACACAGAAACTGGCCCTTCAGCACATCTAGTTTGTGCTGAACTATTAATTTGTCTAATCCCATCAAAGTGCACCCGGACTATGTATAAACCCTCCTACCCTTCCCATCAAAGTACCTATCCAACTATTTCTTAAAGGTTGAAATCAAACCCTCACCCACCACTTCCACTGACAGCTCATTCCACACTCATTTCACCTTCCTTGCATGAAAGTAACCTGATAATTAGAATTGTTCAAAAATGATGAGAGGGTTTAAACCCAACCTTTGCTCTGTTTGCACCAATTTACTGCTCACTTTTTCTCTCAACAAGCGGAACATCATTATGCCACCTAGAAATCACTAAACCTCCTGATTAAATGACTCATTCCTCCACAGAATTTCCTTGATTGATTACCTACACTTTCTTAATCCAAGAATTAAACACTCAGAAACCTTAATTAGGATAAAGTCCTGAGCGATAAATCTAACTTTACATGAAGTTGTTCAATACACAAGTTAAATTACAGGATAAAAAGACCGCCTATTTCTGGCTTTCATTTAAATTACTGCATTAGTTTTATTAAGCATTTTGAGAACTTTGCATTTAGTCCAAATTGGGTTGACTTTTTTTTTACATCACCTACAACAACTTTGCTCATTCACTTTAGCATTAAAGGCACTCTGTCATAGCTGAATTAATCTTGAAAGATAATATTGATTCAGACAGTGCTGGTTCCACAGTCTCTTAGCAGCCCAGTCCATCCTCGATCAATATATGACTGAAAGGAGGTATATTTCACAGGTACAATCCTCCATTCCTTGCCACCATCTGTCACACACCTTTCAATAACCTAATAGACCTAATGTGTGAAAATTGATTTGGTGGGTGAATGTGAACTTCCAATGATTTACACCCTATTTTGTATTGATAAGATGCAATTGATTTCAACAAGTAATAAAATATTTAGGTAAATCTCACTGGTGCTTTTAAAACACTGTCAGCACAAGCTGCGCACATCGGAAATTGAAGTGATTAACAAAAAGAAGCTTTTTGAAGCAGGAACAAATGCACAACAAAGTAACGGCACACAAAGGTGCCTGATTTGCACAATCGCAATTGTAGCATCCATTTTTTTGAAAGCTGTGTAATTTCTAAGTGTTTATTTTAATCTTCTTAAATTAGCCTACACTTCCAAATGCTGTTGCAGTGCATGATCTGAGGTGCCATGCTTAAACTTAACATTATTTTGTAAGAAGTTGTGTTTAAAATTTGTAATGTATTCCATATAAAAGAAAGCGAACATTGATATTAACCTGAACAATAAACAACCATGTTAAAAATAATCCTCCCTAAGATCATAAGCACAAGAGATTGTGTGGATGCTGGAAATCTTGAGCAACATGAAACAAAATGCTAAAGGAACGCAGCAAGTCAGGCAGCATCTGTGGAGAGAAATAAACACTCTTAGGGCCAAAGCCCTTCGTCAGGACTGTTGAAGACCTTTGTAAGATGTTGCTTTGGATTGTGCTCTGATGCAAGCAGAAGTTCCAGATGGAACTTTCATCCATTCACCCCTTAACGTTGAGCACATGTTGTATACTGCAGTGCTGAGATTGCAGGTATAGTTGACTTCCAGGATACCTGACCATTCATTGAATGGCAGAACTCATCACTGAGCCCAGTGCTGATACTAAATCATACTAAACTGAGAGACTGTGAATACACTCCAGTCCCTCAGCTTTTTGCCAGTCACCTGATGTACAAGTAGCTATCAAATTCATTTGAATGAGATTACTAACTTCACTCAAGTCAAGTTTACCGTTTACTGAGGATGAAACAATCGTTTGATGTATTTTAACTAGATTTACTTTGGGGGTTATTCTTTTTTTTTAAATGAGTTGAATGCATTCGAACTGTTTTCATGTGCTCTGAAACATGCCAATGCTGAACAGTCAAAAGCTGTCATTGCACTTTTTGGGGACAGTTCTGAAGTCATTTGGGTCCCACTGTGCCTTGTGCAAGAGTTACAGAATGGACGTCTCCTTTGGACTGTAATAGAGATCATGTAGTCTGGAGAGTAAGTGGTGAGCGCAAAAATGGGGCCCAGGTCAAGTGCGATCTATCTCAAAAGCATTATTCATGATTGTCGACTCTGGGTGGAATGAAATCTCCTGAATTATCCCAGTTACTCAACAATAACTACAGTAGAGTTTAAAAACCAAGTTATATTAAATATTACATCTTTGAAATTAACCTCAAAGCATAGGATGAAACTTCTGGAAACCAAGCAGAAAGTTGAATCAAGAACTCAGCAGATCTATAAGAAATGAATTGGGTGTGGACACATATTGGTACGATATACTTTAGTCTTTATTTTTCCTTGCATGTTCAAGCCATTGATACATTACTGTCCTCTCACAATTTCTCATTGTCTATCAATTTAGCAAATAAAAATACATACTTTTGTCGAAATTTTTATTAATAATAAATTAACTCGAGGAGATAGAACAAAACACAGTTTAAACTCATTTTTGATCGATGAAATGCAGAACAGGCTTAGACACAGTATGCCTGTTACATTTTCTTTGGAATGGTTCAGTTTAAATGCACCAAATAAACATAACAATTAATTAACAGTGGAATAAATTCTAACCAAAACCCACTTAGTACTTAACTCATTGATTGCAGCTGATCTAATCAGGCCAATGCTTTGGGAAGATGATGATGCAAATACTGTTGCAAATTCAGAAAGAAACATTTATTCGGAATCTTGTTCCAATTTAGCAGTCAGGCTGGTTTCCAAATTTCTGAGGGAAAATGAATTTACAACAGTGGAGCAAAAGCCACAGATCTTGGAATTTGATCCAATTCTGGAAGTCGTGTGGAAGCAGTTTTCATTTATGAAATATTACTTGAACAAAATGAGGTCTTGAGAGGCCACCACATATTTTGTAGCGAGCCAAAAGCTCCCAAGGCGGGGAAATGCACTTCCAATACAGTGGCAATTGCAAAATTAAATTTCACCACCAAAAAAAAAACAGCAGTGGGCTATTCAACCCCTCAAGCTCTGCTGTCAATCAATTAGATCACGGCTGATCTGATCCTACTCCAAATCTCTATTCACCCTAATCCAACTAAAATTTATCAATCTCATTATTTAAAGTATTAATCAACCTTGTCTCAGCAGCTGTTTGAGGATGAGAGATTTGCTCTGCCCTTCTTACAAAGAAGAGCTTCTTGGCACACAAATTCTGTTTGAACTAATTCTAATTTAATATTTGTTATATTTCTGGACTCTCCCAGCAATGAAAATAACTTACTGCATCACATCCTTTAATCGTATTTAACACCCAGTTAAATCAGCTGTTACTGTCTTATAATTCAACTTAAATTTTCCTAGTATATGCAACCTTCCCTCATAATTTAAGGCGTCATGTATCAAGGAATATGCACTGTACACTCTTCAAGGCCAATGGATCCTGGGTGAAATGGGGCGATTTGAGTAGACTTTGCCAGATGGACTCTGAATGAAGCTTTACACCACTGGCATTTCTGCAAGCTGCAAACTAAAACATGTTTTTGGTTTCAAAGCCAGAATTTCTCTTTTTCTTAACCTCAATATTTCATAGGTACAAAAACTCAATACTACATCCAAGAGTGAGTATTACAGGAACCTGCATACAAAATATGCTGATCTGTCACAGAATCGTAGAATCTATTCATATTGGCATTGTTTTATTATTGTCACATGAACTGAGATACAGTGAAAAGCTTGACTGTTCGTATAGATTAGATCACTCCCCAATGCATTGAGGTAGAACAAGGTAAAACAATAACAGAATGCAAAGGTACAGAGAAGGTGCAATGCAAACAAGCAATAAAGGGCAAGATCATAACAAAATAGATTATGAGGTAAAGAATCCATTTTATTGTACTCAATTCAGTCCATTTTACCCATGCATTGTTAAAACAATGTTAAGGATACAATCCCGATCTTCCTTCTTTTCTGAATTATTTTGAATCTGTGTCATCCTGAGATTGCTAAGTGGAAATACGAAGTCATGGTTCACACAGTCAAAGTGTGGGTATATCTGAACACAATGCAGTAACGCAGTAACGTACCAGTTAGCACAACAGTTTACAGTACAGGTGACCTAGGGTTCAATTCCCGTCGTTGACTCTAAGGAGTTTGTATGCTCTCTCTGTGAACACGTGGGTTTCCTCTCGGTGCTCCGCTTTCCTGTCACAGTCCAAAGATATACAGGTTGGTAGGACAATTAGTCATTGCGAATTGTCCTGTGGTTAGGCTAGGGTTAAGTTAGGAGTTTCTGGGCAGCGAGACTCAATAGGCTGGAAGGGCCTATTCCTCACTGTAACTCAATAAAATAGAATAAAAACCTATTGGCCGATCCTCGAACACACTACCTCATGTGTAACTGAGCCTTGAAGATCTCAGAAGATGAAAACTGTGATAGGAGATCAATAGGACCATTTGTTGAAGGGTCTCGACTCAAAACATTGGCTCTTTATCACTCTCTTACTGATGCTGCCTGGCCTGATGAGTTCCTGCAGCAACGCACACAACATGCTGGAGGAACTCAGCAGTTTGGGAAGCATCCGTGGAAACATTTCAGTCTGCGACCCTTCATCAGGACTGGAGGGAGGGGGCAAGGGCCCTATAAAGAAGGTGGGGGGGGGAGGGTGGGAAGGAGAAGGCTGGTAGGTGCCAGGTGAAAAATCAGTAAGGGGAAAGATCAAGGGGTGAGGGCAGGGAAGCAGGGAGGGGATAGGCAGGAAAGGTGAAGAAGGAATGTAAGGGGAAAGCACTATGGGTAGTAGAAGAAGGTGGAACCATGAGGGAGGTGATAGGCAACTGGAGGAGGAGGCAGAGTGAAACTGGGGTGGGGGAAGAGAGGGGGAGGGAATTACCAGGTTGGAGAATTCAATGTTCATGCCAAGGGGCTGGAGACTACCCAGACGGTATATGAGGTGTTGATCCTCCAACCTGAGTTTGGCCTCATCATGGCAGTAGAGCAGGCCATGTATGGACATGTCCGAATGAGAATGTGAAGCAGAGTTGAAGTGGGTGGCAACCGGGAGATCCTGTCTGCTGTGACGGACGGAACGGAGGTGCTCGACGAAGCCGTCCCCCAATCTGCGTCAGGTCTCGCCGATGTAGAGGAGGCCGCATCGGGAGCACCGGATGCAACAGATGACCCCAACTGACTAACAAGTGAAGCGTTGCCTCACCTAGAAGGACTGTTTTGTGCCCTGAATGGCGGTAAGACAGGAGGTGTAGGGACAGTTGTAGCACTTACGCTTGCAGGGATAAGTAGGTTTGAGTTCCTGCAGCATTTGGTGTGTTAACAGGGCCTCCTGTGCCTTCGGGAGAGGAGGAGATTAGGCACAAACTTTTACAAATTTAGCAAGTGCTAAAAAATTATTTGAGTAACTTCATTTAAAATGATTTTCTGAATTATATATGAAGGTTAAATAAACAATCTTCTCTGAGCTTATACATTCTTCTTTAAGCAAAGGATATTAATTGCAGCAAAACTTTGGCTCTGAAGTACTGGCTGCTCACTAAGTTTTCCCGAGCTGCCCATTTCCACAAATGCTTATAGTCTTTGTTTACCATCATAAGAGTCAGCATTGTTTGCAGAAAGTGGAGGTGGAGTACTGTGGGAACCGGATAGATAATTTTATGATTTTAACCTGAACATCTTGCACTCAGCTGGCCAAGCCTCAACAGAACATAGAATAGTACAGCACATTACAGGCCCTTCAGCCCACAATGTTGTGCTGACCCTCAAACCCTGCCTCCCATATAACACCCCACCTTAAATTCCTCCATATACCTGTCTAGTAGTCTCTTAAATTTCACTAGTGTATCTGCCTCCACCACTGACTCAGGCAGTGCATTCCACGCACCAACCACTCTCTGAGTGAAAAACTTTCCTCTAATATCCCCCTTGAACTTACCTCCCCTTACCTTAAAGCCATGTCCTCTTGTACTGAGCAGTGGTGCCCTGGGGAAGAGGCGCTGGCTGTCCACTCTGTCTATTCTTCTTAATATCTTGTACACCTCTATCATGTCTCCTCTCATCCTCCTTCTCTCCAAAGAGTAAAGCCCTAGCTCCCTTAATCTCTGATCATAATCCATACTCTCTAAACCAGGCAGCATCCTGGTAAATCTCCTCTGTACCCTTTCCAATGCTTCCACATCCTTCCTATAGTGAGGTGACCAGAACTGGACACAGTACTCCAAGTGTGGCCTAACTAGAGTTTTATACAGCTGCATCATCACATCGCAACTGTTAAACTCTATCCCTTGACTTATGAAAGCTAACACCCTATAAGCTTTCTTAACCACCCTATCTACCTGTGAGGCAACTTTCAGGGATCTGTGGACATGTACCCCCAGATCCCTCTGCTCCTCCACACTGCCAAGTATCCTGCCATTTACTTTGTACTCTGCCTTGTAGTTTGTCCTTCCAAAATGTACCACCTCACACTTCTCCGGGTTGAACTCCATCGGCCACTTCTCAGCCCACTTCTGCATCCTATCAATGTCTCTCTGCAATCTTCAACAATCCTCTACACTATTTACAACACCACCAACCTTAGTGTTGTCTGCAAACTTGCCAACCCACCCTTCTACCCCCACATCCAGGTCGTTAATAAAAATCACAAAAAGTAGAGGTCCCAGAGCAGAGCCTTGTGGGACACCACTAGTCACAACCCTCCAATCTGAATGTACTCTCTCCACTACAACCCTCTGCCTTCTGCAGACAAGCCAATTCTGAATCCACCTGGCCAAACTTCCCTGGATCCCATGTCTTCTGACTTTCTGAATAAGCCTACCGTGTGGAACCTTGTCAAATGCCTTACTAAAATCCATGTAGATCACAACCACTGCACTACCCTCATCTATATGCCTGGTCACCTCCTCAATGGTTAAATCTTAAACACAAGAAAGTCTGCAGATGCTGGAAATCCAAAGACAACACGTATAAAGTGCTGGAGAAACTCAGCAGGCCAGACAGCTTCCATGGGAATGAATAAGCAGTCGACATTTGGGGTTAATCTCCTTCTTCAGGACTGGAAAGGAACAGGGAAGGGGCCAGAATGGTTAAATCTGTTGGAATAAGTACGCTAAGACTTTAAATATGATGAGCTGTCACATGTCTTTGAGAATGGTTCAGTTGCCAAGTCTGAAAGGCATGAAAAGGAGGCTGGATGTGCATAGAAAGATGATAAACAGTGATATTTAATGACATGCAAAAGCACATCTCTCTCATGAATGAAGTTTTATCTGAAATGCAAGCACATGTTAAAATCCTCTTCAAATATGGCACAAGCTAAAACGCATGATGCATGACCTGTATATTTAGTGCCTTTCAGTACATGAGGCAAAATGCACTACCATTGAAGATCTGATTTATGAATGTTTACAAATTGGACTGAAAAAAAATGTTCACTTATATTTTAGGTAATATCAGCTCGTTTCCCTGTAAGCCCACCGTTTGAAAAGTCATTGAGAAACCTATGGAAAACATCAAAATCTATTTGGAGATATAGGGTAGCAGGCCATTCAGCCCTTTGCTCTTGCTGTTATTCATATACCACAATGCCATTCTCATCCCTTTCTCCCTCATTCTCTACACTTAATCTGAATGAGCAGAAAGATTACTTTGAAAAATCCCGCAACAAAATAAATAATATTATTTTACTAATCTTTGGGCAAAGGGGGAATTTAGAATTTGCTAATATCAGAAGGAAAGACCAGGACAGACTCTTAATTGGACCATTAGTTGTGTAACTAAAAAATATTGACTACATGCTACTAGCAAAATAGGATTTTGTCTTTGACTTGTTCGTTGTGCCACAGAGTGTCCGTCTTTAAAACTGGTAGTGCTGTCAATTTGATGTCTAAAAGCAGACCGGATCCAAAATGTTTCCTTGCTGCTGGTCCCTGTGGTGTATGTCACGCCACTTCAGTGATGGATTTTGTTTGAACTCCTGAACTGGACGCATTCTAGCAATAAATCCCGAGCCCTCAATTCATCAGCAAACGGAGTTAAGGGGAAAAAAATGAGTACAACACTGGTGATGGAGGGGTCACAATTTTGTGTTAATAGAGCCTCCATAAATGTTTTAGCTCTTCTGATTAATGTAATCTCCGGCCAGATAGCACGGTTTATGTGAAGTAAAAGATCACAGATATTAGAGTTTAACATAGTAAATCACGCAGAGTGGGGAGTAAAAGCTTCACGCTGCAGTTGACCGCGGGAGGCAAAAACAGCTTTTTTTTCTTTTATAAGCACGCGAGGGGAAAGGGTGCGACTGCAATTAAAGGTTGCCTTCTGACTGTGTGGACAGCGGGGTAGTTATTGAAAAATGGATGGCTTTAACCGCTTCGCTGCCAAAAGGCAGCAACGTTTCACCAAATGATATTGAAGCGTTTTCCAGTTATCCCACGCGTTTCCTCCGGCATGACAGTGGATTCCAGAAGTCCGAGCGGGTATTAGTAACTAGCGAATAAAGTCGCCATCCATATCCCAAGTATCTAATCTTCTCCATGCAACGAGTTCAGGTTCTGATTTCACGACATTGTAAAAGTTAAATCTCCAAAGGTCAGCATTTGACATAAGTCTGGGCAGTGGGGTGTTTTCAAACAGTCATGAATCAAAAGGCTATGTTTCTGCGTTCCAGAAACTTCCCGAACTTGCTGCCGTCCTCACTGGCAGAGTTGCGCTGTTTCTCAGAACAAAGCAACATTTCAGAATGGCACTCGGTTTTACTACTGAAACTAAAGCTAGCATCTCGATAGCTCCGTATATTCTACTGAGATACAAACAAGCAAAATTGTCCACTGTGTAAGCAATCCTCTGCATTTCAAAGGCTCGAGTCGGTTTGCATTTCAAGTTTACTTCAGTTTACTTCATCACCTCAGGCTTGAACTTCCAAATTGAAACGAGCAACTGATAAATGAAGTGGGCAAATCGTCACAAATATTTCCTATTTAGTTTTTCTCCCCAATTCTTGTGACGAAACTGGAGTTCCAGTTTTATTTTTAAGATTATGGAGATCACAGTTGACCCTGTTTCTTTCCCCATAGACCCTGCCCCACCTGCTGAATGTTTCCTCCAGATTTCCAGCATCCACAATTCTATTTTCTGTACGTCTGAACTGATTCCATAACCTACAAACTCATTTTCAAGGACTGTAAGACTCATTTTCAGTATAATTTATTATTTTTTTTATATTTCACATTGGTCAGCCTTTGTTCATGTAAAGTATTTTATTAATTCTATTGTATTTCCTTCTTTTCCTCTGAATGCCTGCAACAAGATGAATCTCAAGGTAGAATGTGTACTTTGATAATAAATTTACTTAGACTTTTGACTGTGGCAGGATAACACAGTCATTAAGTTCCTCTTTCTGCTGCTAATGGAACGTTGACAACAGCTGTTAAGTGGGGTCCAGGAATTCTTCTACCTGTTGGGAAAATACTGGCACCTATAAAGTTTTGTTATACTTCAGATGTGGCACTTCAAACTCCAGGTACCTGTCACTTTCTAAAAGTACTGGTTTAGGTATTTAAAATGTTACTTAACACTAGGAGTAAATTGTGCCAACTGCATGGACCTTTTGTTAACCTGGAGCATGTTGTAAATGAAGAAATCTACATGGACTTCTTGCAATGCTTAGATGTTCGTTCTGCATTGCGTGGAAACTGATTAAAATAACGTGCAAACTCAAGTATGCATGCGTTTTGGAGCGACGGAGCAGCAATTTCATTTTAAAGTGGCCCGCCAATTAAAGTAGAAAAACAAAACTTAACCCTGAGGATACGGGTTATTTACAGAAATTTGAAGGCATGAATGGTAAGAACATTAACCATTGTAGTTTCAATGCATCCCGGTTTAACCACAGTCCATTTTAATCAAGAAGATGTCAATTCCCAATGGGAGACTTCAACCACCTATTGCAGCTATTAAGGAGCCCAGACTGGGAGCGCTTGCTGGCAGTAACTTCACTGATTCCAATGCTCCCCTTTTCCCCCCCACTCCAAACGTCCGAAGTCATGGATACTATACAGTAATTCCAACCAAAAACTTGTTTTTCTTTACATCTTGGTCCACTGGAACTAAAAGAAAAGTTAGTTCTTTAGATAGTGACAAAAACATGGAATTGAACTTGGGTTCTTTACACTTTACCTCCTCTCCGTTTTCACGCACCAAGCCAAAGATTTTTATTGGCAACTTCAACCCCTGAAGTCAACTTCTATTTATTCTCCTTCCTTTCTCCTGGTCTCTCCAAGACTGTTGATAACTTCCAGATGTTTTATGTGATCCAACACATCATTCACTTGCTCTGGAGGGATCTTACCACCAAAAATATCCTGTCCTCGTTTTCCACAGGGATCACTTCCTTTGTGATTCCCTTGTTGATTTGTCCCTCCTCTCTAGTCTCCCTCCTGGCACTTATCCTTGCAAGCAGCCAGGGCGCTACGTCCGCCCACACCTCTATCCAGGGTCCAAATAATCCTTCCAGGTGAGACAACACTTCACTGGCGAATCACCTGGATTGTGTATTGTGTTCAGTGCTCCCGATGGTGAGACCTGTCGTAAATTCGGGGACTGCTTCGTCAAGCACCTCCATTCCATCCACCAAAAGCAGAACTTCCTGGTGGCCAAATATTTAATTTTAAACAGGTTGGAGGAGCAACACCTTATATTCCATTTGGGTAGCTTCCAACCTGATGCCATGAGTATTGATTTCTCTTTCAGGTAAAAAAATTCTCACCACCTCCCCTCTTCTTCTATTCCCCACTCTGGCCTCTTATCACTTCTCACCTGACTATCAGTTCCCCTGGGTGCCCTCCTCCTTCCCTTTCTACTATGCTCCACTCTCCTCAACTATCAGATTCCTTCCTCTCCAGGACTTTACTATTCCTGCCACCTGACTTCACCTTTCACTTGTAGCTATTCTCCTTTCCTTACCCCAACTTTTTTATTCTAACATCTTCCCCCTTCCTTTTCAGTCCTGAAGTAGGGTCTCAGCCCAAAATGTTGACTGTTTCTTCATTGCCACAGATGCTGTCTGACCTGCTGAGTTCCTCCAGCATTTTGTGCATGATGCTTTGGATTTCCAGCATCTGCAGAATTTCTTGTGCTTATAAAACTCTAGTTAAGTTCCACCTGGAATATTGCACTTAATTCTGGTCACTCCGTTACAGGAAGGATATGGAGGCTTTGGAGAGAGTGCAGAAGTTTACCAGGATGCTCCCTGTATAAGAGGGCATGTGCTATAAGGAGAAGTTGGACAAAATTGGATTGTTTTCTCTGGAGTGGCATTAGCTGAGGGAAAGCTTGATAGAAGTTTAAATGATTACAAGTGCACTTAAAGACAGTTAGTACCTTTTTCTCCAGGGTCAAAATATCCAATAATAGAGCGTATGCATTTAAGTTGAAAGGGGGCAAATTCAAAGGAAAGAGCATGATTTTTTTAACCTTTTACGGTGGTGGGTGCCCAGGATGTTCTTCAAGGGTGGTTGAGGAGGCAAGTACAACAGAGGTGTTCAAAAGGCTCTTGGGCAAATGAATATGCAGAGAACAAAGAAATAGAGACATTGCATCCTTCAAAGGTCTAGTTTATTCAGCATGACATTGTGGGCTGAAGGAGCTCTTTCTGTGCTGTACTTTACTAATGAAAAAAAAATTAACGTTTCATGGGTGGAATCTTATAGAGAGTTCCCAGATTGTGACTGGATCCCATTCCTGAGAAGTGTTTATAAGTTAGAATACAAATAACAGCAGTGTGTGGGAGTGGATCACAGAGACTGCTGTGATGGGAGACCGAGCAGCCACCCTCACTGACTCAGTGAGCCAATGAGTCATCTCAGCACTTCCAGCTCTCCTTAGCTCATCCTGGCCTGATTGCTGCAGCCCAGTGGATGGCGGAGCGAGAGAAGGCATATGGAACTACTCTGCACTGTTCCCACCTCGCTGAAAATGCCTGCAGCCCAACAGGAACCAGCTAATCCATCAGCTGGTCTCCCACACATTTGTAGGATATGCTGTTCATTAGTCAGATATTTACACTGGTGAGAACTGTACAGTCATCCAGGTCCACTGGGCCTGATGAGTTCATAATGACCATCAAATATTCAACCATGCTAATCCTAATCTTTCTCCTGATACCATCAACTTCCATCAGATCCTGTCATTAGAACAGTACACAAGAGGAACAGGCCCTTCTGTCCACAGTGCCTGTGCTAAGCACATCAAGTTAAATTAACCCCTTCTGCCTGCATGTTAATCCATATCCCTCCCTCCCTGCATATTCATGTGCCTGTCTAAAAGACTCTTGAACATCTCTATCATATCTGCCTCCAACACCACCCCTGGTAATTCATTCCAGACACCTACCACTCTCTATATAAAACAAAACTTGCCCCTCACAACTGCTTTAGACCTACTCACCTCACCTTAAAGATACAGCCTCTAATACTTGACATTTCTACTCTGGAGAGAAAAGATTCTGGCTCTCTATCCCCTCAATTGTATCAGGTCTACCCTCATCTTCTGACACAAAAGGGAAAACAATCCATGATTGTCCAGCCTCTCATTTCTCCTCACTTCTCATTACTCTAATCCGGGCAGCATCCTGATAAACCTCTCCTGAATCATTTGCAAAGCGTTCACATCTTTTCTGTAATGGGGTGGCCAGAAATGCATGCAATACTCCTGGTGTATGCAACTCCAATCAGCACCACACTCATCCGCACGTTTGGGGTAATTTACAGTCACAAACTAATTAACCGGTCTGCATGCTTTCGTTAATGTGGGAGGAAACTGAAATACTAGAAGGGGATCGCAATGCTCAATGAGAGAACAGAAGCAGCTTGATATGCATGTATTCGTAGCCTCCTGCACATCACCTCTCTTCACATTCCTCAATTTCTTCCAAAACCTCTTCAAACGTCCAGAGAAAAAACAATGCAAAAGAAGTAGGTCAAATTCTCATTCAAAATTGCTAACTATTCAGCCCAAGATGCCTTTGCCTATATTTCAGCCCAATCACCTTATTGCTTAATTCTTTTAATGTATAAAAATCTATCAGTTTCAGTCTTGAATATACTTAATAATAGAGCATTCACAACCCTCTAGAGAAAAGAATTTCAAAGATTCAAAGGCTATGAATAAAGAATGTCTCCTCACCTCAATCCCCAAAGGCTGAGCCTTACCCTCAGACAACATAACCTAGTTCTAGTCTATGGAACTGGAGGAGATAGTCTCTCAGCAATTACCCTTGATTGAAACATAAAAGATCCCAAGGGATCTTTAAACAGTGGGTGGATGTAGAGATGTTTCTTCTTGTGAGAGAATCAAGAAACAGGGATCACTGTTTAAAAATAAAAAAGGTTTAAGAAAGGGTTGAGGCAATTCTTTTTCTTCCTTCAGAGGCTTTTGAAATGGGAGCCTGAGAACAACCTTCCTCAGAGGGGAATGGAAGGAAAACCTATTTTAAAAAGTACAAATGGAGTGGTACTTAATAATAAAGGGCAAAACCTTTCATACATTTGGCAATTCCCTCTCAGTTTCAAGTTCCTGGGTGGTGGGGGGGGGGGGGTCAATATCGCCGAGTACCTATCTTGGTTGCAACATATTGATACAGCTATAAAGAAGGCAAGACAGTAGCTATATTTCATTTGGAATTTGAGGATTGATTTGTCACCTACATCACTTGAAAACTTCTATGGATGTACCATGGAGAGCCTTCTGACTGGCTTCACCACTGTCTAGCATGGGAAGGGGAGGCTACTTCACAGTATGTAAGTTGCAGAAAGTTGTAAAATTATTCAGCTCCATTATGGGTTCTAGCCTCGGTAGTACCCAAGACATCTTCAAGGAGTGGTGCCTCAGGAAGGTAGCATCAGTCATTAAGGACCCCCCACCACCCAGGACATGCCCTCTTCTCATTGTCACCTTTAGGGAGGAGGTACAGGAGCCTGAAGGCACACTCTCAACGATTCAGGAACAGCTTCTTCTCTACCATCTGATTTCTAAATGGACATTGAACTCATGAAAACTATCTCAATAACTTTTCTTTTTATTTCTGTTTTTTTGCACTATTTATTTTAACATAACTATTCAATATACATATATATAATTACCATAATTCAGTTTTTCCCATACGTATTGATCATGTGTTGCGTTGTACTTCTGCTGTAAAGTTAACACATTTCATGGCACATGCCAGTGATATTAAATTTGATTCTGATTCTGAATCATTACCTTGCATTTTTCAATACATCACTTCTTTCTTACAAATTTCAGTGAGGCACATCCTTCATGGTATCCCCAAATGATAGCGCCCATCATGCCATAAATTAAATTGGTGAGCCTCTGCTACATTTCCAGAAAGCCAAGCATTTTCCTTGAACGGGGACTAAAATTGGTTGCCCAATATTATTCCATTGAAATGATATCACCAGAGCCCTGTGCAGGTCCAGCAGGGCAGCTTCACTTTTGTATTGAAAGCCCTTTCCACAAAGATTATACCATTACTATCAACAAGCATACAATTTTAAGTTCTTACACAAGAGGTGCTGCAGGTGCTGTAAATCCAGGGTAACACACACAAAGCTGGAGGAACTCAGCAGGTCAGGCAGCATCTATGGAGCAGAATAAACAGTCAATCTTTCGGGCCATGACCATTCAGCAAGAATGGAAATGAAGGGGGAAGAAGACAGAATAAGCAGGTGGGGGAGGAGGAGGAATACAAGCTAGAAGGTGGTAGGTTAAGACAGGCGGGTGGGTGAAGTAAAGGGCTGGAGAAAAAGAAATCTGATAGGAGAAGATAATGGACTGCAAGAAAAGGAAGGAGGAGAGGCACCAGGGAAGGTGATAGGAGAGCGAGGAGAAGAGAAGAGATAAAAGGGGAGCCAGAATAGGTAAGGGAAGAAGAGGAAAGGGTGAGGGGGAAGAATTATCGAAAGCTAAACACATCAGATTGGAGTCAACCCAGACAGAATATGAACTGTTGTATTTTCTGTTCCCAAATCCCAAATAAAATTAAACATTGCTGTTTTCTTATGAAAGTGAATGGTAGCACATTATCCCAAATTATACTACATTTGAGCACTTTCTTTTGACGTTTGAATTTATTTATATCCTGCACACAGCTCATTTTCTCAGCCAGCTCTATAACATCTCCAAAACTGACGCATAGCACTCTGTTCATGTAAGTCATTAATACAAATTGGGATAGGCAAGATACTAGCATGTGGCAGTTAGCGGAATGCTATTAGGGTTCGGGACAGCTGAGTTTGGTGTTCGATCCCAGCACCCTCCGTAAGCAGTCTCTGTATGTCCTCCTCGTGGAATGTGTGGGTTTTCTCCTGGTGCTTTGGTTTCCTCCACTATCCAAAGGCACACCAGGTAGGGTAGTAGGTCATTGTAAACTGTCCTGTGATTAGGTTAGGATTTAATTGGGGTTGTCAGGGGCCGCTGGGCAGTGCAGCTCAAAGGGCCAGAAGGACCTCTCCTGGGCTGTATCTCTATTAAGTGGCAACCTGCTCACATGGAGTAACCATTTAATTTTTCTCTGACACTTATCTGGTCTTCTGTCCAAGCTAGTATACAGTTTTAATGTTAACCCAGACAATCCTTGCTTGATGAGGCAACCTTTTATATAAAAGCATGATTAGTAGGGAAAAAGCACTTGATTAGCAGCCTATTCAGAACTCTAAATGGTCAACATTTCCTCTGTCACTGGACAGAGTTGTTGTAGTTCAGATCATCTACATGTATTCACTACTTTGTTCTCCGTTACATTTGTTGAAATGACATTAAACAATCTGGAATCTTGAATCTTGAATAGCAATTGAAGCTGTAGTCAACTGATTTTAGATATATTTGTGCTGAACTTTAAAATATTGGGTCAGGAAATTAAGGCACTCTTGGATTTTCCTGGACTCTCTCTCTCATGGCGGCTTACTCTGTGAATAAAGAGATTGATATTTCCCAGTTACAGCTTCAGAGTGGCTCAGTTTTAGTTAGTCACAGCACTCTGCTACAAAGAAGGGCAAGGCAACAGATATGCAACAATAGAACCATTTACACATTATCTTCAAAGTCACAGACCACCCTGAACAGGAAGTATAACGCTACTTCTTAATTTCCATTGGATATAAATCCTAGAACACCTTCCTCAATGATATTGGGTAGGTCGTTGGAATGCAGAGGGAACCAGTGCACACGGTCACGGGGAGAATGCACAACTCCCTACAGGCAGCGGCAGTATTGAACCCGGGTCACTGACTCTATAAGAGCATTTCACTACTGCTTCACTCCCAAGAGCGTTATAATTTATCTTCATTACAAAGACTGGTTTATCGTTCACTTTTACAAGAGTATTCGGGGTGGAGAATTAATGCTATTAATGCTAGTCTCAACACATCCTGAAAAATATAAATATTGGATTTTCTTTAAACAACCAGCAATACTACATCAACATGTCTGTACTGCTAAGTACATGCTTAAGCATTATAGATTTAACAAAAATGACTTTGCTGTTATAAAATTATATTGAAATTTATATGATTTGGCAGAATTATATTACCCTGTTGCATATTCTACTGCAGTTTTCCTGACAATTGAAGTCAGATTAATTTGAATCAAGGAATATGGGATGTGTGCATGAAAATATACTGGGGTACAGGATCAGCCATGATTTACTGAATGGCAGAACAGGCACGAGGGTTTAGATGGGCTAATCCTGCTCCTATATTTTCATGTTCTTGGCTTATGTGGTTCATTGAAAGGTTCTTCATTAAGTCTAAGGTTATGAGCAGAAGGCAGGAAATTGGGACTGAAAGAGATAATAAATGGGCCATGATAGAACAGTAGAGCAGACTAAATGGACAGAATGATCTGTTTCTGCTCCTATATCTTATGGTATCAATATTTTTCTCTTTCTTCCATTCCCTGTTTTCATGCCATTTTGGTGGACAGCCTTTTACCTAGTTAATATTACCTAACACCGCTTCCTATTTTCACTTCTCTGTCATACTTCTAAGCTCCTTAAACCACAACTCCATGTTCCAAATAAGAGTTCCTACTTATGCCTCCCAGGTTTAACACAGCCTCCTGTCCATTTAGCAGCATCACAGATCAATTACAGAAGCATCGGTTATAAAAGATTTTGTGCGCCAGCTATATTGAGCCGTTTAATCGGTTTTCACCTTACCAGTCTCCCATATTTTCCAATTTAGGCTTATGAAGCCTTAATAGAATACATGTTCTTCTACAACTACTTTGAAAGCAGAGCTGTAAAAAGGGAATAAGTTAGGGAGAAATTGAACATCACAACCACCATAAATTCAGTGTGATCCTTAGCACCGGAATATTGTTAAACTTCACTTAGAAAGAATTCCACAGCTCCTTCCGTGGAAAAGACATACGCTTTCTCTCAAAGAATAACAACATTAGGCTGCAGAGAATGAAATGGCAAATGCCATACAATATGTAATAATTTAACTGTTATGCTGGGTAAATTGCATTAACATCAAAACATCTGGGAGAAGTGGCGGTATCTGCACCTTATTGTGTGCATTAAATTTGTTGAAAGCCAAGAAGGCTCCAATAAGCCTTTAAGGAAATTTGAAACCATTCTATTCAAAGAATGTGCATCTTAAATTGGCACCATTTATTACTAACTATAAATGATTTATCTTTGTAAAATCATTGTCCAGATGAAAAGTCTGGATATGAAAAATCAAATGTCCATTTCCCATCATAGATGCTGCCTAACCTGTTGTGTTCTTCCAGACCCTTCCTTATTCATTGCTCCAGATTACGGTGGCTGAAATCTCTTGTGTCTTCAATTTGTAAAATAATATATTGAAAGGAATTTCAGAGAAAAAAGGCATTTTGCAGATAAACAACCATTAATCTCAACCAGCAACATCTCTCTCCAGCCCATCAAAGAAACTACAATCAGATTAAAGAGTACAAACTTTGAAATTTGGGAATTTTTACAAGTTCCATGTTTTCAATACTTAACAGCCAATTAATTACTTTAAGAATGGGCATTATTGTAATGCAGGAAACACAACACCTAAGGCACACACTACAGGGTGCAACAGACATCAAGGTGATAAATGAACGGATAATCTGTTATTAATGGCCACCCCATCCACTATGCTATATATTCACTTCCTCCAGCAAAATAGTTGCAGGAGTCCAGCAGCTGTTAGTCTCCCAGACTGGCTCATCAACACTTTCCAAATCCACAAACTCTTCCAGTGTGACGTACAAGGGCAGTAGGCACATGGAAACGCCAAAACCTATTGCTTCCACTCCAACTTGACTTGTTCATCACTTGAGTTCCCAGCTCAACATTCTGACAGGCTGCATCGCTGTCTGGTATGGGGAGTGAGGGTGGCAGGATGCTATTGCACAGACCTGAAAGAAGCTACAGAAAGCTGTAACATTAGTCAGCTACATCTTGGGTATTAGCCTCCATAGTACCCAAGACATCTTCAAGGAGCAGTTCAACATGGTACAAAAGCTGGATGAACTCAGCAGGTCGGGCAGCATCCGTTGAAAGAAGCAGTCAACGTTTAGGGCTGAGACCCTTCGTCAGGACTAAAGAAGAAGGGGGAAGGGGCCCTATAAAGAAGGTGGGGAGAGGGTGGAAAACCAATCAGAGGAAAGATCAAGGGATGGGGGAGGGGATAGGCAGGAGAGGTGAAGAAGGAATCGAAGGGGAAAGCACTATGGGTAGTAGAAGAAGGCAGAATCATGAGAGGTGATAGGCAACTAGAAGAGGAGACAGAGTAGAGGTAGGATGGGGAAGGGAGAGGGAGGGAATTACCGGAAGTTGGAGAATTTGATGTTCATGTGGATTCTCTAACTTCTGGTAATTCCCTCCCTCTCCCTTCCCCATCCCACCTCTAATCTGTCTTCTTCTACTACCCATAGTGCTTTCTCCTTAGATTCCTTCTTCACCTCTCCTGCCTATCCCCTCCCCCACCCCTTGATCTTTCCTCTGACTGGTTTTCCACCCTCTCCCCACCTTCTTTATAGGACCCCTGCCCCCTCCTTTTTCAGTCCTGACGAAGGGTTTCGACCCAAAACATTGACTGCTTCTTTCAATGGATGCTGCCCGACCTGCTGAGTTCATCCAGCTTTTTTGTACGGCCCTATAGAGAAGGTGGGAGGAGGGTGGAAGGTGCCCAGTGGAAAACCAATCAGAGGAAAGATCAAGGGGTGAGGGAGGGGAAGCAGGGAGGGGATAGGCAGGAGAGGTGAAGAAAGAATGTAACGGGAAAGCACTATGGGTAGTAGAAGAAGGCAGAGTCATGAGGGAGGCGATAGGCTTCTAGAAGAGGAAGCAGAGTGAAAGTGGCATGGTGGAAGGGAGAGGGAGGGAATTACTGGAAGTTGGAGAATTTTCTGTTCATACCAAGGTGCTGGAGACTACCTAGACGGTATATGAGGTGTTGCTCCTCCAACCTGAGTTTGGCCTCATCATGGCAGTAGAGGAGGCCATGCATGGACATATTCGAATGGGAATTTGAAGCAGTCCATACATGGCTTTCTCTACTGTCATAATGAGGTCAAACACAGGTTGGAGGAGCAACACGTCATATAAAAAAATAATAATAATAAATAATAAGCAATAAATATCAAGAACATGAGATGAAGAGTTCATGAAAATTAACATTTTGCCACAGTAGTGCATTACAAAAGTAAATTACACAAGCTTAAATTAATAACATGCACAATTTACGTTGCACAATAAACAACAAAAATAAGAAATTAGATAATAAGATTAGTGCAAGGTAAGGGACAATAGTTCAAAGTAGAACTAGGATTACTCAGGTTAGGTCAAGAACCTGATTGTAGTGGGGAAGAAACTGTTGTTGCTCAACTGAAATGGTGGACAGATCCTGGGTTTTCCATCTTAATGAATGATACCACCCAAGAGAGGGGAGCAACCCTCAGCACCGCAGATATTGTCAGCCTTGGATTTTGTTCTTGTGTCTAGCATGGGACGTGAACCCACAGACTTCTGGTTAAGAGGTAAACTTGCTACTGACCTGTGTTCTGATTTGCTCCAATACCTGCTGAAAAGCACTTGGAATGAATTTATTGCTGTTTCCTGACTCACTACCTAAGATCAAGATCTCAAGTGTAGGGAATGTGTGGAAGTAACCATATTTAACGTTATAAAGGCATTGTATAATGTGACCCATGAGGGATATTTAAATACATTTCACAAAATACAGAAGGGAAAGGAATTAATATGCTACTTGAAACAAAATCACTTTTCTTACTGTTTATGTAAAATTGAAGCCATACTCTCCATACAATAGTCCTTTTCTCAAAGTTTGTGTTATGTCAATTCATTTTATTGGCCTAATTCATAGAACTGGGGAGGTAATTAAGAATCAAGCACATTGGTGGGTCTTGGTTTACATCTAGGCCACACCAGGTAAGGGTGCGCAGATTTTTTTTCCCTAAAGCCAGACATGAGTCAATTAGATGGGGTTTTATAATGAGCCATAGTTTCATGGTTACTGTTTCCACCTCCCCCACCCTCCAAAATCCAGATCTGTTGAACTACTGGAAGCATAGTTCCCTAGCCATATCAGCCAGATATGTGCATCTGGATTAGTGGTCCAAGTCACTGGTTGCTCGCCCAATAACGACCACTATGGGATTGGACCCTGGACATAATGGAAAACATTTATTAGAACAGTAGAAAGTTTTTGACAAGAACAGGCCGTTCAGCCCAATAAAGCTTGTCAAATTCCTATTCACATAGTGTGTTGAAATAACTATCAAGTTTGGATTTTTAAGTCTCTAAGGTACTACTCTCAACTACACAGCTAGGTAGTTTGTTCCATGTGTCCACATGTAAAGAAGTGCTTCCTGATGTTAGTCTGAAATCTCCCTTTAACCAGTCTCTTCCTATGGCCCCATGTCCTCAATGACAGACTAATTTTGAAGCAGCAACTGGCATCCACCTTACTTATCCCCTTAATGATTTTGTTCACTTTCACCATGTCTCCTCTCCTTCTACATCTACACATATGAATCACACATCATGAATTTCTTTCCAATCTGCACTAAGAGCAGTGACAAGGGACTTCAAACTGGACAAATTTGCACTGCAGTCAAAGTAAGTGATTTAAATTGAAGTGTCAATATAGTAAGAAATGCATCTGTTACACAGAACATAAACTGAAAATCTTCAATATTCCTTAGCTGGTAAGATTTAGCTACAAAAAGGCAAATATTCTCATGAAGCAGTTTCAAATAAATCTTCCAGAATGTGTATGTGGATGCTATGCACAAGAACACAGAACCTCATTGTGCAAATATCAATTGAAAATCGACATGGACTTCCAGGAGCTCTCAAAATTAGTGATATGACCAGCGTTCCAGCAATGGTGGGAATTTCACCCTATTCTCCTATCCCCCTGTTGATGATCTCGCATCTTCATGTTGCCTATTATCTCAGGTCAAAGAGGGATAGGGATAAGATTGTGTCTTGGGTGTTGGGAAGCAAGAGTTGAAAGTTAGAGTGGAATGATTATACAGTCTGCAGTTTGCAAATGAAAAGAGCACAGGGGATGCAGAATATGAGAAAGAAGATCAGCTAAGAGATTCCCATTGTATTTGCTATTGTCAGCCCCACTCCCAACCTTCCTTCAGCACTGGAAATCCCTACAATGTACCAGTACCACCTGCTTCATTGCAGAACCTCACAGAGAAGCAAGCATCTCCCTCAGTTAGTTCTTGCATCCACTAAATTGCAACAGTGAAGGAAGGTTCCTCTGCAAATATTAGGAAATGCCTATGGTTAATGTGGAGGTTGTAAATTAATTGTTGGTGATGTGTACAATCTGCAAAATAAGAGCTTGAGCACCTTAGCAATGTTAAATGTGGGAAGGTTCAGTGAAGGAAATTAACTTAGTTATGAGCCTTGATTGATAGGAATTGTCAGCAGCTGAGTGGTGGAATGTAGCAAACAGATCAGTGTCATAAGGCTGGTGGAACAGCTGGTAGAATGGGTTAATTAACTCATTCATCAAGACCATGGTGTATGTATTAAAGTTCTCAATGCATTCAGTCCTTACACTGTAGGGTCTTGTAGGCCACTTGTGGATCCAGAAATTCTCTCCTACTTATAACCTAGACTTCTGATACAACTGCTAAGAGTCTTGGAACCCATGGTTTCCCACATTATGCCATTGTTTCACCATTTCCTCAAGTCAGCCTCACCTTTAGTAGCCATTCCAACACCTGCTGCAATAATAGCACACCTACTCTTTAAGAGGGCAAGGATAGTCATAAGCATATAAGCTATCTCTATCTCCACTCTCAGTCAGAATCAGAATTAATAATCAGGTTTATTATCACCGACGCATGTTGTGAAATTTGTTAACTTAGCAGCAGCAGTCCAATGTTATACATAATATAGAAGAAATAAAGTACAAATAAACAAACAAACAAATAAATAACTTACAGTATTTGTATACTGAATAGATTAAAATTCATGTCAAAACAGAAATAATATATCGGGCCTGAAACGTTGACTGCTTACTCTTTTCCACAGATGCTGCCTGGCCTGCTGAGTTCCTCCAGCATATTGTGTGTATTACTTTGATTTCCAGCATCTGGTGATTTTCTCTTGTCTGTGATTTTAAAGTTTTCATCTAGTTTACCAAATGTACACCTATTAAAAACATTATCCTGACGAAGGGTCTCGGCCCGAAACGTCGACAGCGCTTCTCCCTATAGATGCTGCCTGGCCTGCTGTGTTCCACCAGCATTTTGTGTGTGTTGTTGTTCCTATTTACCTGTTGGTTTGACATATCATTTATGTGATTTAGAAGTTTACTGGACAGCTGCCAAGTGGGAATTTGATTGGTAAAGTTTAATTCGTTGAGCTGTCAGGTTATCAAACAATTTGGTGTGGTAACTACTCACTGTAAATTCAAGCATAAGAAGGGATAAGAGACATTTGGAGATTTCTAGGTTAATCAATTACAGCAGGCCGCATAAAAGTGGTAGAGAAGAAGGCAGCATTAATAGGAATACCAGAACAGGATATACAGCAGTTACACATTTTAGGTGTTACTTTTAAGCACAAGAGATTCTGCAGATGCTGGAAATCCAGAGCAACACACACAAAATGCTATAGGAGCTCAGCAGGTCAGGCAGCATCTATGGAGAGTAACTAAGCAGTCAATATTTTGGACTGAGACCCTCTTTGAGTGGTTGGGGGTTTTATTCAGCTCACTAAGTTTAGGATGTAAACCATACAGCGTTGTCCAGTGGAGCCTTCCCTGCTCATCATGATAGACGCAACATTTATGAATTTCTTTTAAGTGAAGCAAAACATCTTCAGGCAATTCACAGATGACATTTGACACCGAATATAATATAGTTAACCAAAAAAAAACAGGCAACTATTTTGGGGATGCTGGAATTCTGAAATTAAAAATAGAAAATACTCAGCGGGTCTTGCAGTATCTATGGGCTGGAAGCAGAGTTTCTTGTTGGTGACCTTAATCAGAACTGGGAATAGATTAAAATTCAGACAAAGTTCAAATGAGGAATAGTAGTGGTGATGTGAGAAAATAAGATTTTGGATGCATTTTCATAGCTTTTTTTTCTTAACATTTTTTCCCATTCTTTGCATATTCTGACTTGTTTCTTTTGAACTATTCTCAGTTCTGTTGAGATTCTGTGAGCTGATGAAGATTAGAGTCTCTAATCCAAATTTATAAGGTGACAAATGAAAAAAATATGTAAATAAACCTACTTTTAAGGCTAATGATGATGCAACCCCTGATGTGTAGAACTTCAAGGTAGCAAGGTCTCTTGCATTCTACTAACCTGCAATAAAACCCAAGAGAATGAAATCAAAATGATTTAAATGATTTTCTCCTTGTTACAACAGCATTTAGAACCAGATTATTTGATTTATAACACGTATATCAAAACATACATTGAAATATGTCACTTACATTACCAAACATCACAACCTACCTGTAAGTTATAGCTCTCTGTTAGGGCGTGTTCTGGATTTGGGGTATATAACACATATTAATTTCAACAGTAACCTTTCTTCAGATTTGAATATGGATTGCAGATTGAATTTTAAATGTAGCTGAGAATAAAAGGCTTCCCAGAGCTGCAGGTTAGGGTCAATCACAAACAAAGAAACACTCCACTTAAACCTCAGATGTCTGCATATGCATGAATGCACCCTAGAGTCAGTTGGGATTAACATTCAGTTTGTGTGCCTGGAGTGTGGGTGCAAAAAAGGTGTTTGAAAACTATATGTAATTCAAAGGGAGCATTGTAACTATAGAATTGTCCTACTGTTACCTTTAATACTTAGTAAATAAAAATGTAATGTAACATTGGTTCAAACAGGTCTCTTCTTCCAAGATTGTCTCAATATGTTGCATGTTGCTCACGTTTGTTAAGTAAACAATTTTTGCCCATTAGCTTCAGTGTCTCTCTGGTGACTTGTTCATGTTGCAAAATACCCAATATTCAAATTGAATTAGCTTATTTGAAAGGAAGACATTAAGTGCTCATAAAGAAAATATAAAAATCATCTTTTCTTTCTGGCTCAGCAGAAACGAAAGGATAAATACTGTTTTGCTTTGTTGGGTTACTTTCAGTGTCCCCTTTTGATTAGGCAGCTGTTGAATGTAAAATGCTGACTAAAAATTGTCTTGTACATGTACGTCCTGTAGGTTGTCATTTTTTTTTTGGTGCCTTATGGCATATGGGACAGCGTTTTTTGCCATTTCCTTAGCATTTGTCAGTTTTTAGCTTGACACTCAACCCAGCGCAAGTGGAAAGCATGCAAGGGGTCAGCAGATTTGAAACCAGGACTATTCACCTTTACGTCCAGTGCTGATGCCACTACACCACCGACTGGCACTTCCTGTTGGTGATGAATTCATAATCATAACATAGGTCTTTGGACCTGATTGGTAAATTCAAAGTAACTTCTTGGAGTTGAAAGCATCTAGTAGGTATACTATAAAACTAGGAAATTCCCCGCTTACAATTTGGAATCAGTCAATATTAGAGGTTAAAAAATTGCATATTGAAGTTTATGCTCTTCTTCTGTCCAAATGTTTCAGGCATGATGACATTCAATTTTCCTCCAACATGCAGTTAGCTGCACAGAAATTATCTGCTCTGAACAGTCCCAAAGGACAGTTGACCAGAAAATGTTCTTTAATGCTCAACACATACAAACCTCAATCTTAGAAATGGAATGAAGGAGACAGGGCCTTCAGGTATTTCCACATAGAAGCCCGAGGGAGAAGCAGCCAATTGAATGAAGGAATGTAGGATCCTCACTGGACCCAAACTGTGAAGCCTGGATATGCAGCAAAAACTCAATCCTGTGTCATAAAAGGAAAATTGCAACTTCTAACTGTCGAAGCACAGCAGATATTACAAGGAAATTACAAAATGAATGAGGTAATTATAGTGTATTCAATACTTCAGAAATATTTGAGTAATACTGTAAATAGTTTGATTAAACATTCTTTGCTTGATAACATAATTCATTATGGATTAAATGTAAAAGTATGTGAATGGAATATGTCATTACGCCACAACATCATTCTGTACGTGAGTGCCTATCTGAAAAAAGGGTGGGGGGCGGAGAATACAAGTGGGCAAATATCCTGGTTCCTGTGTTTTTTTTTATTAGTTTCTGGTGTTACAAAACATAATAATGAGAAAGAGGAAATTTTAAAATGAACCCAAGACAAACTACATTGCATCAAGTTTTTCTTTGGAAAGGGAAAGAGATGTACAAGTTAAAAAAAGTCAGAAAACAGACAAAAATAACAAGCAATGAATATGACTATGGGTTCGTAAGCAGTGAGTACCAGGTGATATTAATAAAAAGACAAATAACTAAGCTGAAATGGCTGGCTATCTTGGAAAGATAATACACATTCATTTGCACAACAGATGATGCTTTCTGAACAAACCCAGCAGTAATTTAAAGGAAATGAAATAGCAGATGAAAAACAACTGCCAATGTTGCTGAGTGGAAAAGCATACAGTTTGCTCAGAGGTGTAACTGTTCCAACCACACCAGCCGAAATGAGATTTGCTGAAGATTTTGAATGTAATGTAGGAACATTTAGAACCAAAACTCATTACTGATTGAAGAATGCTTTAGGTTTCATAAGCAGAATCAGAAGGATGGGAGTCCATTTCAGCATACCTGGGTGAATTGAAGAATATGTCTGAGCATTGCCGGATCAGTGATAGGTTTAATGATGTAATGAGAGATCCTAACTGAAGAGCAGCTCACAGTTAAAAGTGCAGTTTAAATCACTGCTTCAATAGAAACAGTAGCCAGAGGTGCATTTCAGAGTGAATGTGAAGAAAAGCATAAGCAGAAACCTAGTGGCCAAACAAATAGTGTTTCCAATGTGGTAGGGGCTCACATACAATCACCAGATCAATGCAGGTTTAAAGATGAAGCTTGCAGAAAATGCAACAAAGTAGGGCGTATATATAAAGAGCATGTTGGCATGTTTGGCGGACAAAAATAAATAGACTGCTCAGGGAAGAGAAAAAGATAAAAAGTCAAGCTGAAGCTTCAAAAAGAGCACTAATCTGCTTGCAGTTGATGAAAAATCTGATAATGATGAGAGTGACAGAGGACTGAGTAGCCTTAAAACTTACAATATGAAAACTGACAATAGATAAGCAATATGGCTTACAACAGAAGTGAACGACACATTAATTAAAATAGAAATGGACACTGTCCCGGATTTTTTAGTCATTCCACAAAATGATTTTAAAAAGTGTTTTAATCATACTGAACTGAAGCCTGCAGATACCCAACTAAGAACTTACATTGGTGAAAAAATAACTCCTATGGGAATTACATTCGTAATAGTGAAATACAACAACCAACAAGTCACATTGGGTTTGTGCGTGTTAAAAACAGGAGGGCCAGCATTGTGGGGTTGTGATTGGCTGAGACAACTACAATTTGATTGGAGATCCATCCATAATTTATGCACCACATTCCCTGCAATAGAGTTAACTGAAGGCAAATTAAGAAAGGTGCCTGATGATGCCACACCAGTGTTTAAGGATAGCATTGTAAAACTCAAACGTATCAAAGGTAAAATAGCGTTGAATGGAAATATCACATCTAAGTTTTACAAAACCCATCAGGTACCTTATACATTCTGTGATAAAGTAGCCAGTTAACTAGATCACATGGAGGCTGAAGGAATTCCTTCCAGGGTTGAGTAGAACCCTGTGCAATGCCAGAGGTCTCAGTCGACAAGAAGGATGGGCCTGTCAGGATCTGTGGTGATTTTAAGGTTGCCATCAATCCCATACTGAAAGCAGATCAATACCTTCTGTCCAGGATAGAGGATATCTTTGCAAACCTTCTTGAGGGAAACACTTCAGTAATGTGGACTATGAGGCGTACCTATAGTTGAAAATGGAAGAAGAGTCCAAAGTGTTTTTCCCTATAACACTTACAAAAGCCTTTATTGCTATAATAGATTTGTCTTTGGAGTGGCATCTGCACCTGCACTCTAGCAGAAAGCTATGGGCCAGGTGCTACAAGGGTGCACAGCCACTCAGTGTCACCTGGATGACATCATTGGTACCAGTGAGGATGACAAGGAACATCTCTAAAATCTCAAGAAAGTGTTAAAAAGATTAGAAGATAATGGGCTCAGAGAATGACATGACAAGTGTGAATTCTTCAAACCAATCATCCCTTACTGTGGTCACACCATTGATGCACAACAATTACAGTGAAACCCTGATTTTACACGTCCCGATTTAATGCCAATTCGGATGTAACATGATGAGTCACTGGAGTCCATGTCCATCCATGTCCATGTCAATCCATACCCCCCCCCCCACTTCTCCAGCCTTGTATCCCTTTTGCCAATCAACTTCCCAGCTCTTGGCTTCATCCCTCCCCCTTCTCTCTTCTCATATCATTTTGGGTCTCTCCCTCCCGCTCCCACTTTCAAATCTCTTTTTTCCGTCAGTCCTGACGAAGGGTCTTGACTAGATGCTGCCTGTGACGAAGCAGACCTCTTCTACAAGATGATCCCAGACCGTACACTGGCTAGCAAAGATGATGCCCACCAACGTGAGGGGTTCAAGCAACGCAAAGATCGTGTGAAGTTGTTGTTTTGTGTAAACAAGATTGGAACACATAAGTTAAAACTGCTCATGATTGGCAAATCTCACTCTCCCTACTGTTTCCTCCATGTCAACAGGAAGTCATTACCGTTCGAGTACACACCCAGCAGCAATACTTGGATGACAAGTGTCACCTTTGAGGATTGGTTTCACAAAACCTTTGTCCCTGCCGTCCGCGCTCATTTGTGTAAGCAAAAGCTAGAACCCAAAGCTCTTCTTTTGCTTGATAACAGTCTCGCTCATCCGCCAGCTGCCAACCTAGCAAGCTGGGATGGAAAGATTGGAGTTTCTTACCTCCCCAAGAACACTACATCCAAAATCAAGCCCCTAGCTCAGGGGATCATCTCCGAGTTCAAGCAGAATTACAGGCGGGAATTAATTCGTAGAATTGTAGACGACTCAACAACACTTGAAGCCTATCTGGAAAGCCTGAATGCGAAGGAAGTTTGCCACTCAGGTGGGAAGGCCTGGGCAGCAGTCAGCTCGTCACATGTAGGGAAGTGCTGGGAGAAGAGTGGGGCCAGCCTTTTCACCATGCCAACCCACCAAGGAAAATGATGATGACGAGCCAGATACGTACGGCTTCACAGAGAAAGGTGTGCGTGAGGCAGAGAAGCTCTCTGAATGGGGCAAAGAAGAGCTACACCAGTGGCACCCTGCCGATGATGAATGCCCAAAATATGAGCCCCTGACGGACACTGAGATCGTCCATAATGTCACTATACCACTGGCAGAGGCAAGTGTACCGGTTCTCGAGCCACAAGACGATGATAATGAAGAGCCTCCATGCCCACCCCCAAAAGTGTCTGAAGCCATTGAACACCTCGAGGCTAGCCTCCGTTGGCAGGAGACCCAGGACGTGGACCACATAAAAACCTGCAACTAAGAAGCATTCTAGATTTCACTCGCAGCCAGCAACAAGTTACGTTCAGGCAAGGAGCACTCAATCACTTTTTTTAAGAAATAAACTGTAAATGATGATTGCTAATATTCTTAAATGTTTTTATTTGTTGTTTTGTGTATTAAAAAGCTTTACTAAAAAGCAATTTGTGTTTAATTTCTACAGTAACAACAACGATTTATTCGTGGAATTCTTTAATTCAAAGGTAATTTACTTGCCAGAAGGTAATCGTGCAAAAAATGGGTCAAATAGGGTGAAAATAGAGGTGTTTTAGGATGTTAGGTCAACATTGGGTCAGTTTGAACGCTGATTTTCTTGAACCCTGATTTAGCACGACCCCACTTTTATCGCAATGACATTTTAAGGACCCAAACGATCGCATTATAACCGGGTTTCACTGTACGTACTGTAAGTGTGCAGAGAAAATTCCAGCAACGGTGGATGCCCCCAGGCCAAAGGATGTGTCACAGTTGTGGTTATTGTTTGGATTTGTCAATTATTATAACGAGTTCTTGCCAAACCTGCCTACTGTGCTCTACTCCTTGAATTCATTACTACAAATTGAGAAGAAATGGCAATGGACAAAGCAACATGAAGTGGCTTTCTAAAAGGCAAAATAAACGGTGACATTAGACACTGTACTGACGCATTATGACCATGTTGTCCAGTGAAGCTTGTTTGTGACTCTCACCTTATGGTATAGGCACCTTGATATGACATGTAACGAGTGATGGAAGTGAACACCCCAAAGCCTTTGTATCATGTTTCCTTACTGCTGCAGAGAAAGTTTGCACACAGATTGACAGAGAGCTCTTGAGTCTGTTTTGGGGTTTAAAACATTTCAACCGGTACTTGCACAGGAGAGAGTTTACCCTCATTACTGATTGTCAACTACTAATGTCTATTTTTAATCCACAGAAGGGTGTTCCACTAACAGAAGCAGCACAAATGCTGAGGTAGGTTCTGTCTCTTGGAGGCACAATTATTAAATCAAATTCCAGAGGACAACTAATCAATCAAATGCAGATGGATTGTCTCATCTACCGTGGGATAAGGAAATACTTGAAACATTTACAAAAGAAGACACTCCTCTTGACTTTTCTCCCTAATATAAGTTGAAAATCTCCCTATTATGACAGAGATGATCTAAAGGGACTGTCTCAGGTCTACATGATAACATAAAATGGCTGGAATATTCTGCAGAAGTTCCAGTTCCACTATTTTTACCGGCACCAGGTACTTGCCCTTTGCGGTGTGGGGGGGGGGGGGTGGGTTTGATGAGGCTTGTTGTACCATAGAAGCTGATAGCTAAAGCGTTTCAGGAGCTACATGCTGGTCATCTAAGCATGGTCAAAATGAAGCGTGGGTTCAAAGCTTTGTTTAAGGGCATGAAATAGATCAGCAGTTTGAGCAGATTGCAATGCACTGTTCGGGATGCCAACACATCCTGAAGATGCAAAGAGCAGCACAACTCCATTCCTGGGAATGGCCTGCATTGCCCTGGCAGAGGATTCATGTGGACTTTGCGAGACCATTCATGGGCACAAATGTCTTGGTGCAGCTAAAAAGTGGCCAGAAGTGTCCCCAGTAGCCTCATCCTCAGCCTCCTTCATGTGTTGAGAAGCCTCTTTTCAGTCATTCCTGAAAATGAATGGAAAAAGACATTTTACATCTGCACCACACCACCCAGCTACAAATGGCTTAATAGAAACTTTTGCCCAGGGTCAAAAGAACATACTGCAAGAAATGTCAGCAGAACATACGAAATACACTGAATCAGATGCTCACCAATTTCCTCCTTGCATTATCACAATGCAGCACTCTCCACAACCAATGGCTTACCAGCTATGCTCTTCTTGTGTTGTTCCTTGCACCTATGCTTGAATCTTCTCAAGCCCAATCTCAGAAGGAGAGTGCAAGACAAGCAGCTGAGACATATTGAGGGCTTCTCAAGCAAGTAGGTTTTACTCCAGGATAAGCAATCCTGCTGAGGGACTACAGAGATGATCAAAAGTGGATACGTGGAAAGATTAAGGACAGAACTGGACTACTCTCCTGCACAGTGGAAATGGCATTTGATGTTACCTGGAGATGACACATCAATCCATTGAGGAGAGCAGTGTCCATGGTTGGAGAAGAAATTTGTCCAGAGCTGTCAGAACCACTTCCTGCAGTCCCAGAGTCAACTCCTACAACCTCTACAGAAGGTGCCCCAGAACCTGAGATGATTTCACACCTGCCAAGTAGCATGACTCCCTTATCAGGAAAGATGTTATCTCACAAGGGTAAGAAACCTTCTATAGTGGTTAAATTGTTAGGTCTGAATGGGACTATTTAAAATTTACTATGCTGTGGAAATCTATATAGGAATTGTATTTTATATATGTATACAGAGAGAGAGAGAGAGAGAGGGAGAGAGAGAGAGAGAGAGAGAGAGAGAATGCAATTGATTACATATTTGAGTTGATATGCATTCTATATTGAATTTGAGTTTATAGTTAAGCAGAGAAGAGTGTTGTGTATTTAATATCTCAGTATTATTTGAGTAATATTGTTAATATATTGTTTGCTTAATCATTCTTTGTTACCTTTGATAATTTTATATGTGAGAAGTATGTGAATGTCATATGCTATTATGACATCGCATCACATGTAAGCACCTCACCAAAAAAAAGGGGGAAATCGAAGTAGGCAAACATCCCGGCTGCTGTGTTTTTCTTTTGTTTAGTTTCAGGAGCTAAAAATATTAAGAGTGATCAATAAAAAGAAAAACACAGTGACCAAAAGGCAGTAAAAGCAGGAATTTATGAAAAGCGAGATCTGTTGATGCCAAATCACACTTTACTTAGTAAAACTCTTCTTTTTGTATACATACCAATCAGAGAAAATATCTAGGCAAGTCTTCAAATCCAAAAGAAAATCAAGGTTTAAGTGGTTAGTTTCAACATGCCTCTTGTTGAACTAAGTTAAGTCTCTCCATTCCAAACATTCTATGTGTACTGACTTCTATTCAAACCATTCCAGATTAAATAAACATTATTCTACCAGCAAATATTACTGCAACGTTTAACTGAATTGGCTGGAAAGAATAAAAATTTCACCAGAAGACAACTTGGTAATTCTGTTTCTACTGAAATATGCTCAATACAGTATAGATCTGAATATTGAGTAGTTTAGTTATTTTAATGTGAGTTATTTTAAATAGGCTCATTCAGTTTTGACACGCGGACATTTTTGCACTCTGTAAAATTAATTGAAAAGGTTTTTGTACCAAATTGATACAAATGCTACTTTGAAAATTTATGTGAAATGTTTTCAACTGCTGACAGCACTGGTCAAAATGTTTTGACACCTTCTTGCAATCACCATGTCTGGCTCTGTGGCCACTTTGACTGCACCTTTGTGGAATGCTTTCCGATATTTGCTTAGAAACGGGTCAGCACCTCACCTGATCTTTCACCAAAATGTGACACAGAGAGTGAATCATATAGCCATCGTGTCTGAAGGAGATCACAACTTTTGCAAATTTGAACAGGGCGCACCTGGTTGGCTTCTACACCATGTCGTCTGATCTTTACATAGTATCAGAATAGATGCAATCATGTAACAAGTTTGGCACCACATCTTTCACCCATTGTTGACCAAAATTGGACCTCCCATGTCGAACAAATGACTCCCGTATCAGGCCACTGAATTCCCCTAGAGACAGAAATTAAAGGTTTCTCAATTTGATACTGATGTGCTGAACACATGTGCCAGCCTTATTTTGCAGATATTTGTAGACGCATCATGACTTTGTTACTGAAGATTATGACCATCTTGCCGGCTGGTGGCGCAATGGCATCAGTGCTGGACTCTGGAGCGAAGGCTCCTGAGTTCGAATCCAAGTCGGGCCACCCCTGAGCATTCTTTCCATCCATGTCGGGTTGAGTGTCGAGCTAGCCACTCGGCCTCGTAAAAAAAAAACAAGGATCGAGTCAGTAACATCCATATCGTGATCCGGTTAATCTGAAAGGCAACCAATCCAGACACCATGCGCCAGACACTCTGACTCTCTGGTGCGACACGCTTAAAGAAAGAAATAACCATCTTATTTTCTTCTCCTCAGTGCAATGAACTGCCTCACTTATTGGCCAGTTCTTAAGAGTGCAATAGGAACACTCGTGGCCGAGGACTCCATTAGGGCTGAGAATTGAACAAGAGGTGATGATGCACACAGATCCCCCTCCTGTGTGTCTTCAGCCTGTCTGTGACTATGATAAGGAGACGTCTTTAAAGACCTAACAACCATTCCTGTGAAAAGACTTGAGCTCTCCAGATTGGGAAATTCGCAGCTCGTACCCCGCCTTTCCAATTTGGCTCTGCTCTTAAATCAATCAATTGTCCGATCTTTCCTCATCTTGTCTCGCTTCACCTCCCCTCCACCTCGAATTGCCTCCAAGTCTGTTCCAGCAACTCCAGTCACACCAGAAAAAAGGTAATTGTACAGGAGTCTCACTGGGGTAGGGCTATTGCAGCATGGCTGGACTGGAGTTGCTGGAACAGACTTGGAGGCAATTCGAAGATCCCAAAGGCCTCTGGATTGGTGGATTAATTGGCTGTTGTAAATGATGCCGAGAGCATCATTAAGGGAATGGTTGGCTCTGGGTGAATTGATGTGGAGAGAATAAAGCAAGGGATTAACGTAGGTTAATGTAAATGAATGATTGATGGTCAACACAGGTTAGTTGGACCAAAAGGCCTGTTTCTGTGCTGTACCTCTCTATGACTCTGTGATTAACAGCATACTTTCAAGGAATTTTTCATTCAAATGAATGACTTCGTTTGAAAGTGGTGGAGAAAAACTTGAAGTGAAGCTCTTCTGAAAAGACCACAGAACTGTTTATTTTACTTCTTTTACATCCGTTGTTTTAAGATCTTAAATGTGTTTCTGGAACTGTTAGAGCTTATGATTTACAGTTTGGAAATCGATTAAGAAATCCAACTCTTTGCTATCTCCAAGAAGATTCTGGGAAGCGAGTGTGAGCTCGAAGCCTCGAGGCAAAGAAGTTTCCAGGTGGAACGCAAGCCAATGATTGACCCAATTTTGCCAATTAAAGCGACAAGGAACATTGAAACATTGAGGCAAATTTGGAAGGTGAGCAAAAGTTCAGTGCCGACTACCTGTCTTTTGTTCACTGATGGAATCCCTCTGTGGTTGGAGATGGAGCCCGCGTGGCCTATTGGTCTACCCGGAGGGTAGGCCTCAGTGTTCGCGCAGTGTCTCTCTCTCTGATGTCAGAGGATGTTACTGAGGTTCTTCATTTATGAATTTGGATTACGGACTACGGACTTTTTCAGCCGTATGGTTTTTATATTCCGTGTTGTAGCCCATTCTTACTTGTTTTTTATGTGTGGGGGGAGGTGGGGTTTGGAAGTCTATGTTCTTGTTGCTTTTTGTGCTATGGGATGGGTATTAGGGGGTTGCTGTTCTTGTTGAGGGAGGTCTGGTCATGATTATGATGATGATGAAGTCACAGATCTCATCCCTGGCTGTATATTTGCTTGAGGTCCAAGTGCTGACACAGGAAGTAGTCTTCACCCTAGGAACAGGAAGTCTTCAACCATCATTGTTACAATGCATATTCTGAGACAATTTTATCAATCCTGCTCAGAACCATTGCCTATTGATTCCATTTGAGACTGCCAATGAGCCCTGCTTTGAGTTATTAGCACAAGTTCCTTGCAATAGATGCAGATCACTCTTCCACTTTGAAGATTACCTCGATTTCAAAAAAAGTATTTACAGGACTGGAAGTTTTCTGACAAAACATTAATATTTGTCATTTATTTACATCCCTTCAGAATCTGTTAGTGCCCTGAGTTATGGAGTCATAAAGTCATGGAGTTACAAGGACAAAAAGGACTATATAAAGAAAAAACTTTGGTCCTCTCTTCCCCCCCATTCCTGATGAAGGGTCTCGGCCCGAAATGTTGGCTACTCTTTTCTCACGGATGCTGCCTGACCTGCTGAGTTCCTCCAGCGTTGTGTTCGCATTCTCAAGAAAAAACTAGCTCCTGCGACCTTTCTGGTCGAGGAGCCCCAAAGTGCTAATGAGTAGGCACTTCTGGGATGTCGATCCAGCAACGATGAAGGACTGTCAATACATTCCCAAATCAGGATGGTGTTTGATGGGTGACAGGAACCTACAGATGGTGGTGCTTCCATGCAACTTGTTCATCTTGACGGAGAAATTTACAGATACCTGAGATTCTGTTGCAGTAGCCTTGGTTGAGTAACAGCATTGAGTGTTGTAGATGATCCACACTGTGGGAATTGTGTGGAAGTGATAGAATGAGTGAAGGTTTCGGGTAGTGGATGGAATGCTATTCCAAGGGGCTGCTTTGTTTCCAATGGAGTATTGTTGGAACCACACTCTACTGGACACATGTAGGGAACTCCATCACACTTCTGACTGCAGATAGTGGAGTGTTTTTAAGAAGTGAGAAGTGAAGCTTTTGCCATTGGTTAGATACCACGTGATCCACTCTTATGGCCACAGTGTCAATTTAGTTGGTTCAATTTCTAATCAGTGGTAATGCATAGAGTATAGAGAATGGAATTTCAACAACGATTATGCCACGACATGACTTATGCTCACAATCTCTGCAGAATGAACACATCAGCTAAGAAGGTCGTACTCATCCTCATCCCGAAACTAGCTTTCAAGCACATTTCCGGAAAACAAGTAATCATCAGTAAAATATTGTAATAATAACTGCAGACTCCAACATTGTAGAAAGATGTTAAAATGAATACTGATTTATTATCAAGACACATTCAAAGTCCAAAGAAATTTATTCTCAAAGCACATATGTGTTACCATATACTACTCTCTTGAGATGATTTCTTGTGGGCATTCACAGTAAATACAAAGAAACACACAGAGTCAATGAAAAGCTGTACACAACAAAGATGGACAGACAACCAATGTGATAAAGGGAACAAATTGTGCAAATGCAAAAGAATAATAAAAATAACATAATGATAATAATATAATGTAAGAAATATTGGAAAATGAGTTGTTGGGTCCTTTGTGGAATCATAGGTTGTGGAATTATTTCGGTGTTAGAGTGGGTGAAGGTATCCCCTTTGATTCAAGAGCCTGATGGTTAAGGGGTAGTAACTGTTCCTGAATCTGGTTGTTCAGGACCTGAAGTGAATCATAGAAAGTTTTGGCCGAAAGTGATTGCAACTTCCTTCCATCCATATCACAGGTTACAGCTTTCAGGTTGACTAACTTTCAGATCTCCCAGTCCAGTCAGGAGGTTCTAGTAAGCACTGGATGGGCTCCGTGTGAATGCAAAGTTTGCTTCGGGGGAACTTACCAAGCTAACTTATCAATCACGAGGCAACCTTTATGATGACCATGGATTGCTCTGTATCTAAAACCTGCTGAGGTGGTAGCCTTGAAAGAACTAAAGAAGGAAAGATATTTTAAAAAATGAAAGGGTATTATGTTGAATATGCTAATGATGGTGGTTCCTTCAATTAGCACATTCAATTGGCTGGTGCAATCTATCAAGGTCTATTAGAAAATTCGATCAGACAAAAATGGTTAAAGCTATTAGTAGCGCTCATTCATAAAACCATATCCAAATGATTAGCTTTCCAAAGTTTGCTCTAATGTTTATGCACATATTGATTTTTGAACTATAAATATTGACACCAGAATAAACTTTGAGTGACTAGCTGGCAGATAAGAGTTTTGATCAATTCATATTGACTGCTGGAGTATACTAGCTCCATTAGCTACAAAGCATCTTGGGACATACTGGAATAAGTCTTTCCAAAATCATATTGAGAAACCAGCCATTATAAAGTTTATTTTGTAGTTATTGAGTGTATATTAACTTATCAGCAATTCTGGACTTGATGCATGAGCCAATATCATCCGGGCACCCATAAACAATGTGGAAGCAGTCGAAGTATTTATCAAGCAGGACTGAGAATTATGCTGAGCATCTCCTGGACTATATATAATGCTTTCCACTTTTATGCTATGCTAATGGCAATAAAAACAATTTAGCTTTTGTCTTCTCTAGACATGTGATAAAAGCCTCGATATATCTCAGGGGTAAGAGGAAACAGTTTGAAAGCTTCTGATGCTCCTCCTCTGATACACTCTACTGTGACTGCCCAGGAATTGACCCTAGCTGATAATACTGTCTATGCAACAACTCTGCTGAGAAGGTGAGCCTAAAGCATACTTTCAGACAGGATGCTAATTGTTAAATGTGTTGTCTCACATTGGAGATAGACTTAACACTTAAAACAGCCAGGAGCTGTTGGTTCTGAAAGCAAATATTAAAGTGTTGACGATTGCTGCTTTTGGTTAGGTATTGATCCTACTTTATAAATATATCATAGCAGACACAAATGCCATGACAACTGTTAAAAATAAAAAAACACAACAAAGTTTGATAGGTAACTTTTTTCCCAAAGGTTAAAGAAAGACTTATTGTAAAAAAGATACCACAAAAAGGACATTGCAGGTAACAAGGTAAATAATTTGTAAAATAATTAGATAGGTGTATATAGAAAGGAAGAATTTAGGACTGTGAGCAGACTGGGCTCATTGATCAAATGCAGATGTCTTACTGAGCCCACAGCAGCTCTGAATTAGCTTTGGCTCAATTTATTAAAGATTAAACTACCTTATTTCTAAATATTACTTCCACGAACGTGGGTTGCATGTTGAAAATAACCTTATAATCTTTGTCAGTTGTCTGAGATAATGGAATTTAGTGGCCATTTTGCAGGTAGAGTCGGTGGTGAGGAAGGTAAATTGCAACGTGAGCATTCATTTCAAGAGGGATAGAATACAAAAGGAAGGATGTGATGCTGAGGCTTTATAAGGCACTGGTGAGGCTTCACCTTGAATATTGTGAACAGTTTTGGTCTCCTCATCTAAGAAATGATGTGCTAGCATTGGAGTGGATTCAGAGGAGGTTCACAAAGCTGATTTGGGAATGAAAGGGTTATCAGACGAGGAACGTTTGATGGCTCTGGGTCAGTGCTCACTGGAATTTAGAGGGATGGGAGTGGAATCTCATTGAAACCTTTTGAATATTGAAAGGCCGAGAGAGAATAGATGTGCAAAGGATGTTTCCCATGGTGGGGGAGTCTAGGGGCAAGAAGGCACAGTCTCAGGAAAGAGGGGCACTTATTCAAAACAGAGATGTGGAGAATTTTTTTTGAGCCGGGGTTGGTGAATTTGTGGAATTTATTACCACAGGCAGCTTTGAAGGCCTGGTTGTTGGGTGTATTCAAGGCAGAGCTTGATAGGTTCTTGATCGGACAAGGCATCAAAAGTTACGGGGAGAAGGGAGTGAGGCTGAGGGGGGGGAAGAAAAGGATCAGCCGTGATTGAATGGTGGAGCAGACTTGATCGGCTAAATGGCCTAATTCTGTTGCTATGTCTTGTGGTTTAATGGTCTTTTTTCCCCCAGATGTCGTAGGATAGGGTGAGAATGTTAGGGTTATGAGTGTCCTGGTTAGGGGGGCCTGATGCAATTCACATCTGTAACTTTACCTTTACATTTTAGATGGCTGGAGATCCTACACATTTTGTGATCGTAGTACTTGATGGACAAGGTAAGTGTCAATAAGTGATTTAGCGATTATTTTGTTTAGACTTAATTTTAAATTAATGTTTTTGGAATTTAAGTGTTTGTTAAGCTTTTCAAAATTTCTTTACATCCACTTCGACAGGTTTTAAATGTCTTTGATCATCAAAGGCATTTAAAGATTTTTCAAGTAACACACGCAAAATACTGGTGGAACACAGCAGGCCAGGCAGCACTTAAAGGGTAAAGCACTGTCGACGTTTCGGGTCGAGACCCTTCGTCAAAGGCCTTTGAATCCAGGGTGTACCAGTTGAGGCCTAGATGTTGTCTGTGGTCTGTACTGTGTTGCTTGCTCCCAACAGTAGACAGGCTTCAAGGACAATTGGAGTCACATGGCTACAAAAGGTAAATGAGCCTGCAGGCATAGCAGAGGAAGTGAAAACGGGTGGTGGATCATATCGAGTTTAAGTGGACTATTGTATGAAAATTAATTGTCATCAAGTCCTCTATGTTAGGGTCCTTGAAACTAACCTAGGTCACTTGAATGGTTGTCACAGTGCCAAATGTGACTAACGTAAACAAGTATTATGCTAAGAATGGAACTTGCCTTCTCCTCTTGTACAATTCCAGAACAGGAAAGGCTTTCAAAACTATGATCTCAGGAGATTGATTCAGTTGTGTTGCAAGTGCCATTAGTGCTGACTTCAAATGTGGCTTTATCATGGTAAAGTGCCTTTTGATGCAGTTAGTTTTACTTATAATCAGAGTGCTACATGACGACATGATCAATAATTAAATATAATTACCATAGTGATAGTGCATTTCTCTATTTTACATAGTGTCTTTCTACTTCTCTCCATCCTCTCCATATTCTTGACAGTAAGTGGCCTTATCTCAGGTGTTATTAATAGTCAAGGGTTTATGCCTACACAATTTGGGGTTTTCTCTGTGGTAATCGAAATAATATTTACCTTGAGGAATGAAAGCTTACATGCACACACGGTAGGCCTATTTTAAAGTGTTTGTGTGTTAGTGCTTTTAAGTGTGACCCTCCAAATGTTGGTAAATTTAAATTTCTTTGGACACACCTTCCGTCAACTATCTGCCCATTAATGTACCACAACAGTATAGAATGAACTTTCTCCCTGCTGTTACCTTGACTGCATTATCCAGAAGTTGAACACGGGGAGGGGAAAAGGGGAATCTCTTGGGTCGATAAAAAACTGGGATAAAGAGATTCGTCACAACAGAGGCTGGAGCGAGTGCTCTCTGAATGTTGGGCAGGGAATTTGTGACTGTTACCTCAGATGGGTATGTTTCTTTGAGAATGGAATGATTAGAGGAAAATGTGAGGATAGGGCTGATGCAACACATTACAATTATAGTGTGGATTGTGATAGAGATTATTCCCGTTCTCCCATTCTAGCAACACCTCATAAACCTACCACCTCCAAAGTCAAGTGCAATATGGGCAGCTGACATATGGAAACAACACCACCCCTCCATGTCCCATACTATCCTCACCTAGAAATTCACTGCAGTTCACTCATTGACACTGGTATTAAGTACTGGGACTAAGGGAGCACCTGCATAAGCAACTGCATCAGTTCAAAGACCATTCACTCCCAGCTTAAAAAGATAAAAGTTTTTTGCCTCCATTTTTTTCAACAATCCTTGTGCTCCATTTAAGAGAGTGTAGTGTAGACCTGGAAAATGAGTCAAAGTCTGTGCAGAAGGTGACAGAATTAAGTACACGGCACTGTTTTGTATATTTCAATCAGCCCAGTTTAAATTTCTCATCAAGTCAGGTCAAGTTTATTGTCATTTAACTATATACATGTATAGCGCCAAGCAAGATATTGTTTCTCAGATCCAGTGTGTACAGCACTGTAGTATAAATAACAGCATAACACACAATAACCTACAAAAGTAAGGATGAAATCTACAGATGGATTACACATAAACAAACAAACTAAATTGCACGAATTACATATTGTAAAGTACAGAAAAGACTAATCAGTGACACTTTGAATGTGATGCAGCTGGGATTTCAGAAGCCTAATGGTCTAACGTGCTAAGCAAATCTAAATACAGTCAGGCTCATTCTGGTGGTGAATCTGTTGCTAATGCTGCCTGGGTACAGAACCACCACAACCCCCAACCCCCCCCCCCCATCACCACCACCACCACCACTCCCGGCTAGAAATTATTAACATCTGAAGTGCAAATCAATCTCAGTTCCTGGACCTCTGCATCACCACGCTGTCTATTTCAAAGACACCAATGTCAAATGTCTACTGAAGAAATAAACATAGAAACATAGAAAACCTACAGCAGAATACAGGCCCTTCGGCCCACAAAGCTGTGCCGAACATGTCCTTACCTTAGAAAGTACCCATAGCCCTCTTTTTCAACCACAGCTCCTCTATTTGCTGGACCCATCTCTCTCTATAAATGGTAAATGTAAGGAAAGCCCTGAGTTTCTGTTTATTATTATAATTCTTCATTCCCCTCCCACTATGACCTCCTGCATGGTTCCAACGACAAATGACATAGGCTCAAAGAACAGCATCTCTTTGAGCTGCTGTCCTGACTGAATCAGTCCTGACTTCAAATTTTCAGTCACTGATTTCAAATAACCAGCCATTCCCATCTTGTGCTTCACATTCTGTGCCTTCAGCTTTTGCTCCCTCATTCTTCTGTTAATCTCATACTTCATCCACCTTCTTTCACACTCCCTAAAAATATATTGAATTATTTCCCTTCTTTAGCCCCCCCCCATCCTTCTTTACCATCACCCCTTGTGTCATACAACCTCAGCTGGCCTGCAGTCTATTACAAGCCTTGTTGCCATCTCACTCTGTTTTTCCTACAGATCTCTACTTGAACTAATTTTTACTTTCTCATTTCTACGAGGGGTGATTGATAAGTTCGTAACCTAAAGTAGAAGGAGTCAATTTTAGAAAACCTAGCACATTTATTTTTCAACATAGTCCCCTTCTATATTTACACACTTTGTGCAGCAGTCGTGGAGCATACGGATCTTGGACCTCCAGAAAGTGTCCACAGCAGGAGTGATTGATACGTTTGTGGCCTTAGGTAAATGGAGATGAGTTATTAACTTCAAACTTTCTGCATAATAAAATGCAGAATCTGATAATAGTCTCCACTTAAAATAGCCTGACAGTGCATGAAAGTCACTTTTCCTTATACTTCAGCAGCAAGCAATTGCGGTTCTAATCAGAAACAGCATGGATAAAGGATTGGTTCAAGAATAGGAAGTAAGTAAATGTAGAGCGGATTTGGTTAAATGGGACACATCAGGACCAGTACCTTTTGGCCCAATTAATCAGCTGCCACTGATATCGAAGCTTAACAGTTAAAACGGTATAGAAAAGACAAATTAATCTTCGATTAAACTATAAGCCACTGTGAAAAGTGAGAGTAAAGGCAAATACCTACAGTAGGAGAAACACTAGTTCTGCAAAAGTAATTTTATTATGTTCAATGCATTAGAGTTTAGATGAATTGGAAGGGGGACTAATATCCTAGCGGGAAGGTTTGTTAATGCTGCACGGTGAGGTTTAAACTAGAATTGCATGGTGCTACTAGTGTCCTGAGCTGTTTATATTTCAATCCAAGAAGTATTGTAGGAAAGGCAATTAATAGTGATGAAGATGACGTAGCTGGTTTACAAACAGAAGCAATATGTAGTGAGGAGAGGCTATTGATTAGGAAAAATTGCAGTCAACAGGATGAGTTCCAATGTAAAAGGTGGACAAAATTGAAAAGGGTGAATGCAGGACTGAAGATGTTGTATTTGAATGTGCATAGTGTATGGAATGAGGTAGATGAATTTGCAGCACAGTTGCAGATTGGCAGGTATGATGTTGTAGGCATCAAAGTACCATGGCTGAAAGAAGGTTAGGGCTGGGAGCTTAAAGTCCATGGATACATATTGTGTCAAAAGGACAGGTAGGAAGCAGTGGGGGTGGCATTTCTGTGTTGCTAAAAATAAAATAAAATCTTTAGAAAGAGGTGACAAAGGGTCGGAACGTGTTGAAACATTGTGGATAGGGCTAAAGAGCTGCAAGGATAAAAGGACCCTGATGGGAGTTGAATACAGACACCCAAAGAGTACTAAGTATGTGGCCCTCAAATTGTAATGGCAGATAGATTATCCATGCCAAAAGGACAATATTCAATAGGTTCAACAGGTACATTTAATGTCAGAGAAATGTATGTAATACAGGTAGTTTCTGAGTTACGAATGTTCGACTTACGGACAACTTGTACTTATGAACCGAGGAAGGAGAACACTGTCTGCCATTTTAAGTTGTTGTCGTTGACACTGTGTTGAGTGTTTAACTTTGTATTTGGCTTAATTTTTTTTAGTAAGATTCACCCTGACCCTGTCCTTCCCCCATTCCTGTCAGCTGGTGGCGCAGTCAGATCAGCGCCAGGCTCGAGACAGACCGCTCCCATGCCGGGTTGATGTCGATCCAGTGACTCCCATACCATCTGTGCCGAGTTGATGTCGAGCTCGCAACTCGACCTTGTAATAAAAACACTGCCACCTCCAGTTTAAATTCCCATGAAGAATATTATGGAGGATCAAATACCCAAACCCAGCACAGCCCCCACTTGTCCCATTTAGCCTGTCTCAGTGCAGTGGTTCTTAGGACCCAGCGGACCTTGGGAGCTGGCAGAGCTTGGGACCAGCCGCCTGCAGTGTTACTGTTACATTTACGGGAAGCAATTACGAGTGAAAATAAAGTGGAAATAATAAAGCGTTTGGAAAGAGGTGAAGCACCATCAGTCACTGGAAAAATGTTAGGCTACAGCCGGTCAATGATCGGAACAATTTTAAAGGATAACGGATAAAGTGAGAATAATGGAACATGTGAAAGGCCCTGCCCTGATGAAAGCTACAATTATTACTAAGCAATGCAGTGGTTTAATTATTGGAATACATACATTTCTTAAATGTTTTATATGCATAGAAAGGTAAAGTAGATACTATATACTAAGACAATCGTTTTACTAACTGACGCTAAATAATATTGTATGTTCTTGTTCTGACTTACATACAAATCCGACTTAAAGACGGACTCAGGAACAGAACTTGTGCGTAACCCGGGGACTGCCTGTATACATCCTGAAATTCTTTTTCTTTACAAAGAACCACGAGAACAGAGTGCCTTATAGAATGAATGACAGTTAAAACTTTAGAACCCCAAAAACACCCTTTAGCTCCCCCCTCCCATGCACAAGCAGCAGCAATGCAATAACACCCCCCACCCCCACCAGCAAAAGAGCATCGGCGCCCTCCACTGAGCACTCAAGCGTGCAGCCAAGCATCAATAAGGGCACAAACTTGCAGTGCCCCAAAGACTACTCGTTCACCCGGTAATTTGACATGCCACAGGCTCGCTTTGTCCCTAATACTGGAAAAAGAGGTGTCCCTGTTTCACAGCGAGAGGGGAGACATAACAACCAACTCGCAGACCCCGGAGAATCAGCCCTGGAGAGGCTCACCAGCCAGCAGCTTGTCCGCTGCTCCCGATGTTCCATGTTCTCCCGCAACGCCTCAGTCAGGGGCACTGGCCTTAAATCAGCTCTTCTCCAGAGCCATGAAAAAATCCGGCAACCTGAAGGCACATTGGACTTCCAGGCCACGTCCTTGGGATGTCACAATAGTCATGAGGTATTTCAATATGCGGTAGATTGGGAAAAGCAGGTTGGTGCTGGATTCCAGGACGGTGAGTGCCTATGAGATCGCAGCTCATTTTTTTCCATTATAATAATTGAGAAATAATGTTAAATTTAAACAAGGCAAAATATGTAAAAATATACTGTAAATTATACAGCTTCTGAAATGGAAAGGAAATGAAAATATCCTATTGGTAAAATTGCAGAATAACAGAAAAGAGGTTCAGGTTCAGGTTGGAGTGAAGAAGACAGACAATTAAATGGTGAATTATATTCCTGGTTTTTTTTTAAAAAAACAGGGTGTAAAAATAACGAGAAGATAATGAATCTGAAAAGATACTTATGAGGACACCAGTCATTTGAGATTTCCTCCATAGGTCAGTTAATTGAAAAGGAGTGTTTATCTAGAGTTGTTAAGCCGGAAACAGAGAGAGAAAGAGTTAGAAAGAATATTTAATGTGAAGACTTAATTCCATATGGAATGCTTTACTGCAAATTGCTACTAAAGTTGTATCGATCAATAGATATAAAAGGAATGAGATAAGTGCTGGCAAAAAACGAGGAGCAGGGAAAATGACGGGAAATGGGACTTGAGTGGATATCTCCAATGGGACGAGTTAGCACCATCAGGTGTGAAGGGGTAAATACACTGAAACTTCGATTAATTGGGGTACAATTCTTCACTTCTGACTGATAAACTGGCGCAATTTACCAGTTTTATTTCAATTCTCAGAGAAAAAAATACTCAAATTCAAAACTGTAGGTAATGGAATTTGTGACAGAGAATAGATCTGATATTTCAATATTAGCTTATCTGGTTTTAAAACCATAAGACCATAAAACATAGGATCAGAGTTAGGCTGCTTGACCCATCAAGTCTGCTCCACCATTCCATTGTGTCTAATTTATTATTCCTTTCAAACCCATTCTTCCTGCTTCACCCTGTAATCGTTGATATCCTTACTAATCAAGAACATATCAACCTTCACTTTAACTATCAACCATCTGCGACAATGAGTTCTACAAATTCACCATACTCTGGCTACAGTAATTCCTCCTCATCTCTGTTCTAAAGGGACACCCTCATATTCTAAGAATGTGCACTCTTGGTCTTAGACTCCTCTACTATAAGAAACATCCTCACCACATCCACTCTGTTTAGGCCTTTCAATATTTGATAGGTTTCAATGAGATTCCCCCCCCCCCCCACCCCCCACCATTCTTCTAAGCTCCAGCAATACAGGCCCAGAGCTATCAATTCTCCTCATATATTAACCATTTCATTTCTGGGATCATTCTCATAAATAAACCCCGATTAAGGAATGAGCGTTAGAGCAATTGAACGATTAAAAGTGATAGCATGTTGGAAACCTAATGCCGATGCTCCAATTTGCCAATTTAATGTCAAATGCAATATGTTAATCATTTATTGTGGCTGATATTAACAGGAGCTTAGGTTTTTAACTTAGTTCAACTTGTCAGTGAAACAAGTCAGACCACAGTGACACAGGCTGCGGACTAGAAATTTGACAGGCAATAAACACTGCAGCCTCACAGTTGCTCTCTTGAGTGTCTGTGAAAGGCTTTTCTCACAGAGTTATGTTGGGAAAGTTTTGTGCTAACTTAGCAAACTTTGCTGTTTGCAAATCTTGGAAGTGCCTAATCAGTTGTTGTAGTTGATAATTCTCACCAAGGTCAATAAATAATTTTTATATGGGCTCAAAGATGTGACCCACATAAAGGCATGCCGCCTCGTGCAACATAAATCTTGACTCTTCCTCTTCCTAAAGATCAATGATGTGTCTCCTGAGGCTGCAGCACAGACGAGCGTTGACTCTTGTCCTGAAGACTGTGATGCTGATGGCCATTGTTCCATGTTTTGACGACTGCAGAAGCTCTTCATTGGCTTCTGGACTCTTCAAAGACAAGCTTGACTTTAGCCATGCACAAGATGTCTAGCTCTGACTGGGACAGCACGGTGATTCAGATGTGGAGTTACTTTGATCGACTCTAAATTCTCTATCATAATCATCCAGCTGACAAATCACTATGAGACATTGCTGCTAGCAATGAGCTGGTAAATGGCTATAGTACCTTTGCTGAGAATTTCATTACTCAAAGCAGAGGCTAAGTGCACCGCATTATAGCTTGGGTCAATACTCTGCATGGGCTCCATCACTGAAGTTCATTCCACCTTGAAAGGTGAATTTCTAACACATCTGTCCATTCACTGAGATTCATACGTGAGAGTGAAGAACCTCTCACACTCATTTTTGCATTGCTGGCTGCTCTTTCCATGGATAAAGAAAGCACGACAAAGACTTGCTATATAATGCCAGGTTTCTTCAATATCCCTTCCAGCATACACAATACTTGATCTATTGCTTTATAAGATGAATCAATAACACATGGTTTTAACATCAGTGACCAGAAGCTGAATCTAGGTTAGAAGATTACAATTAGGAAAATTACCTTCAGTGGACAATGTAAAGACCAACATCAAATATAAATTTCAGATCAAACTTCTTATTCCATTAACTGTGTCTTTTCACAAATTGTGTGGTGATTGAATGTCCGGAAGTCCTTCAATCAACTGACAAATGTAATCAAATATAAGCAGATCTTGCATACAATCAAATTGGTAATTGTGGACATCAGCCTGGTGTTGTTCAAACTCAGGAGCTCATCTACAATATTCATCTTCATAACTTACATAACATTAGGCGTTATTAAAAATTACAGCAATTACTTATGCTGGAGATAAACAATGATAGGATAAAACTTGCTTTGTATAAATGATATATGTATGAACTATTTCAACTTCCCAATACTGTGTCTTTGTCAGTGTGTTGAATATCCTCCTTTTCTTGTGCATTACATTTCCAACTATGGTGATAACGATCTCCATATCACTTCTGTAGTAGTTCCTGCTTGGGGAACTTACACTGCACAGGGCTAATTTCTGACAAATGTTCAGTTTTAAAAATAGCTTTCATAGCCAGTGAAACTTATAGTCTGAAAAGACCCTTCTGGAAGCACAGCTGACCACTTACTCTGGTTATAGCCCACACAGTAATTGGAATGGTTGCTTGGCTGAAAACATGTTTTCCGAAGGATGACAGTACTTGGGAACAAGCTGAAAGATCGGTGCAGTCCAAGGACGAGCAACTAGTTAGCTCAGACTAATAGCTAGTCAGTGGAGGATTGAGGTTAATATTATTGCCTAATTCCATATGTAAAGTTTATTTTAATTCCTGTTTTACTGATATTACCATTACACAGATGGTTCAGCGAGTCCTCCTTCATTATAATATTGTCCAATTTGTATTTTTAGATTAATTCATGAGAGATGGACTTGACTAGCAATGCCAACATTTACTGTCCATCCTGAACCATCCCTTAAATTAGAAGATAGTTAGGATTATATTACTTCGTACTAACATTTTAAATTCTAATGTTAATTCAAACATATTTTTGTGGATATTTTCAGAAGATTACTTCTGAAGAAAATAAACCAAAACCTAATTAATGAATTAAAAAACAACGAGGCTTTAATAGTGATGACTTCTTACCACGTTTTCTGGCATTGTTCTGTCTGAAATCTTATTTTGCTCTGCTTGCTCTGTGATGCTGCATGTGGCTAATTGCTTCACTAAGACCATGAGATAGAGGAGCAGAATTAGGCCATTTGGCCCATTGAGTCTGCCCCCACCCCCATTTCATCATGGCTGATCCATTTCCCTCTCAGTCATAATCTCCTGCCTTCTCCCCATAACCGTTCATGCCCAGATTGATCAAGAAACTATCAACCTCTCCCTTAGATATACCCAATGACTTGTGGCAATGAATTCTGCAGATTTGCCATTCTCTGTCTAAAGAAATCACTCCTCATCTCCATTCTAAATAGACATCTGTCTATTTTGAGGCAGTACCCTCTGTTCTGAGAATCTTCCACCATAGGAAACATCCTCTTCACATCCACTCTATCGAGGCCTTTCAACTTTCAATAGGTTTAATTGAGAACCGACACCCCCATCCCCCATCTTCATTTTTCTGAATTCCAGTGGGTACAGGCCCAGAGCCATCAATTGGTCCTCATGGTAACCCTTTCTATCCTGGGAATTATGCCGTTCTGAGCTCTGTCACAGGAAAAACTTAGCTGGCAAACTGGGGAAAAGATTAAAGAACACATTCAAACTTGCCCTAATGAAAGGCAGCTTTACGTGCTACTTCAGGTAATCTTTGGGCTTTGTGTCGAAGTGGTGAAAGAGTGCTCGGGATGGTATCAAGGGCCGTGTTCATTCTGTGTTCATGCACACATAACCCCTGTGCAAATAATAAAATGAAAACACCACCTCATAAACTACCTACAGATCTGCCCTGTTATGAACCTCCGTGGAAGAGTCTACCGTCCCCACATTGGCCTCATTATTGACCTCCAAACCCAGAGTGAAAGTAAGTCAATATTGAAACCATCAGATTGGCTTAGAAGTATGGAGGCAAGTTCCACATGTACAGCAAGTAACAAAATGCTCAAATCTTTGCTAAGGCAGTTCTAACTTAAACTGTTTACTTTAATAAAATCAATTTAATTAACAATTAATTTAGTTTTCTACTCATTTTTTCCCCTCTCTTTTTGGAAGCTTTTTCCAACTACAGAGTGTCATTCTACTATTCCATGATGCCAATATTCATTCCAAATTGGAATTTATTAAGAGGTTTTTATTAAGGACCTTTGCAATCCACAACTTGCCTTCTTCTCCTTTCTACCATTGGAAAAGAGGTACTAGATCCTTAAGATCCACACTCAGTAATTTAGGAATAGCTTCTTCTCCTCTATCATTACGTTTCTAAATAGTCCATGAAACCCATTGTAATTTGTCCTGTACTGCTACTGCAAAAGAACAAATTTTATATATGTATTTCAGTGAGAATAAATCGGATTCTGATTCTAGAGATGTATAGGATTGCGTACGTCTTTCTTTTAGAGGGATTGATGTTGTTTCTAACATACTACTGCTGCCTTGCTGTTCTGACTGCTGAATATGTGGGCTATTAAATAGCAGAGGAAGAAACAGTAGATAGTAATGGTAGGCTTTTGTCAAGCAGTGAAAAGAATTAAATACAAAAGCCATTTCATTTTAACATCCATTTTATTTTTGGTGTAATTTTATTGGAGAAAAACTGGTTGGTTGTTTGACATGTCAGGTCAAAATCAGGCTTTAAAATACAAGCAGAAGCATTTACATCAATATGAGTATCCTACATCAAGATATTTTAGCATAAGGTTTAATTCCCTTCTCAGTGCATATCATCTTGAAAAGGAGTTAAAACTGAGTGACTGCTTTTCCCACTTAGAGTTTCCTGAATCAGACTGATGCTTCATCAATCTATAGTAAAAGACATTTTATCACTCATCTGGTATCCCGGGACAAATTTAACATCCTACCTGTCGGAGTAGTTGTTCCTGCAGTGAAACCTATTAAATATATAGTGAAGGTTCAGCTAGGTGAGCCAAAAGAGATTTCTTCATCTGCTGGGAGAAGCACAATTTCTTTTATGGGACCCACAAGGATATTTAGGCCTCTGCCACCCACAGGGTTTCCTCTTCCTTCCCACCCCCGGAATTCTGTGTCATCAGTCAATAAGAGCCTGTAGAACAAACAAGTGTGGCAGTTAATGGTGTTGGTAACACTGCAAGCCCACCCCTACTTTCAATTAAGAGTGCTTCTTGTGCATTTACACAGTGCTTAAGGTCTCACCCTAATGGATGATAACTCACAACTTTATAGCATGTAAACCACTTCTGCCAGGTCTGTCAAACCAACATGACCTACAACAATACAAAATTAAAAGAAGGTGTAACCCAGTGACCACTGGGCCTCTTGGGACTGACTTCCTTTTATAGCTTGGAAATACATCCCAACAATCTCTGCAGGAGAATTTAAAGAAGACTAGGCCAGGTCCACTTTACAAGCTGTTTCAAAAATAAATGAAGGGGAGTACACACACACACACACACACACACACACACACACACACACACTATATATATATATGAAAAACAAGATTATGTAGAAATTAGGATTTGTGAATTATTGAAAAGATCAGCACAGATTGCTTTTCGCTGCTGATTAAAATGAATGGACTTACTTTGTTTTGTAATATTTTATGTACAGCACTTCTTTCAAAGAATTTCAGGATTTTTATATGTAATGGGAAATGGAATTCTCACAAATCAATGCACAAACTCCCAAGTCCCGGAAACTAATTTCTTATATATAATAGTGCAATGCATAACCTGACATGATTTACTTTACTTCCCAACTTCTTACAAAGAACAGAACAAAGAAAAAAATTCTATTAAGTGAAAAAGGAAATTAAATTTACTTCAGGTAAAGATCAAATCATACAAGTTCTTGTAACCTGATCCCAAAAATCTGAAAAAGGCTAAGTCAAGTAAATAGCCTTGGAACACATCCTGTTCAAAAGACAAGCCATTTTTTTCTTCGTCTAGCTGGATTGTAGATTGTAATGCTCCCGAAAGAACAAAACTATTGGGAATGAAATAAAGAATAGAAACTGGATAATGAATCAGTTTCTTTTGTGACTCTATCAAAGTTTCAACCAGAGGAAATGTCAAATGCAACTTTTCAAACTGCAACAATATATGACAATTCATATGTGTGCTTTTGAGAGGAGGGGAAAATAACATTCAAGTATTGTGAATCTAAGCTGGGAACCACAAACTACTTAAAAACATCACAAGGACAGTCAGAGTGATACCATTTAAAGCGACAGCAAATCATGTTGTAGCCAGGGAGGCAGGAACTCCTTGAACCCACTTAGAGTTGGAGCCACAAGAGGCAATAAAACTCATTAATGCCATTCCCTCAGTCTGTAGGGAGCCAGTTGTGTCAGTTACAGCAGCTTTTTTTTAGCATTTACTTACATGATGTATGTAAGGGCTGAGATCGCACAAACCAACAGTGGATTGGAATCCTTCTATAGCTGGGTCAGCGCAGTGCCTCTGGGCTGACAATTTTTGAACATGCAGATATTTTATGTATTTTTTAGATCATAATGAAGTACCTTGAGAAAGAGGCTCAGCAGTAAGATCTCTCCACGGTTAATATTAAATATCACAATGTCTGATGCAGTTAGATTAGATGGTATGTCAGGAACCTGGTGCGCAAAAAGCTGGAATTCTAAAGACAGAGAAAAAAGTTAGTACACATTGGAGAGAGAGAGAGAGAGCGCAAATCCTGATTTTGTCCATATTCCTTCCTGCAAAGTTTAATATGATGAGATAACCTTTTTGAATTAATACCCTGTACCCTAAGGGAAAGAAAGTTTGTACATTATGTACTAGTAGGAGATATTCACCACTATAAATAAATTCAAGCAATTTCAGGGGCAATGCATAATTGTGTATGAGTGTAACTATTTACTAAAAGACTTTCCAAAGTAAAACTTTATCAGTATTGCACACAACGGTACTTCTTTATTGATTTTCTAATGAACAAAACAGGAATTATCTGCATACTTCTTTATAACTAGCTTCCCATTTCGAATATAGCACTGCATTTATCTGATTTTCAAAGAACACACATGAGAATGATGCAGTGGCATCGCACCATCACCATTTTTGATTAAGCCTCCCTAATTTGTTCAGCTCCCACAGTCAGGTTTCTTGTTGTTTGTTCCTGAGAAAGCAAATTAAGACTCCAGAAATGCCCTTAGTGGTTGCCAAAGATTTGTCTATGGACATGTTGGTACATGGAACCAATTATTCCCTAAGAATGCAGACGCTGACATCAAAAACAGCAAACATGATGCGGGAGGAACTCCATGGGCCAGACAGCATCTGTGGAAGGAAATGGACAATCAAAATTTTGGGTTGTGATCCTTTATCTGGACTAACGTATCTCGGTTAAAATGAAATTACATATCACATTCATGTTATGGTTTTACAGAGGAAATGATTAATGAAATAGTGCATTGAGAAGGATGGTCATCTTCTTCATCTTCATCTGTGTTATTCTTCAGTTGTAGTAAGAACAGCAGTCCCAATTATTACCAAAAAGAAAATAGAAATGCAGAAATAAATCACTGTCAGGTCAGGCCTTATGAAATGATGGAGCCTGTGGAAGGTCCCGTGTGGCCATCAGATGCTCCTGGTTTCTGTGCTCACATCATGAAATCAAAACCAAAACTACCGCAACAATCCATGCTACATCTCTGGAGAAAGAACCAGACATTATACACCATACTGGTCATTAAAATGAGGACTGTTGAATTGTTGGTTGCTTCCTCGCCATCCAGGAACTCAGAGTGAAGCAGTGATTCACTTGCATTTCTTCTAATTAAGAGAACTCCATTCAGTGCTCAAGATCTGGTCTCATTTTCTTTGGAAGGTGAACCACATACTGAGTGATTACTTTGCGTAATGCCCATGCTCAGCAAGGAGGAGTAATCCTGAGCTGTCAGCTCTAGCAACGTTAATCCTCTGGCCCATTCCCAGACGAATCTCTCTGCCTAATCTCTCTTACGCTATTCCAAACAACCTCAACGAAAACAACCAGAATACTCTCATTCTCTTAGGATTCAACACTAAATTCAGCAGTTCTGATGAGAGGTCACTAACCTGAAATATTGTAAAGCCATCCATCTTGCATGAGTAGTTATCACCTGAATGCAATGGAATATCGGTGTACAGGAGTTGGGGCAATTGAAAACTTCTGCTCCTCTTGGACCTACCCAATGTGTTACAAATATAGGTGATGTTAGAAAATGGTGCCATGATAGGGAAATTTCATGGTGATTTTCACATTCAGCAGTCCAAAATCCATAAAATACGCCCAAAAGTATTCAGGAAGCAAATTCTTTGTTGATACAAAATGTTAAGGCAAGTAACCCAGTTCAAGCCCACCCAGATTTAGTTATACTCTGGAAGATATATAGCCTTTGTATGGAGATGCTCAGATACATTTCTCCCTGCATATAGTTGGAAGTGCAAGCACCTTCCACAGGGGTTGGGAAGTAGGGCCTTGGCACATGACGGGGGCTGACTCTACCACTAACTCATTAACTTTTCCAATTTAATAAATCTAACAGTAGAATGAAATCCAGAATTTTAGTTTTTGTTTTCTGGTTCTATTCATTAACTATTGGCGTTTTCTTAAAAGAATAGTTAAAATATTAATTGCTTGATCAGTTGAAACACATCTTACACCGATCCTAGTCAACACAAATTGAACAACTTTTTGTTCTGTGTATGGAAAAAAGTAACTTGAGAGCAGAACTCGGTTGTCACATCCAACGTGGTTTCACTCTGGTTTTAAATTATGCTCAGTTCCCATGTGAAAAATGTCCAAATCCACTTGTCATAATGATAAAGTTCTTGCTTCCTCTCTTCATTTATTTCCATTCATCCATGCCTATTTCTCCCAGTTCACTCATAACACTTTCTTACCATTTGTCATCTTATTTAACTTTATATGTTTTCTCTTGTCTACCCAAAGAGCTGTGATTTGGCCTGTCCTTTTATTTATAAGGTGAGCTGCAATAGCTAGCTGTGTTGATTTCTTACTAAGAACTGAACAGGCTGATCTCTGTTACGTTTCAAAGATTTTGAAAAAGGTAGACATTGAACTAATGGTTTCTAACAGATGAAAACCCAAGTAAAACCTGGCTTTCAAAGCAATTGTCTCTGTGGACTTTCAGGAGTAGGTCGGGGCTATTCCCTTAAATGTTAACATTGTTCTTCAACTTCACGGAGAGAAAAAAATCATAATTATAAAACCTATTTCATAGAATTTTGAAATAGTTTCAATTGCTGGATGACTTTCAAACCTTTTGCTAGGAACTGCACTCCACCAGTCACCCTCCCACCTTCAGTTCAATAGTTTCAAAGCCATCTGAGCAGGAGGTTGCGTAAAAGGGAAGGTTTCAATCATGGGAAATGCTGTCCAGGTGAAGAATACAACATCTCATTTATCCCACAGCGTTTTGTGTTCAAGCAGTTCCCACTATGCCAGAGTAAGTGGAAGCCGATGAGATCTTTTTTTATATAGTGATCAGGAGACTGACATTTCAATAACGAAAAAAACACACAAGTCATCTGTCTGCTGTGCTGGTGTGGAGGATGGAAATCATGAAGTCCGATGCATCTCAATATTTACACATTGCATTGTAATTGATTCAATAAGTGCTTACAGCATGACGTGAGCTGTACCCGCAGTCACAATGCATACTGTTTGTTCAGTTTCGTTAATTATACATACATGTGCATTTCACTCTTCAAAGTCAATAGATCTTGAAAATTCAAAGACATTGATTTTTTTTAACATAATTTCACTAGAGTTCAGCTTTTCTGTGGCATACAGAAATCTTCAGAGCTGTCCACTGGTAATTAAGTATCTCTTATTTTTGCGAGTGCAGCAACAAAAAACTTACTTGTAACTTCATCCTGAATTACGGTGCATGCCAGCCACTTCCACACCATCCCCTTCATTAACAACAATCCATGTTCATCTGCTTCTATCAACAGTCCTCTGTCCCATTGATGCACAATTGTTAAGGAGAAGAATGCATGCAAGGCACAAATGTGAGAACAATCTGTCGAAACTCGAATGTGTGATTGCATATAAGTTCTGATTTTGCTTTGATTTATTAAAAGAATGAGCCTTTTTCACACGGCCCGTGCCTGATTGTAGTCTGATTAACTGAAGAAGGCATTGACTAGAGGCTGAATGTTTCCCCAAGGGGTAGAGGGACAGATATTGCTCGCGACATGTCCCTCAGGCTGCTAGTAACTAAGAGACGGGAGAACTAACGTTCTCCACATTAATTCGGCTGCAGAATAATGCATAAAATGGGAGATATGAGTTACTTAAGTTAGGTTACAGGACTGTTTTAATATTTTATGTTAAATCAGACCCCACAGAACTTAAAGGACCTGTGTATGCCAATCAGCAGAGATTTAAAGTGCTTTTAAAGACACTAACTGACAAATGTGCTGGTTTGTTACTGACAATTGTTGTTAAACATGCTACTTATTCATACAGTATGGAAATCGATCCTTTGGCCCATCGTCTGCACAGACCACTGGCATTAACCGACACGAACTCCAGATTAGCGCTATATTTTTGCTTTTCCCATTAGCTCCCCTGGATTTGATCACTCATCTACACACTTCAGCAAAGCACCTACTGGTGGATGGTGCAGGTTAGAAATAACTGATACGTGGATGGAGGTTGTGTGCCATTCTATGGAAGGCCAACAGCACCACCAGAGAGAACCAAAATGAGGAGAAAATAAATGTTAGTGGAGTAATTATGATCCAAGCTATGGAAAATGCTTATAGTAAATTGCAAAGTTCTATGTAAATTTTATTATCAAAGTATATGTATGTCATCATATACAGCTTTGAGATTCATTTTCCTGCAGGCATACTCAGCAAATCTATAGAATAGTAACTAGAACACCATTAATGAAAGATCACTCACAGTGAAGAAGGTATTAAACTGTGCACATGCAAATATAAATAAATAGCAAAAAATAAACCAGAACGTGAGATAATGAGATAAAACGTCCTTAAAGTGAGATCATTGGTTGAGGGAGCATCTGAATGCATGGGTAAATGAGTGTAGTTATCACCTTTTGTTCAAGAGTCTGATGGTTGTGGGGTAGTAACTGTTCCTGAACCTAGTTGTGCAAATCCTGAGGCTCTCCTACCTTCTTCCTGAGAGCAGCAGTGAGAAAAGAGCATGTACTGGGTGGTGAGGATCTCTGATGATGGATGCTGCTTTCCTGTGACAGTGTTTCATGCAGATATGCTCAAAGGTTGGGAGGGTTTTACCCGTGGTATACTGGGCCAAATCCATTACCTCTTATAGAATCTTCTTTTCATAGGCATTGGTGTTTCCATGCCAGGCCATGATGCAGCCAGTCTATACACTCTCCACTGCACATCAGAAGAAGTTTGTCAAAATTGTAGATGTCATTCCAAATCTCCGCAGACTCCTAATGATACTCTGATGAGGACTGACAAATGAATCTCTGGTTTCCCTCTCCTGAAGTCTACAATCATTTCCTTAGACTTGCTGACATTTAGTGAGAGTTTGGCATTGTGGCATCACTCAGCCTGATTTTCAATCTTCCGCCTGGAATCTGAGTCATCACCAACTATGTTTCGGCCCAAAACAGTGGTGTCATCAGCAAACTTGAATGTGGCATTGGAGCTGTACTTTGCCACACAGTCATAGATGTAAAGCGAGTAGAACAGTGGGGGCAAGCACACAGCCCTGTGGTGCAGCTGTGCTGATGGAGATGTCCCAGACCACGAGCAGCAAATGGGGACTCTGGTTGTTGCATTTATCCTGGCAGTGTTACCTGAGAAAAGGATTCCCAACACTTCCTTGATTCTACACCCAGTGGTCACTTTACGAGGTACTTCCTGTTTTCTGGTGGTCTTCTGCTGCTGCTGTCCATCCTTGACGTGTTCTGCATTCGGAGATGCTCTTCTGCTGTAACATGTGGTTATTTGAGTTACCCTCATCTTCTTCTCAGCTTTAACCAGTCTAGACATTCTCCGCTGGCATCCCTCATTAACAAGTCAACAGAACTGCCACTTACTGGAAGTTTTCTTTGTTTTTTGTACCATTTCCTGTACGAAACTCTAGAGAGTGCTGTGCATGAATATCCCAGGAAATCAGCAGATTCTGAAATGCTCTAACCACCCTGTCTGGCACCAACAATCATTCCACTGTCAGTGTCATTTAAGTCATAATACTTCCCCATTCTAACGTCTGGTCTGAACAACAATTGATTTTTTTTTTTACCATTACTGCATGTTTTTATGCATTGAGTTGCAGTTTAGGTATTTGCATTAATGAGCAGGTGTACAGATGTACCTAAAAAAGAAGCCATTGAGCAGATTTGTGTCCATTGGAAGGAACATGAAAACACCTCAGATATGAAAAAGAAGTTTATTCTGAATCTCTTATGCTAAATGTGTGTGCATTGAACTTTGCTTATGATAATAGACAATAGACAATAGGTGCAGAAGTAGACCATTCGGCCCCTCGAGTCTGCACCGCCATTCTGAGATCATGGCTGATCATTCACTATCAATACCCAGTCCCTGCCTTGTCCCCATATCCCTTGATTCCCCTATCCATCAGATATCTATCTAGCTCCTTCTTGAAAGCATCCAGAGAATTGGCCTCCCCCGTCTTCCGAGGCAGTGCATTCCACACCTCCACAACTCTCTGGGAGAAGAAGCTCTTCCTCAACTCTGTTTTAAATAACTGACCTCTTATTCTCAATCCATGCCCTCTGGTACTGGACTCTCCCAACATCTGGAACATATTTCCTGCCTCAATCCTATCAAATCCTTTAATTATCTTAAATGTTTCAATCAGATCCCCTCTCAATCTCCTCAATTCCAGCGTGTACAAGCCCAATCTCTCCAACCTCTCTGTGTAAGACAGCCCTGCCATCCCAGGAATCAACCTAGTGAATCTACGCTGCACTTCCTCAATTGCCAGAATGTCCTTCCTTAAACCTGGAGACCAAAACTGTACACAATATTCCAGGTGAGGTCTCACCAGGGCCCTGTACAGATGTAAAAGGACATCCTTGCTCTTGTACTCAATTCCCCTTGTAATAAAGGCCAACATTCCATTTGCCCTCTTCACTGCCTGTTGCACTTGCTCATTCACCTTCATTGACTGATGAACTAGGACTCCTAGGTCTCTTTGCATTTCTCCCTTACCTAACTCTACACCGTTCAGACAATACTCTGCCCTCTTGTTCCTGCTTCCAAAGTGGATAACTTCACATTGAATGACATCTGCCAAGTATCTGCCCACTCACCCAGCCTATCCAAGTCTCCCTGTATTCTCCTAACGTCCTCTTCGCATGTCACACTGCCACCCAGTTTAGTATCGTCAGCAAACTTGCTGATATAGTTTTCAATGCCCTCATCTAAATAGTTGACATAAATCATAAAGAGCTGTGGTCCCAATACAGAGCCCTGTGGTACCCCACTAGTCACCTCCAGCCAGTCTGAGAAACACCCATTCACTGCTACCCTTTGCTTTCTATGATGTTCAGTTTTGTAAAAGACAGTAGAAATAAACTTCAGAGGCAGAAAGTAAAATACATAATACCATTTCACATATTGAGCAACTTGACTGATGAGCTTCCACAACTTTCCAATAACTTTGGACTGTCTTGCCCTTTGCTGCAGGATCCTGCTTGGTATATGTTCAAGATTTTAGTGGGCTTCAAACCTGCAACCTTCTGATCTGGCATCAAAACTGCTCAACAACTGAGCCAAGCTAATGCAAAAGAAATGGATTATATTCTTCTGTCTACTGCCATTATTCAACAGTTAGCAATTTCTGCTAGCAAGCATGTCAGAGAGTAGCCATCTCAGTAATTGTTCCATGATAATCAACTCCAAACAGCTTCAACAGACAAACAATCCTTAACAAAGCACCAAAAATCACACTGGATGTTGTAAATGCCTTTGCTGTTAAATTTAATGGCTGAAGTACTTCTCATCTTGGATTCATGTTTTTGTAAGATGCCGAGCAGCTATCAGCCGACAACTTATGTCTGTTTTCAAACAAAAGACAAGTAGTTTTGTAATTTAAAACTAGGTCACTGTGTCCAGCACTTCAGGACCCACAGGATAGAATCTAAACAACTTCTGTTCTGTCCTCCCACTAAAATAAATAAATAATTCAAGATTATTTTATATTTTGCTACCAAGAATTCTTTAAAAGATTCCAATAAAGTACAACTCAAACAATTTTGATATTGTATTTGAAACTGGTTAACATTTCAAAACGTTAATGAACAGGTGAGCTGATTAAAAATGTTTCTGGTTTGGTTTTTTGAGTTTGCCACTCATTGAAGACTTTTCCCTTGTACTTGGAAACAGCTTCTTGAAAAGCTGAGGGGAGGTAAGCTTGATTGGCTCATAGGATGAGCAGGAACTACCTCCTGAAAATGACATGGAATAGGGCGGTATTCAGATGGAAGAGGGTTGACTGCAAAACAGGACGATCAGATAGCTTGTTTAGACAGCAGTGAGTCAGGGTAACACACTAAGATCAGAAAGTGCTTGGAACAGAGCTAAAAGGTTGTTAGTGTCCTATGGATATAGCTGACACAGTATCTTTGTACAATATCAAAAGCACTTTGCTTCCCTGTTGCTTGGCCTGGCATTAGCGAAACACTGCTTCATTGGCACTGCGCCTTGCAGTTTATTAACCGTAATCGTATTGAAGCAGTTAGTAGTCTTTGGACAAATCAGAATGAAGCTGGATTCGACAAGTATGAAGGCCATTAATAGTTGCTTGTATGCTGAAAAATAAGTACTTCAGTTTTCTTTTTCCGCCATAACTGGGAGAATTGAAAAACTCATGTCACAAACAGCAGAACGGAGTTGCACTCTAGACCCCTCACCATACGTGAACCACAGAAGGTGATTCTCGTGATAGTAATATACAATCAGTGGCCACTTTATTACATTCTTTTGCTCGTAAAGTGGCCACTGAGTGCACAACACGCTGGAGGAACTCAGCAGGTCGGGCAGCATCCGTGGAAATGAACAGTCAATGTTTCGGGCTGAGACCCTTCCTCAGGACTGAAGAGGGAGGGGGCAGGGGCCCTATAAAGAAGGTGGGGGGACGGTGACGAAGGGTCTCGGCCTGAATAGACTGTATAGACTGTATAGCAGTAAATATATAGTTACACAAGAAAATATGATGTAGCATAAGTCCCTGAGTGACTTGTCTTGCGGATTGAAGGTGCGTGGATGATTGTCAGCAAGAACAAGCCCTAGCACTCTGCGGATGAATGCATGCAATCTGTTTTGTCTTCCTGCTGTGTAAGCACTGGAGAGCAGTACTGATGGGAGGGGCCTGTCCCCTATCCAGCATGCATACCGCACCTCAGCATCTCCTTCTTCTCCTGTGCGGCCGCGGCATGAGTCCCGGTCTGCATGGCAACTGAGGTCATGCAGCTCTCTCGCCATCAGACTCGGTCTTGCAGAATTCCTCAATACCAATGTCCAACATGGTCTTGCGATCACAAGACAAAAGTCCAAGCTATTCACTTGCTGTTAAACTGCACATCACCTTCACACACCGACTCCAACACCTTCCTGTTGCAGGCAGCAATGTGGCCCACACAAAGCCCAGCTCCTCCATCTCCCCTGCTATTGAGCAACTTGCTAATGTTGTAGACCTGCAGTATCTGAAGTTCTTAACGACCAGCAGCCACCGCGTCAAAGTGCTACCGTCAGCTTGAACCAGTCTGGCCATTCTCCGCCGACCTCTCACATTAACTAGGCACTTTCACCCATAGAACTACTGCTTCCTCGATTAAAAAGAGTTCCTCACTATTCTCTGCAAACTCTTGAGACTGCTGTACATAAAATACCAGGAAATCAACAGTTTCTCAGATACCCATACCACTCCATCCAGCACCAACAATCACTCCACAGTCGAAGTCAACTAGATCACATTTCTTCCCCATTCTGATGTTTGGCCTGAACCACAAATGAACCTTTTCACCATGTCTGCATGTTTTTATGCATTGAATTGCTGCCACATGCTTGGCCAATAAGATATGGGTAGGTGGACAGGTGTACCTAAAAAAGTGGCCACTGAGTGTATTTCTTAAAACCAACTCTGAACCATTGCAAAATAAATGTCCACAAAATAAACACAGCTGTCCTACGACAGTAGAGCGTAATGGTAAACTATCCACCAAAAGATCCACCAACAGAAACTGGTTATAATAATATTCAACAGAAAGGCCTAACTTGCCATCCTAAAAACCACCTTTCCACCTATTGATGATCATCAGGAAGTGAAGCTGGTCCTGCTCAAGACCAAAAAAATCTCACTGATAACAGAGATGCTCTTCTGGTTGCCTCTTTCAGAAGAACGAGCAATGTTCACAGTGTTTGGAATGTCTGTGATGATGTCAAATGTGCTCAGACCAAAAAAAGAAATAAAGTCTTCATCAAATAAACAAATATCTTTCATCATATTTTGAAAAGCTGATCTCAATTTTGCCTAGCAACCACTTGACAGTCATGGTTTGCACTCAACAGAGATATTACTTGGTTTAGGTCAGCCAGTAAAAATGAGACATAGCTGCTGTGAATCTTTCCCCCTTCCCCGAACAGCAAGGAACTGAATCATCACATTCTCCTTCATCAAAATAGTAGTCCTTGAAATTTGAAGCTGGAGGGATTGTGGAAAGCGATTATGTTGGCGGCATTTTCACAACAAAAATGATAACGGTCTCCAGCTGTAGTCGATTAATGTTCAATTAATCCACTAATTGTTGTCCCCTGTAGTGCACGTGCTGTTGGAAAGGGTAGGTGTAGAACCTTGCCCCAGTACTCACAGGGTCAACAGGAGTTGGTTTTACAATGTCTGCTCCCTCCAAGACATTTTTATTAAAACCACATTTTTATGCCTCGGTATGTAAAGCAGAAAAAATGCATCATGTTTACACGCAGGCAGTCTACAAGTTTCAAAATGAAACCAAGCTATAAACAAAATCCAGAACTGGCTGGATTTATTTTTTCCTCTGTGAAATGAAGCCAATTTTCTCTGTATGGGTGTACAAGTGCAGGAAACAACAGCTCAGAGACTCGCTTCTACCAGGGCTGCATTGGTAACCTGAGGTGTTAGGCAGTTTTGACGCTGGTGAATAAGCCACCAGCTGACTGGAATACGACAGCCATAAACCCTGTAATATTTGTCCTTGTGGGCTCAGAATACATCATGTTATTGCTTCTAGCCTAATGCACAAGATACCAATCTCCAGTCCAATTTCCTGCTGTACTTTGGCAGCTATTTCCCAGGGAACACTATCCCAGAGATATCCTAACCTTCCTATAATTACTCAGGTTTAGAAAGCCTAGAAGCCTGCGACTTTCTAATGAAGCACTGGGTCATATGGCATATGGTTGCTGTCTTTAGGTTCCCAGCAAAAGAAGGGCCTGGAAAATCACAGTGGCCAATTTACTTGCTCTGGCATAGAAATCAGAACGTATGGCCTGAGTGTGGTCTGAATGTCATTTCAGGTAACATGCCAGTTGTACCTGGATGACAGCCAGTCCAGAGGAAAAGAACAAAGCAGCCTTACTTAAGTACTTTCAATGAAATGTCCTTCTCCAGACTTAGGTCTCTGTGTCTCCTTTGTGCTAGTCGCTGCCAGGCTGTCCACGGCACTTGATAGTAATTCTGATTCAGCTTGTCTTCCCTTATCTTCCTACTAAATGTCAGAATTACACATCCTTGTTCTTGCAGTGAAAGATTTAATTAGAGCAGCGTGTTTACCCTTTTCACACTGTCACCTCTTTCCAGGCAGGGTTGTCACCAGAGGCTCAAAATAAAAGCCTTCATTACCCTCAGTGTTTGACTTGCTACAAATGAATCCCTTATTTCAATGCTGCTGCATATTATTGAAGTGAAAAACAATATTTATGAAAGGATTCACGGAGCAGTCATTTTTAATGATCTCCAGCAACCTTTGTCTTCAAAATGAGCTAACCATTTCAATGCACTGGAACCATTTGCTAGCCCACTTCTTAAAGTTGCAATATCTCTTCAGTTACTCCATTTCTGAGGCTGGCTGCCTTCAAGGTCGTGTAACTTTCTATCCAAATTTATTTTAACGTCCTTGGTTTGCCCAATGTAAATACAGACTGCCATATTTGTACATAGAACCCTGGGCCATGAAAAATGCAGTACACTCAGCTTTAAAAAAAATTTCCATTTTTAAACTGCTCAGTGACGTGGATTATCTAGCCTTCATGCATGATGTACCAGCTGAGAAATAAATCACACCAAGTCAATAAGAAACATTGGGTATAAAATTGGGCGGCTTGCAGCCTTTCCTTCAGTAATACTTGGTTGATTTGTACTTAATTTGGTGACTGTTGAACACAGCTTCAGCATGCTTGGTGCTGTTAGGCACAGGGCTATGTGCTGACCATATGCATGTTGGAAGCATGGAGGGTAGGCAGCTGAGTGTTATGAGTAGCATTGAATTGATCATATCCATGCCAAGTCAAGTTTATTGTCATGTGCACGTGTGGAGAGATACAGTACAACGTAAGGTTTGAATTCACCAGCATAAGTTGCAATTTTCATCAGAAGAAAACCAAGAGTCCACTTGTTTGAATTCTGGTCACCCTGATGCAATTTCAAAAGAAGTCAATTAATCTAGCAGATAATATTAATCAAAGTTTTACCGTTTGCATAATTCAGTTTCCCGTCCAGTAGGGTTTGCTATTTGTTTCCTTCTATTCTTTGTCTAACGTCGATGTGTTTTCCTCTGAAAACACTTCCCTTTCACAAAATTCCTGTTGAAAAGGCAAATCCATCTTTGCTGTGGTAGAAGAAGTCTTGCAAGCTGCACTTCTCCTGTAGTGGCATTACCCCATTCCTCCATCCCTTCTTCACTGATCTAAAAGAAGAGAGCTCTGCTTCTGTGAGAACTTATCCTGCAAACTTCTGCTCAGGTCCATCCCAAGAGACAGTTTTGCACAAACCGCACTTTCTCACTGGAGTTGACATCATACTATTCCTTCGATAACTTACTTTCATTCAAGGTAACTCTTCAGTCCCCTGCTATTATGACAGAAAATGTCGATGAATAAGAAAAAGTTAAATTATTACCAGTTTAACATGTAGCATTCAATGTAAAAGTTATGATATCTATTTACTTCATAAACTTCATCTCTAGATTATGTATGCAGAACCCAGACATTTGCATATTTTACATTACCCTGATCAGACACCTTTTTTCTCTCTGCTAAAACATCAAAAAAACAACCAAGCTAATTATAAGGCACCTTGAATAGAGTATGAAAGCAAAATGAAAACATCCTAACAAAACTCACTCCACCAGGTTCAAGAACAGTTATTATCTGACAACCACCAGGCTCTTGAACAAAAGGAGATAACTACACTCGCTTGCCCATCCATTGAGATGCTTCCAGAGTCAATGTTCTCATTTGACGGACTCTTTGTCTTGTTATTTCATGTTCTTGTTTATTGCTAATTATTTATTTTGTATTTGCAGAAGAATGCAGAAGACTGTTTGTTGTCTCCTGCTCTCTGGCTGATCTTTCATTGATACTGTTATAGTTACTGTTCTATAGATTTGCTGAGTATGCCCACAGGAAAATGAATCTCAGGGTTTTATGTTGTGACAGATGCATACTATGATAATAAAATTTACTTGGAACGGTGTAGATTGTAAAGCACGGATGACAAAATGAAAAAAGAAATCAGAAGACTAGTTATTTAAAGAATCATGGAATTTATCACAGTTTAAAAGTAAATAATATAGTCTTGATGCATACATAAAACTAGTAAAATTAAAATGGGAGTAGAGCTCTTAAAGTAGAGCAAAGCACATATCAAGTAATGACTGAGAATTGGCTGAAGTATGCAATAACTGTTTTGTCTCAGCCTCCATTGGCGAGATATGATCAGTACGTCACAGGAACATAAGCTTGAAAAGAATGTTGTGCAATAGGAATAGAAAGGAAGGAAATAATAGAAAAAAACAATGCAGCTGAGAGGATAAAAGCCAAGGCTCAGGTGGCATCTGTGTATATCTAAGGAAACTTGGGAGGTGGTAGCAGTAACAATAAGACAAAGTTACACAGAGAGGATTGTGCCAAGACACTAAGAAACACAAAATGTTGTTTCTATATACAGACTAGAAGACAGTGCAAAAACAAGGAACTATAACTCAGCTTAACGTCAATAAAAGAAAAGATACTGGAATTTTTACAAAAAGATTAAAAACTAATCTAGATTTAGAAAACATAATAGGAGTTTCTGTGCCAGACAAGTCTTATTGAAATTTCTGAAAAGGTAACAGATCGGAATTAGAATCAGCTTTACTATCTCTGGCATATGCCATGAAATACGTCGTTTGGTGGCAGCAGTACGTGCAAGACATAAAATAAAAATTCCGAGAAGTTGCATATAACAATAAGTAAGTAGCACTAAAGAGGAGTAGTGAAATAGTGTTCATGGACTGTTCAGAAATTTGATGGCAGATGTTTCTAAAGCTGTTTCTAAAAAGTTGAGTATCTGTCTTCAGCCTCACTTCCTCCCTGATGGTGGTAATGAGAAGAGGGCATGGCCCAGGTGGTAAAGGTCCTTACTGACAGATGCTGCCCTCTTGAGGCAGCACCTCAACATCCAACCTGATGGCATGAATATCAATTTCTCCTTCTAGTAAAAAACATTCCCCCCCCCCCCCGTCCCCTCTTCTATTCCCCACTCTGGCCTTTTACCTCTTCTCACCTCCCCCTAAGTATCTTCCTCCTTCCCTTTACCAATGGTCCACTCTCCTCTCCTATCAGGTTCCTTCCTCTCCTGTCCTTTATCTTTCCTACCCACCTGGCTTCATCTATTGCCTTCTAGCTATCCTCTTACCCCTCCCCCCACCTTTTATTCCAGTGTCTTCTTTCTTCCTTTCCAGTCGTGAAGAAGGACCTTGACCCAAAATGTCGACTCTTTATTCTCTTCCATAGATGCTGCCTGACCTGCTGCATTCCACCAGCATTTTGTGTGTGTTGCTTGAATTTCCAGCATCTGCAGATTTCCTCATGTTTGCATTTTGTGTGTGTGTGTGTGTTGTTTTTGGATTTCCGGCATCTGCAGACTTTCTTGTGTTTCCCAGCTTTTGAGGACGTCCTTGATGGTGAGGAGAACTGTGCCTGAGATGGAGCTGGTCGAGTCTACAATCCTTTGCAGATGCCTCTTTCTATCCAGTGTGTTGAAGCCCCCGTACGAGGCGATGATGCCACCAGTCAGAATGCTTTCCATGATATATCTGCAGAAATTAGCTGGTCTTTGGCGACTTATCAAATCTCTTCAAACTCCTAATGAAGTACCGCTGCTGGTGTGCCTTCTTTGCGATTGCATTAATACCAGGTTAGATCCTCTGAGATGCTGACATCCAGTAACTTGAAGCTGCTCACCCTCTCAACAGCTGACCTTCAATTAAGGACTGATATGTTTTCGTTCTCCTTGCTGAAATCACAATCCATTCTTTGGTCATGCTGATGTTGAGAGCAAAGTTGTTGCAAATAGGTGTGAACGTACAAATTTCAAGCAAAGCCAGGCCTTTCATCCCCTCAAGTCTGTTCCACCTATAAGAACGCCATTGCTTATTTGACTGCAAACTGAACTCAGTGTTGCTCCTACCTATGATATTGTTTTATGCCTTGCTTATTAACAATCTCACTCCCTCTGCCTTGAATCTTTTCTAAGACTGAGATTTCACCAAGTCTTCAACAAAATAACAACAGTCGGTTCATGATTAAGATCAGGTAATATAGACATGGCACGTAATGATGCTGATACTGACGTACCATTCAATAATATGTATGCCAAGAAACAAGAATCTGCATGGGGCTGAAATGCAAATGGATCAGAGAACACAGTTTATAATAATCATTAAAAGCAGCACTATAGTTCATTGAATCTATTAAAAACATGAACAGTACACTGGGAATTCCCGTAGTGACATTTTGTTAAATTTATATGGTATGCATTTTAAGCGATAATTAGTACTGTGCCCCATTCTGAGGTAGGGTTTTCTCTTGGTTGCATTTCAACTGTAAAAGTAAAGTACTACAGATTCTGGAAAGCAGAAATAAAGTAGTAAATTCTGGAAATACTCAACTGGAGAGGCAGCATATATGGGAAGATTTTGTTTGGACATTTGCCTTGTTTGTCCCTGCTACTTGCCTGTAATAAAAACAGGACATAAAAACGCCGCAGAAATTGGGGAAAAAATATTTTAAGTGCTGTATGTTTACAGGACAGAGGTTGCAGCTAAAGGGAAAGGTTCAACAAGTTAGCTCATTCAGAGTCTCTTTCGTTATTGATAGCTGCTGGCTGGATCTTGTGCTGTATGAGAGTTACTCCTCTGTTATCAGAGAGTTACTCCTCTGTTACTCCTCTGTCTGAATGATGTCTAGATTTTTCTGTGTGTTAACTGCTTCTTTCTCTCAGTAGGTGTAAGTGATGAATCAGTATTATCACTGTCTGATATATTGGGACATTTGTTATTTTGTGGAAGCAGTACAGTGCAAAGGGGTGTATAGGGTGTCAGGGAGGGGTAGCACCCCTAGTGTGAAGGCTTGTCGTACCTTCCAAAGTAGGTCCTCACCTGGCACTCATCTCTCACCAGTGGCTCCAGGTAAGCTGTTTGCATGCAATATCAGCCACTCTCCGGGCAACAGGCCAGCCAAGCCAAGTGAGGGTAGCCATTGGGAGTTTTTTGAAATCTCGGTGACTTCGGGCTTGTCTACCCAAAGCATGTGAAGACTGGACTCGGCGGACTGTGCGGAGAGAACCACCAGCTGGTTCATCGGGCAGGAGGGAAGGCATTTCCCAGCATACATTGTGGAGCACAAAAAGCACAGCAGGACACGTAGATCTCCCAGGTTGTCCATTGTATCCTGACCCATCTCCAATCGTCTTGACTTTCATCTTGGCAGAGGACCTAGACAGACTAGGACGAAAGAGTGAGGTTGAGGACCTGCGCAACTCTCCCTCACTTAAATCAAACTCACGCGCAAGTCGTGACATCCAAATCCAGTGGCGATGGGCGAGTGAGGAAGCAGCGGGTGAGGACACGCCAGAAGCTGTAGATGCTGACCTGCACACACAGGCGGCTCAGGGCAACGGGTCGTTTTCTCGTTGACTGAAGTAGCAGCAGAACTCGGCAGCCCCCTGAGTAACTGAGCAGCCCTTTTCAGGACCGCACTGAAAGGAAGGGGCTAGAAAAGGAGTCCTAATCATTGTCTACTTTTACTCAACCCAATCAGCAAACTGTGGCTGGCGGTCACAATGGTTTAGCAGTCGAAATCAAAGAAACGGAACAAAAGTGACACCGCTCAGAATCGGCACATGGAAGATCCGAACCTTGATAGACAACACCAAGTCTAACAGCCCTGAGAGAAGAAGTGCTTTGGTGGCAAGAGAAGTGGAGAGGTACAAAATTGACACTGCAGCTCTCTTCGAGGTTTGCCAGGCCAACTAGCAGAAGCAGGTGGCGGCTACATGTTCTTCTGGAGTAGACGCAGCAGCACTGAACATCACGAAGCAGGAGTCGGAGTTGCTAGCAAGAACCACCTTGTCCGAAAGCTTACCAGTCTGCCAAAAGTATTCCATGATCATTTAATGACCATACAAGCACCCCTGAAGAACATGCACATCACACCGTACAGCTCAATGATGACCAGCCCAGAGGAAGTCAAAGACAAGTTCTAAGGAGAGCTTGATTCCCTGATTGTGACTGTACCAAGGTCAGACAAGTTTCTTGTCCGTGGAGATTTCAACAATACTTGGGATGGAGGCTGAGGGCACTTTGGAATAGGCAAATGCAACAGCAATGGCCTGCTTCTTTTGAAAACCTGTGTCATGCATGACCTGATCATCCCCAACATAGCCTTTGGCTTGCAAAGCAGTTAACAAGATGTCTTGGAGGCACGCTTGCTCGAAGCGTTGGCATCTGATTGATCAGCAGAAGATGTGACGGAAACGATGTCAGAGTGACCAAAGCAATATGTGGCACAGACTGCTAGATAGAACACGGCTTGATCATTTCCAAACTTAACCTCCACGTCCAACCCAAAAGACGTTCACAGGCAAGGAAATTTTCCAAGAAGCTCACCGTCAGCAAGTTGAAATCGGGCTCTCCTACAGACCACCTGGCTCTCCAATGCTCATCTTCGAGGGGATGTTGAAGACTGGGCAGCTTTCAGAGATTGCATTCTCTTGCCTTCTTTGAGGGCCTTCACCATACCACAAGGAAGAACCAAGACTGGTTCACTGAGGATGATGAGGAGATAAAAGCTCTTCACAAAGTAGAGCCCCTGGCATGCCTTCTTCATGATTGCATTTGGGTATTAGGCTCAGGATATTTCCTCGGAGATACTGACATCCATGATCCTGAAGCTGTTCACCCTTTCTATCGCAGACCCCTCAGCGAGGACTGGTACATTTTCTTCCGACTTCCCCATCCCAAAGTCCATAATCAATTCCTCGACCTTGCTGACAATGAGTGTGAGGATAATCCAAAGGAAACATCCCCGCTTCTATTCCTATTATGCATGAGTGTTGAGAGAGCAGCTGACGGTGCTTGAACATTGGACACTGCCATGCCACTCTTGGGAATTAAAATCATGAACCATTCAGAAGCACAACCATTTTACATTGAGTGAGATATTACTGCAGGTAATGAAGCAAATTCCCTTTGATTCCTGTTTACTGTACATTAGCTTGATTTCCCAACTTCTTAATCAGACAAGAACTTCTTGATATCAGCTTAATCATACAACTCAGACAGGGGCCATTGAATCTCAGCTCCAAACTAGCTCCAAACAGCCACGGCATGAGTCCCATTTCAATTTTCCTTTTGCCCTCACATGTGCATCAAATCCCCTTTATTCTTTTAGATACTAGGAGGAAAATTTGCAGTATCCAGCTAGCCTACCTGCAGATCTTTGGAGGCTGGCAGGGAATCAGAGCAAGAATTCATTCGGCCAAGGGGAGAGTGAGCAAACCTCATCACCACACCCAAGGTCAGGATTGAGCTCAGGTGCCCCATGCTGTGAGGCAGCAGGACTGCTGAGCCACCCAGTCACCTTCCCTGGGGTGGAATGTGGAGCGTGGCATCACAGAAAGTGCTTTGGGAAAGCAGCTAAGAGGTTTTACAAGGTTAACCGGTTAAATACAAAAGAGAAGTGGGAATAGACAATTATCGAGAAAGGCTGCAATGAGGCAGATAGAGTACAAGGAACCTCTTGTGGATTACAAACAGAAGCTGAAGCCAGTTGGGCTGATTAACTTGTTTCTCTGCTCGCATTAACAGGCGATTGTAAATTTAAATGTTCTTATGAACCCATGTATCGAGCTCTACTATTGAAAATCTCAGCACGTACATATTTGTTGATTTTCTTGACATTGGGTTGCATGGTAGAGTAATGCTTTACAGCACTAGTGACTCGAGTTCAATTCCCTCCACTGTCTGTAAGCCGTTCGGACGTTCTCCTCATGAACACGTGGGTTTCCTCCAGGTGCTCCGGTTTCCTCCCACAGTGCAAAGATGCACCGGTTGGTAAATTAACTGGTCATTATAAATTGTCTCGTGATCAGGCTAGGGTTAATTTGGGAGCTGCTGAGTGGCACGGCACAAAGGACCGTGTGGTGTATCTCAATAAATAAATAACTAAAGATTCTGGAGATTGAATGTGCACCATTCGTCATGTACATTGTCCTTGCTCATGAGCAAATAGATTGACTAATAATAAGGCCCTTCCTAAATTGGCAGATGATTCTGCAATTTTAAGCCATGGTTTCAATGAGCCAGTCATATAACCCGCTAGTACTCCTGGTCTCCCTGACCTTCACCTCGGCTGCTCCCAGGGCATGCTGTTTGTCCATCCAATCCCAGACACAGCTCCTTTATTTCTACGGCAACTATTGCGAATCAAACCAATCACATTCCTGGACTGGGAGCAATGAACTGTGGTAAAGAGGGAGAGAGAGAAAAAAAACGTGATTACTAAATCAAAACAGTCTGCAGGCATGATTTAATGGTATGACTCAAATGTTTTCAAAAAGTATAAACCATGTTTGAAGCTTAAGCTGTTTTCCAGAAGCAATATATTGACTGACCTCTGCAATTCATGGAAGTATTACTTTCCATTCTGGAAAGATGGTGGCACATTCAGATGCAGAGGCTTCTCCGCTGCCAACTAAAAGTGGTTTTGTCCTTTTTGAACATCCTTTTAGTGATCAGAAGACATTAAGAACTTCAGGTACTGCAGGTCTATCCATCAGCAAATTGCTCGATAGCAGGGGAAATTGAGAAACTGGACGGTGTGGACTGGGTTGTTGCTTGCTACAGAAAAACTTTGGAGTCGGTGTGCAGTCTAATAGCGTGTGATTGTCTTGGACGTTTTTACTTATGATCACAAGACCCTGTTGGACATTGGTAATGTAGAATACTACAGGTCCAGTTCACTGGTTTATTGGTGAGACCAATGGTGAGGGAGCTGCGAGGCCTCGGTTGTAATGTGGATTAAGCCTCATGCCGCATGCTGGCCTGTCCTGGTAACCCAGGTGAGGAGGTGCTGGAGATGCTGTGGTGCAACGTTGATGCTGGATTGGGTGAGACCCTTCCCATTGGTGCTGCCCTCCAGTGTTCACTTAGTGGAAGTCAAGGCGGATTACATGCATTTGACTGTAGACTGCTAAGGGCTTGTTCTTGTCAGAAATCATCCACGCACCATCAATCTGCAGGACATATCATTCCACTATTTTTGGCTGATGCTGTATGTGCCTTGCGCTGTGTATGACAGTTGGTGCTATGCTTTGTGCCTTGGCCACTGAGGAATGCTGTTTTTTTTTATTATATCCATGGGTGTTCATTGAATGATAATTAAACTTGAATTTTGTCTCTCTTGCACACAACTTAGCTATATCAAAAAAGTGGCTGCCAAATGTGTGGGGGACAATGTGGGCTGAGCTTGAGGGAGGTGGGCAACAGTGTTCAGTGCCTGTATATACACCCACTCTCCCAGTACCATGACGATCAATCATGTAGATTGGTTCATAGAATAATACAACAGAGAAATAAGACCTTCAGCCCAACTGGATTTTGCCGACCAAGGTGACCATTGAAGGTCATCCCATTTGCCAGCATTTGAACTTTTTAAATCTTTTCTCTCCATGTACCTGTCCAACAGACATTTACAAAGTGCTGTTGTACCTGCCTCAGCCTCTTCCTCCAGCAGCTCATTGTTCACTTATTATCAAAGTATGTACACAGAATACAACTCTTGAGATTCATCCTCCTGCAGGCTGCCACAAAACCCGTTCAAAGAAAGCATCAAACACCCAACGTGCAAAAAAAGAGCCAATTGCGCAAATGGCAAAAAGTGATCTAACAACATGTAGAGTATCAGACATCAAACCAGGAGTCCAGGAGTATTCTGTTTAATTCAGTTCTGCACTGCACCCCTAGCAGACTGCAGGCTGCAGGACCAGTCCTCACCAAAGTCCATGCCAATCGCCCTGATCAAACTGCTCAAAAGCTGCAAAAAAAAGTGTAATCAGAATCCAGAAGCATATGCAACATGAACCTTAAAGTCCCACATAATGAGTCCTCAGCCACGAGCCTCACCGATCAGTTCTTGCAACGTGGAACTCAAGATTCCTACGCTTTCCTCTGGCAGCAATTAGAAGGAGAGGAAGACTAGTCAAATACAGTCAGATGGCGCCAAGCACCCTCCTGCACTCCGCTCTCATCTTCGCCGATTTCAACCTTGCTCGGCGCCTCAATCGTAGAGAACAAATGGAGTCGACCATGGGCTCACAACCCAGCTCCGGGCTTTCAGGCCGCCAGGTCACGCACTCCGCTCCCAAATTCACCGAACTACCTCGGAGACAGCAAAGTGCCAGATCGCTCAATCAGCCCAAAAACACACCATCCAAATGGTAAATCACAGGTTCCAATCACACATAGCTTACTAGCAGAATCATACTTGAAAGAAGAAGTAGTAAATGAAGCAGTTTTGTTAACTGTCTGCAGGACATCGGTGTTAGTTTTGTTGTTTGCAGGCACCAGCTTGAAGGAGCTGTACATACATGCATACTACACTTTGTGTAAAATGGTTATCCTTCATTCCCACTAAATCTTTCCCCACCCACCTTAAACCTATGCCCTCTAGTTCTTTATTCACAACATTCAGTGTAAGACCAAGGGTATTCACCTTCTCTATCTAAATTCCTCCTTATCTGATACACTTCTATAAGTTCACCTCTCAGTTTGCAGCATTTCAAGTGCAGGACCCCACACTATAAGGAACTCCACACCACTGCTGGTAGGGGAAATTACTTTGACATTGATCACAGCATATGATAAATACTCAGAGACCTAGCAACTATGTTACAGCATCCACAACACAGAAAACGGAGGCACCCTCATGCAAACAGTAAGTCATTGATATTTCAGGTGAGATACTGTACATCATATCTCTTGTTGTTTGTTCACTGTGCATGAGTATCCACTCCCTCCCTCTGTACGTATGGGTTTTCTCTCTACATGTGTCTATCCTGTCCCTCCAACTCTCTCCTGTTCTCCCATTTGTCCATTCTATACCTGTGGAATTGAGTGGTTTTCTTGGAAAACGTTCACTGCAGCCTGAACCCATTTCACACAATCTCAGCCTGTTACTGACAAGAGCCTCAGAGAAGCTGGGCACAGGCACATTTCTGTGACACTGTACGTGAAAAATTCAAAGTATCTCAACACCAGTATCTACTTCAACTTGGTATCGTTTGTCATCTGAGTGTTTTTCAATGGTTCAAATCGTTCAATTTAATATCAGAGAAAGGATACCATTTACAACCTGAAATTCTTACTCTTTGCTGACATCCATGAAACAGAAAAAAAAACACAGAGTATGAATGACAGAAAAATATTAGAACCCTAAATCCTTTTTCAAACCTTGGTCATAATGACAAACTCGTCTGGATTCAGGCTTTTGGAAGCTGCGTGGGTATTAGTTTCCAACTATGTTCTATTCAGAAATACAAGTAAGAATTCTGGAAATATTCAACTGGTAGAGCAGTATATAGGGAGAGAAAGAAAGAAAGGATTAATGTTTTAGGTAAATGTTCTTTCATATTGTGAGAAGAGGTGTATTTTACATTGTAGAAATGTGAGAGAGGGTGCAGTAAGAGGGGTGACACATATAGACTGAAATGAAGGAGGGAGGGAGGGAAGGTACATACAGACACACACACACACACAATCGGTTTATTATTGTTCCAAGTGCTAAGAAATAGTGAAAAGCTTGTCTTGCATGCTGCTCATACAGATTAAATCATTACACAGTGCGTTGAAAAGAGTGGAATAATGATGGGACAAGAAGACAAAGATGGAAGAGTCACAAATACACAGATACACACACAATGTGCAAAGGGGCAGGGAGAGAGAGAATACAAAGGGACTGTCTGTATTCGGGTGTTTTACACAGATTATTTAGGCCTCATGGCGGACATCACTGAGATTATGGCGATTGACTTCAATGAGTCTAAGTTAAAGAGAAGGGTCTAAAACAAGTGAGCCGGACTGAAAAAATGGAGAGAACCAAAGAACTGGGACAAGGCCTCTGATGTCTATTTGAACTGCTTTTGCCAGTGGTCAACTGGGTGTAGATGGTCAGTTGCCTAGATTACAGCTGAAGCAGTTCTTCTTTGGCATTGAAGGCAGTTGCTTTGCCTTCAGATCAAATTCAGTACGGAAGGAATCACATTTTGTCTGATTTTAGGGATAAATCTATTTTATTAAACAACCTTCATTAAAGCATCAAAACTGCAGAAATGCCTCACTTCTTTTCTAACTGAGTGACCCATTTTACTGGCAGGTCAAAATATATTATGCTTCCCTGTGCTGAAGTCTGCAGGAATTTTATTGTTCCTGCTGTGATGAAGTACAGTGAATGGGGTTCTGCCAAATTTGGCATTGTTAAAAAAAAAACACAAGTTAACAGAGTCAAATTTCATTGCATGAAAAATGTCACGGGTAACCATATTAACAAGGCAAGTGTGAGAGCATTTTCATAACTGTGTTTATGATTGGAAAGTTTACCCCATATCCAAATGCAAAGTACTTAGGGACTTCACTTTCCTCCTTGGGAAGCGAGGAGACCTTCGAACCAGAAGGCAGCCATTCAGTTTTTCAGCTGACTACTGCAGAGAATCATGGCAGATGCTTAACTGTGTTTATTACTGAATATAAACATCACAGCGCCACTTCCTTCTGTTATGAGACCCCACTATTAATTGCTGCTTGCCTAAGTCAGGCAACATAGCCTGTCAAGCTCTCTCACAGTTTGTGATAGGAAACAGGTTTTTTTTACCGTGAGCAAGCAGATCACAGACAGTGTGGCCAGGAGATAAAGCTAAACATTTTCAGAGTTTACTGTATAGGAAGTAATTTTCTGTGTTATCCAAACAAGTATGCTTGAAATGTCTCCAGCTCATCCTAAATTTCATTTGACATTGATGTGCTGTTAAATCCCATTCCCCCGCCCCATCTTAACAAGGGTGGCTGCTCTTGTTATTTCATGTTTTTAAAAAATATTTTGCCAACTGTTTTAAAAGTTGAAATTCTGCAATGAAATGTTCATATTTAAAATGATCTGATAAACATTCAGCCTTTATGAGAGCTGGGTGGTTAAGTATTACAGAAAGAGCAAAGTTTACTCAGATGGGAACTGGTTTGTAATGTTAAAGTTCAAAACAAGTTAGTCTCGTAAAGCCCTTTATCGAGTTCAGTGTTTGATTCTACATGTTCTCAAATCACCATTAATAACCAAAAAGGTTAGAATTGTTAACCTTGGCACACATAACTACAAAGCAAAGGAGCGACCCTTTCTTCAGCACTATTTTATGGTCAGAAGCCTGGAATAAGTAGAAAAGGGGTTAAATCAGCTCTCTTTTTTTATTCATCTGTTTTCATTTAAGTATGAAACCAAGTACACAATGTTGATGAAACACTTGTATATTTCAATAAGATAAAATGATATCACAAGCATTATCAGTATACAGTACTTCACCTGAAATTAGATTTGTCATTGTGTCTGAACTGTGTTAAATCCACTAGTGTTGGATTGGATTCAGGCCTTCAGAACATCAGCCAAAAAAGCAGTTGGCTATAAGAATTATTTAATGACTTTTTGTTTTAGTTAGTCATAATATCTGATAGGGACTAAAACCTGGCTAGTTAAATGAACTTTTTATAGCTCTATTGGACTGGTTCTAACTCTCTTTCAACACTAAGCTGACATTTTGAGTTAGTGACAAGCTAGGTCAGTGGGGAGAATGGTGAAGACCAGGAAATGTACCAAATGGGAGCAACCACTAATGCTTGCTTTAACCCGACCTCTCACTGGTATATCATTTCCAAGTTTCTTGAGCAACTGTGATACAGTTGTGATGGAGGCATGAGTGATGCAGTGCAAAGGGACGTGGCAAACTTCCCATGAACACAAAAAGTTCTGCAGATACTGGAAATCTTGAGGAACTCACACAAAATGCTGGAGGAAGGCAGCAAGCCAGGCAGCATCTATGGAGGGTAATAAACAGATGCTGTTTTGGAATGAGATCCTTCATCATGACTGCAAACTTGTCAGCTGGAACAACTAAACAGAGGAAAGAGAAAGAACCACGCCTTGGAAAACTGTGACTATCTTCACTAGAACCTCTTTGGTGTGACACTGGAGTCTGCATGGATCCAAAGTGAAATACTTTACCCTTTCAATGCGACTAAGTTTTTAGCTGTGACAGCAAAAAGAAGTGGTTTTTGAGTTCAGAGCATTGTACGCTCTTAAATAGTATTTAGAAATAATTCAATGAACTATGTAGGTGAAGGAAGGTTAGAGAAAGGGATTATTTACTTGCATTCTGTACCTGATTTCTCAAACATTCGCATTCTACCCTTTATAATCAATTCTTTTACACACAGTGGTAACCTATGTGTACCCTGCGATCAATTCTCCTCATACATAACCATTAATTTTGCCATGTAGAACTGGGAAAAATCAGTTTATATGCAAACCAAAGTTCTTGAGGAAATATGGTCTGCCTCAGGAATTGCTGCTGCAGTTCTACACTGCAGTCATTGAGTCTGTCCTGTGCACCTCCATCACTGTGTGGTTTGGAGCCGCCACCAAGCAGGATAGAACCAGACTACAGCGCACAGTGAGGACTGCCGAGCGCATCATTGGAGCCTCCCTGCCCTCTTTTGTGGACCTGTACTCTTCCAGGTTGAAGAAGAGGGCGGGGAACATCATAAAGGACTCCTCCCATCCTGCGCACGGACTGTTTGAACTGCTTCCGTCTGGTAGGCGCTTCAGATCCCACCAGACTAAGACTAATAGGCACTGGAGAAGTTTTTTCCCTACTGCGGTCACTTTGCTGAACAGTTAACTGCCGGTTAACTGTCAGCTAACTATTACTTGAATTGCACTACTTGTATGTATAATCTATATTTTCATTTATATTTATCATTATTATTGTTATGAGCAGAGAGACAACATCTGCTGGAAGTAAATTCCTTGTATGTGTACAGGTACTTGGCGATTAAAGTCTGATTCTGATTCTGATTCTGATATCCTCAAGTTCCTCTTTTGTTTAATGAAGTACCCCTTTTGTTAATTTGACCTAGTGACTATTTTGCAGCCATTGATTCCTGAGACACAGTGCCAGAAATGCTGATGATGGAAATCATCAAGTATAGATGCAGGCCGTCAACTGAAATGTAAAATACTATGGCTGATTCTTCCCATTTGAGATAATACATAGACATTTGTTGAAATAAAGTGATCTGTGTAACTCAGTTGAGTTTATCCATAATGAATAAATTGACATTGGAGAGGGTTCAAAGGAGGTTCTTGAAAATGATTCTGGGATTGAAAGGCTTACCTTATGAGGAGTGCATGAGAGCTTTGGGCCTGTACTCACTGGAATTCAGAAGAATGAGGGGGGTTGTGGGGGATCTCATTGAAACCTATTGAATGTTGAAAAGCCTTGACAGAGTGAATGTGGAGATGTTTCCTGAGGTGGTGGAGTCTAAGACCAGAGAACGCAGCCTCAGAAGAGAGGGACATCCTTTTAGAATGGAGATGAGGAGGAATTTCTTTGGCCAGAGAGTAGTGAATCTGTGGAATTTGTTGCCACAGGTGGCCATGGTGGCCAAGTCACCGGGTATATTTAAGGCAAAGGTTGAGAGCTTCTTGATTAGTCAGGGCATGAGGGTAGGAAATTGGGAGAAAGAGGAAAGTAGGTAGGACATGATGAAATGGGGTAGATCTAATGGGCCAAATGGCCTAATTCTTCTCCTATATCTTATGTAATATATAAGGCTGAACATGCTTTTGGATTTCTAACCTGTGTAAAGCTGGAGGGGAGGGTTTACATTGTGCTGGCCATTGAAGAAAAACTAGAAAAGTAAAAAAAATCACAGTATTGTTATACCTCATTGGTCATAAGAAGGTGGGGAAAATTTTTATTCTTCCACTGAGGCCAAGCAGGAAGTTCTAAAGATTACATTTGATATATTACAAGCACAATACAACCCGCCCTGGAAATGAAAAATTGACCAGTTCTGACAACACTAACAGGCAGGAGCAGGAAGAATCATTTGATATTTTCTTATTGGAGCTAAGGTTGTCAGCAGATATTTTGCAGTTTGATATATTTGAAGTAGCTGCTCTCAGAAATCAGGTTGTTTGTGGAAATGAGGAGTTAAGCCATGGAAACTGGCGCCACGGCAGCGTAGTGGTTATCGCAACGCTGATACAGCCTGGGGCGTTGGAGTTTAGAGTTCAATTCCGACGTCCTCTGTAAAAACGTTTCTATGCGCTTCCCATGAAGTGTGTGGGTTTCCCCAGGTACTCCAGTTTCCTCACACAGTCCAAAATTGTACCAGTTAGAATGAGAATCAGGTTTATTATCACCAGCATGTGATTGAAATTTGTTAACTTAGCAGCAGCTGTTCAATGGAATACATAATATAGCAGAGAGAGAGAAAATAATAAATAAAATAAAACATAATAATAAATAAACAAGTAAATCAATTACGTATATTGAATAGATTTAACAAAATGTGCAAAAACACAGATACTGTATGTTAAAAAAAGTGAGGTAGTGTCCAAAGCTTCAATGTCCATTTAGGAATTGGATGACAGAGGGGAAGAAGCTGTTCCTGAACCACTGAATGTGTGCCTTCAGGCTTCTGTATGTCCTACCTGATGGTGACAGTGAGAAAAGGGCATGCCCTAGGTCAGGGGTCAGCAACCTTTACCACTGAAAGAGCCACTTGGACCCGTTTCCCACAGAAAAGAAAACACTGGGAGCCGCAAAACCCGTTTGACATTTAAAATGAAATAACACTGCATACAACGTTTTGTTTTGCCTTTATGCTATGTATAAATAAACTATAATGTGTTGCATTTATGAAATTGATGAACTCCTGCAGAGAAAACGAAATTACATTTCTGCATGCAACAAAAACATTTTGAACTCCGAAAAAAAGACGTTGGGTTGAAGGTTACTTTTAAGTAAAATACTCAACGTCTATTTGAGTCCTTCTTGTATTTATGAAAAACGCCAAACTTAAATTTGCCGCAGCAGCAAACCAAAAATAACGTCAGCCAGCTGTCAACCTGAAAAATAAAAGGACTATTTCACTGAACAATGAAAACATATGAATATACGTAAAATAATACGCAATTAAAATATTTATCATACTTCTTCAGGTTGACTCACACCTGACAATGCAGTCGTATTCAATAGGGATGGATCGATGCTTAGGGGAGTGACCGGGAAGGATAATGTGTTTTTTTCCTCTCTGAACTCACAGAAGCGTTTCCCAAACGATGTTTGCATTGCGATGATTGCAGAATGTAAATACTCCGAATTTATCATGTCGTGACATTGTTTGAACTCTCTCAAATTGGGCAAGTGAGACAATGTGCCTTTCTGTAAATCTCTGGCAAGCAACGTCAACTTGCGCTCGAATGCAAAACATCCTCTAACATGTGCAGGGCTGTACGTCCTTTCCCCTGAAGAGCTGTGTTCAGCGTGTTCAGGTGCGCTGTCATGTCTACCATGAAGTGTAGCTTTTCCAGCCACTCTGGCTGTTCCAGCTCAGGAAAGTTGAGCCCTTTGCTGCCCAGGAAAGTTTTCACTTCTTCCAGACGCGCGACAAAGCGTTTCAGCACCTCCCCTCTGGACAGCCAGCGATAAAAACACGTTGTAGCGGTTGCTACACGCAGTCAGTAAACTGCAGTCAAAGATAGCTTTATTCGAACTAAACAGCCTTGCTTTTAAGCCTCCCTCAACCCGCCCCCCATGGGCGCGGATGCTGCAAAAGACACGTACTCACAAACCCCCGTAGGCTATCTCCCTTAGCCTGAACGCTGGCTAATTGTGAGCCGGTTCGGATGTGTCAGGAAATGCGTCGCCACAACGTCTTATTTAGATTGTACAAGATCACCATAATCTTCAAATTTAGATTTACATTTCAAAAACTAACAAACTAACATAAAATACATATTAATTAAATACTGACCATGTAGCGGTGTGCTACACGCAGCGCTAAAATTACGACACGGAGTCGGTAACTGCAGTCGAAGGAAAAAAACTTTATTCGAAATCTTCAGCCTCACTTTTAAGCCTCCCTCAACCTGCCCCCCCCCCCCATGGCGCAGAGGCTCCAAAGCTCTGTGCTCGCAAACCCCCGTAGGCTATCTTATTGTGAGTCGGTTCGGATGTGCCAGGAAAAGGGTCGCCACAACCAATTATTTCCCAAAGCAACAGGGAGCCGCAGCACAGACGTAAAAGAGCCACATGTGGCTCCGGAGCCGTGGGTTGCCGACCCCCGCCCTAGGTGCTCGAGGTCCTTAATAATGGACGCTGCCTTTCTGAGACACCGCTCCCTAAAGGAGTCCTGGGTACTTTGTAGGCTAGTGCCCAAGATGGAGCTGACTAGATTTACAAAATTCTGCAGCTTCTTTCGATCCTGTGCAGTAGACCCTCCATACCAGACAGAGATGCAGCCTGTCAGAATGCTCTACATGGTACAACTATAGAAGTTTTTGAGTGTATTTAGTAGGTTAATTGGTCATTGTAAATTGTCCCATGATAAGGCTGGGATTAAGTCAGTGAGTTATTGGTTGACATGGCTCAATGGAGTGGAAGGGCATTATTCCACACCATATTACTAAATAAATAAATAATATTATTAACTCCAAAAAATTGTATGAAATAAGGAAAAGTGCAAATCCATAAAAACCAGTCAAGAGGTACTGGATGGCCAGCAGATGCAAGTTACTGCAGTAATGTGCAGAACAAGGGACAGAAAAGAGAAAATACAGCCAAGATGTTGCAGGCACTATCACTGACAACACAATAGGCTGAAAGTGAGGTGTCCCATATATCTGATTTCAGGTGCAGACTGAAAATCAGTTTTGGTTTTCATTATTAAGAAGTGATGTTACCTTTATAATATCCCTTCTTAAAAATGATGGAATGTGACCAATTACTCTTAGCAGGTTATTATAGATGTTTCAGGGAAGAACTATACAGAACTGATCTGCCTGAGTAGAAGTTCCTGTCACTTAATATAAATTCCCCTTTGGTTACTCAAATACTTTTGTTATTAATTTAAACAGCAACTAGTTACTTTCATTCTACAGTCTGCGATAATGAGACGACACTAACTAACTTGCAGGAACTATTATCCAAGATATCTAGATACTTTTGCACATTCACCACAGAGAGATATCCTCAACCTTAAGTAATAATGCCTTATCTACGTTAATGAATTTTCTCCCGTACATCCATTCAACACATGTCCTTTCTCTCACTCGAAGGAGATTCTTGTTTCCCTCCAAGCAGAAGTGAGGACAAAACACAAAGAGAGCCGGAAAAATAGACCTAGTCCTCCATATACATATATATCACAACTAGCAGATCCAGTGGAGAAAATATGAAGCTGCAAATCTTGCTTCTGAAGATGGGGAGATGCCAGCAAAGGAAATATGAGTTTGGTGGCTTTTAGTCCAATTAATTTCTCCGGTAACATTTCTTTACGAATACTATTTTCTCCAGGTTTCACATTCTCCCCGACCCTTAATCCTTACTATTTCTAAAATGTGTTTTTGGAGTAAAATATAAGTATTTCACAAGAAAATAGGAACTGTATTTGGCCACCACGACCATCTCATTTGCCCTATCATTCTACAGGATCAAGGCTGATCTGCCCAAAGTCTCAATTCTTCTTCTGTACTTCTTCCCCACAGAGCTTATTTCTCAATTTTTCAAAAACGTATCTAAGTTAAATCCCTTTTATGTCTTCTGCAGCCTCTTTCTAGAAGATGCACAAAATACTGGAGAAACTCTGCAGGCCAGGCAGCATCTATGGAAAGGAATAAAGAGTTGACATTTCAAGACCCCTCATTAGGAGAGATCCTAATTCAGGTCCTGATGAAGGATCTCAGCCCAAATAGGACTACCTAACAGGTTGCAAACAGGGAGATAATCTTGATCTGCACCACTTATCTACTCAATGGGTAACCTTGGAGAGACCGTCAAGTTTTACTAATGTTTCAAATCTGGGATATCGAAAGTCAACTTTATAATTCTATCATCTCACCCAAAAATCTTACTGTATCATTTGTTCAAGACTGTTCAACAAAACATATCACCCAGGGTCAGTTAGTTTCCCAGGCAGCTGTGTATACTCATGGAGTGCAAGTTATTACAATTTCTACTAACAGGAAGGTATGGGCCATTGCCCCTTGTCAGTTTGCAATAGACATCTGTCATTTCATAGGGAAACAATGCAAGGGACCATAACTGTATGGGCTATAAACTCTAAACTGCATCATAGACCTTCACAAATTATTGCAGAAAAACATATCAGTGTCACAAATTGGCATTGAAGGCATTTCAACTCTTTTTCTATGGTGTCAAAGCACTCAGCTACATAGCACTAAGACATTGAGAAGCAGAGATGAATGCAGCTGAAGAGTTAAGCACAGCAGCTACTGAAATCATGGTCACATACATACCTTCCATTAAATTCTTATTTTATCCCAAGGTCAAGATTTTAGTGCACATTATAACTATAAAATAAAAATGAGCTGACACTGAAACTCCTGAACTATCCAGACAGAAGAGATATTGGTCAGTTGGTATGAGAAGTGACCCAGGGTGCTGCTTTTCACATGAGAAAGCAGAGACCTGGCCCAGCCAGAGTTGCTATATACAGAATCTGTGGGATAACTCAGTAGTTGGCACTAGTTTGTGACTCAGCTGAGATATTAATCCACCCTTAGGGCATAAACAAGGGAACAGAGCAACACTCTTAAATTAACAACTCACTGGTCATTGTGAGATATATTAAACCAAACTGTCTGGAGGGAGTGCCTGATTATTCAGAAATTATTAAGTCTAATTTTTTTGCTTTTAAAAACTGAACAGCCAATGATAAAGGTCAAGCCCTGGTACCTACAGGATCATGGTTCCATTTATAACAAATATAAAAGCATGGCATGATGACAGAAAATCATTTATTGAAAGTGTTCATTTATTTATAGAAAATATTACCCAACCTACTCCATAACGTGTTCGAGTAAATATTAGGCAGAAAACAGCAACAATTAAGCAACGAATTTGATGAAAATGGCAAGTGAACTTTTGTGTTAAATTACCCTGCAGCTTTTAAACTGCTTGTGTGAAAAAAAATTCTTGCTGGTTCAGCAGTGGCTGCAGGCATTAGAAAGTGCCTTTAAATTATAATCCAAAGAAGTGCTAAACCTAATGCTGTCTTTACAGATTTGAAGGCAATATAAAAATCACATTACCATGCATCTTATTTACAAATGTTTGTAAAATAAAGGTCATTAAGTATCTTGATGTTTCATAATTAAAGTCTAAATTTAAGATTTTGGAATATGGAGCATTGCCAGGATTATTCATAACAATTCTCAATAAGAATCAGGAATTTTCTTAATTGTATATACACATTCACATCAGTCGCTAAGCACAGCCCTTACAGTATTTTGTGTGCTTCCCTCAAGCAAACACTGAAAATGTCAAAGGTTGTCCCTTTGCATCAAATTATGGGACATAATGTTTTAATGACATGCATACCCTAAATGCAGATGAGCAGAGCTTTATCTAGCAAAGCACATTGTAGACAAAATTCTAACACAGCAATTAATGTCGTCTGCACATTTAGAACAAAGGAGATAGTAAAATATGATAGTGTGGAGAGAAATGACCGCTAACAGAGTCTACATCAGCTTTCAATTAATGTGAAAGTAACCTTCCAAAATCCATCACGGTGAATAGCAATGGATATTGTTAGAATTTGCAAAATTCTATCAGAGGGTTAACTTGAAATGTTGAACAAAGCAAAAGGAAATCAAGACTAAATTTTACTAGATTAAGACTGGTTCAATAATTTTATATCAAAACTTGAATGACAGCAGTTAAGATACTTGCAAACTACTGTCGACTTTCAAATGTCACTATCTTGGTTCAGGTTAATTTTCAAATTGCATCATACAATTTCTTACTGCATTCCTTAGCGTGCTTATTTATGCAATTGATGTAAACAAATCAAGAATTTAACTCTGCCATACGCTGACCTGAATTTTCCAGTTTAAAAAGGACGTTGCTATGAAAATGAGCAGGATGTTTTATACATATACAGTATGCCTCAAGCTGTTTTTACAATAGCAATTGTCTAAATTAGAGGGGAAAGAAAAGTCTTAACATTTAAGCCCCACCTATTGTATCACTAAATGAAAGAAATGCTTCTGGTCGGCTCACAAAGAGTGAGCACCAAGAAATTTCATTCAAGTCAGGCGTGAAGAATGCCAAGTTATCTTACTCCAACTACAGTAAGCAGACTGCTTCCCAAATACTTGGCACATATATAGCCTGCTAAATTAATGAAGCCAGAGAAAGAATAGTGTCAGTGGAGTGAGATACTGCAGAAGGGTGGAAAAAGGGTCAAAACCATTATTCAAATAAGTATGTTTCAACAGAGTCTATTTTTTAAATCTAAAATCTCAGGAGCAGGAGCTCATTATGTGCCAAAGTAAGCAAATTAATTGAAAAAAATTTATCTCCAGGGGTTTAAAAATTAACTTTAGTAGCTAAGGTAGACAGACTGGTGGGTGGTAAGACAGTGGGTCTGGCTTGTGCTTTAATCTTTACTGGAGTGTCATTTCAGAGGTCGGAGTAAGTGATCACTTTCCCCCTCTGATAACAGTCAGCATAGAACAAATAAATTCCTTACAGACTATTTGAAATATGATTTTACAAAAGAAAACTGACACATTGGTTCAAATGTGGCAATTTTTACCAGCTCTTTTCTCCACACTATAAAGAGTATTAAGCTAATCTTGTTGAACTGTTGTAAAAATAAGGAGTGAATTGTTGCTTCATCTAAGCAATATATTTGCTCCAGATTTCCAGTGGATCAGAATGGAAATGTACAAGAGACCAATGTTGTCACTCGTCACCTGCAAGTCATGCAGCATTTGAAATTGTCATAGATCATTAAAGGAGTAACAGAATTGTAGTTTATTTACAGTGCATCACATAAATGCAAAATGCATTCTATATGCTTTCAATAACTTTATCCTAAAGGGGGTAAAAAGAAAATAATACTCTTCCAGCGCTGATCCATTTAGTGATCATGCTCAGGAATTTTCTGGCCATGAATAGCATCACAGATGAGCCTAATCATCCATTGTCCAGACACATATACTATATTTTCCTGCAGGGGTGAAGAGAGTTTAGATGATACTGACTTCATATTACTATAACTGCTTTGTTGGCTGAGATTACTGACCATGGATTGAACCCAAACTACTATTTCACATGATTATTTGGACCAAAACGTTCCATCCCTCTACTTTACAAGTTAGTGGGAAAGCTCTTACATTGCATATATACTCCAGCATTGTAGTTGGTTAACCGTGCATTTACTTCAGAAGTGTGTTTAAGTGCTACAGATTGCCCATCTCGATGTTCTTAGGTTTATAAATGTCTCACTTCTTGATTCATAATTTACAAGCCACAACATAACCAAAACACCCTAACTCCTGCACAAAACCCTATCAATCCAATCACATCTATCTATTCAAAATCTCACTTTCCACGCTGTCCTACAAACTGATTTTATTTTCCATTTCTTCTCCTGTGTGTTTCCCCATATTCCAGACAAAAGCCTTTGCTCCTCGGGTACCAAGAATTGCAAACGGAAGTGCTTCTCCTTCGTTGTTCCTTCAGTCCTATTGTTGGTGTGAGGCTTGCATGCTCTCCTGGTGACTGTGTAACTTTTCTCTAACTGAAGCATATTTTTCCCACATCCCAATGGCATGTGAGTTGGCAGGCCATTGCAACTTGTCCCTCATTTGGAGGTGGGTAGTAGCATCTGGCGGAAGTTAATGGAAATGTGGGGAGAATAAAGAGGATTGCTTTAGGACTGGTGTAAATGGGTACCTGACGATCAGTTTAGTCTGAGTGCACTGAAGGACCTCTTTTCTGGCTGTACGACTCTATGACCAACATACTGCATTCCCTGTGCTTTAATGCAGGATTTTGACCCGGAGAGTCGGCGTCCCCTTCCCTCTCTCAGATGCTGTTGGGCTTGTGAAGTTCCTCCAGTAGGTTGGATGTTGCTCCAGATTTCAAAATCTGCATCTCTATTCCCTTTGTCACACTTCCAAGAAATAATACCCACTCCCAGAGGTTCAACATAAATGTATTATCAAAGTACATATATGACACTGTGTACGACCCCGAAATTCGTTTTCTCACAGGCATTTACATGAAAAAAGAAATGCAATAGAATTTATGAAAAACAATACATAAACAGACTAAGACTGGCATACAATTAATATGCAAAAGAAGACAAAAATAGCTAAGAACAGGAATTGTAAGAGTCTTTGAAAGTGAGTCTGTCGGTTGTAGAATCACCATTACTCTGAGCATTGAGCACTCTGATCTAACCTACTTCTTGTCAACTTTCTTCTAAACTATATTCTTCCACTGGATTTTGTCTACTTCTATTCACTCTTCTTCATCTTGCTTGGTGTCCTCCATATTGGAGGTAAATTGGGAGCAAGATTTGACTACTTGCCCCCTGGGCTTGCTCCACCATTCAATAAGGTCAATAATGATCTCAATTCCACATTCCTGCTGACCTCAGGAAGCTCCCACCCCTTTGCTTACCATAAATCTATCTACTTCCCCGCCCCTTAAGAATTCTAAATATTCAGCTATCATTAAACTAAGAGGAAAAACATACCAAAGACTCCCCACCCTGATGGGATCATTTACTCTTTGTGAAAAGTCCTCTTAAACTACGTGTTGTAGAGATTCACATTATAAGCAGTGAAACATGCATAAGTGTCACATAAATAAATCGCATTACCTCACAACCATCAGGCTCTTGTACCAAAGTTCACTCAACTTCACTTTGAAATGTTCCCACAACCAATGGACTCACTTTCAAAGACTCTTCATCTCATGTTCTTGATATTTATTCCTCATTTATTTATTATTATTATTTATTCTTTTTGTACTTGCACAGTTTGTTGTCTTCTGCAATCTGGTTGAACACCCTTGTTGGGCTGTCTTTTATTGATTATTTTATAGTTATTATTTTGCAGACTTATTGAGTATGCCTACAAGAAAATGAATCTCGGGGTTGTATATGGTGACATATATGTACTTTGATACTGAAAATTATGTTGAACTTTGAACATACTTTGAACTTTGTACGTATAGAGGAAAGGACCAATTCAATCATTATCATACATGCATGTGTGGAATATTTGACCAATACAACACACTCATTGCTCATGTGAACTTCATGTAGTCTGCCACTGAAATATGTTAGAAGCGAGGTATTGATACAATAGGACATGGCTTGTGCTTTGCTACAGTAAGGATTCTCAGCATTGATAATTGATTGTACACGTTACTAAAATGCTTAAATGTCTGTGCTTTTCCATCTTAGGGAAATTAAAAGATTATAAGTTAAGTTAAGGCTAGAGGTGGCTGATGGTGAGTAGCACCAGCACTGGACTTCAAGGCAGATGGTCCTGCGTTCGAACCCAGCCAGACCTGCACGGAAGAAAGGCCTGGCAATCTACTTCTGTATCTCGCCATGAAAACCCATTGGTCTATGAAGTCATGAAGAGCCCGGCTCGACTTAACAACTGAACAACAACAACGAAGGCTAGAGTGATTGATGTGCTTTTGCTTGACAATACCTGAGGCCTAACGTTTGTCAAAACAGGGCAACAACTGACCAAATATTGTACTCATAGCAACCAATTGTAACAGGTCAATTGCTGCTGCTGGCGACTTAGCATGGGTTGCTATCCTTGTAGCCCTCCCATCACTCCAGTAATGGCGCTCCAAAAAAAATTGAAGAACTGTATTAAATCCTTTATTAGGTACTAGCAAAACATGCGATCTTGAAGTAATGAAACTTCAAGGTTTGTTAATCATAGCTAAATCAACAAAAGATATGACATCTGTCGGTCCCCAGCTCCAATCTAAACAGCCCAGAACAAAACACGAATATGTAACTTATTCCCTTCTCTTTTAACATGCCCCTAATCATGTGACTAGTTACCATAATACACATAATAAACACCCTACACAGAATACAATGTAGATAGAAAACAAATGCACGGCTCCTACAGTGCTTGTTAGACTGCAATGATGTTTCTAGTCTGTTTTTAATATTGGAAGTGACCTGAGTAAGTTATAACATTATTTTTATAATTTATTTTCTCAAGTTTGATACTTAGTGCTTTCATGAACTGCTTTTGTCAAGATGGGACCAGTTTTAAACCACAGCTGATTTTCACCATCTGAAATAGTTTATTTTTCTAGTCGCTGATGGTTGCTCATTGGTTGATTTTTACCTCATGGACTTTTTAATCAAGTAATCCTTTCACATATCATGGCCTTTGATATGAATGGGCCATTCAAGTGAATCAGCATTGCTTACTTAGTTCAGGGATTCACAACCTGGGGCCCACGGGCTTCTCAGTTAATGGTTGGGGTCCCTGGTATAGAAAAGGTCAGTAAGCCCTGGCATAGTAGACTATTACTTGTGATTCATTTGGTTAACTTTCAAGGTTCGATGGCCTCTGTCGATCAGAGTTGACCATGGATATTGCAGCCTACCAGTCTAAAATATGGAGATCAAGCTATTGCCCATGTAGCAAGCTCCCCCTCTCCACATAACTGATGAACCCAAAGGAACAGCCAAGACTGATGTGGTTTGGCACCAGAAGCATCGGAGGACTTGCCAGTCAGCATTGAACTCAATGTAGGACTGCCTTAAGGACTCCAGCTCTGGACTTTTCCCTGAGGGTTTACTCCCAAAGCCTTCCCCATGAGTGAGTGTAGCTGCAAAGCAGAGGAGGTTTGATATCAGTGTTGTCCTCTAGATGAGCTGCCAGCAACAGCTGATGAGCCCCATCTGTCCAAAGCGACTGGTTTTAAGGTGCCAGTAACACGCCTTTGCCCCTTCTCCTGTCAGTAGGAATGGTTCGGCCGGGCTTAGTAGCTAAGCCATGCATGAAGGGCAGGAGCTGGACTTGGTTGTCAGAGGCTATTTGAGGTACACAACATTGGGAGCACATTCTAAGAACTTGCCAATTTCATCCCATTATTTTAATCAAAAATGACCAGTGCCATGCATTTTTCAATCCTACCCTCAGTGTACCCATATCAGAAGAAATAAAAATCAGCAAGAGCATTTCCCTAACTAGTTCAATTCCCAAGAAGCCAGGCAGGCAACAGAAGCAAGACGTTTAATTACATAGATACCACATAGGACATCAGAGCAGAATTAGGCCATTTGGCCCATCAGGACTGCCCAACCATGCTTAAATTTGATTAAGTTGTATATTGCTACCCAAAGCAAAACTGGAAGTAATGTTTTGAAAAAATCTGGAGCAGCATAAATGATTATGAATTTACAAACAATCCTTAGAAAATTTCTAAGCAGAAAGTTTATTATTCTCAAATTTCAACTTTTCCTTTCTTAAAATGAGAAAAGTGAAAGCTGTATCACATGATTTCTTTAAAAAAGGAATGGTGTAATGACATTTACCTTGGATTTTGTGGGAAGTCTTGTGGCTCAGTTGATCAAAGCAGCAAACTATTCAAATTACATGTGAAATGGTCAGCAATTGTAGCTAGTATGGATTTCTGCCTGTGTGGTGTTCGACACGCTGCGATGAACTTCAGTGACCTAGTGCCACTGACAGGGAAATCAATGGAGACAGCGGAATAACTTCTAACCCTACAGCCAAGAAAGTCAAAACACTAGAATAATTTTCTTTATGCAGATAGGATCAATCAAGTCCATATGATTTTAAATGTTCAGAATCTGAATCAGAATCGTCTTATATGAGGGGAATGTTCAGTCATTACGTTACACTTAGGGCCATCCTCCTCAAAAACATCATACAGTCTGGAGAGAAACTAAGTGAAAAAAAAAGCTCAAAAATAGCAGCTCGTACTTTACAAGTTTCAATGATGCATTTGTCATTTCTTGATGTCTCTCCCTTTGTAAATGTTATCATGCTACAGCTGTCTTGCTCTTTAATTTCTGTGCATGTTTATGTAGCTGGCGCCACATTTTCTTGGCACAGTCTTCATCTGCCACAATCTACCTCTTTTCTAATGGGTGGCATCATCACCCTGGGCAGAGTCTGACTCTTCCCACCAAATCTACGCCTCTCACTATTAATAGCTGTAGCAATGTCTCCCACCAGATACGAGCCATCTCAGCTGGAAAAAAAAGATACTTGGCCTCCTATCAGTCTAATCATGTACAAGGAAGGAAAATATTTACAATACTGACTCCAGAACTGAGTAGAAGCCAAAGAACTCTGATGCACACTTATTTCCTCCCTGTAATATGCATTTCAAGTCTTCAAGTGTTTTTCTTTTAACACTTCTCAGAAGTAGATCCTAAAATGTGGAACAACAGCTGAAAGGCTTAATTATTATTTCTGCTGATTTTAACAATACTTTGAGTAAATGGCAGCTAATTGGGTAATTGCAAACTGATCGACTTCTTCAGTAAAGCTGCAATGTACAGAAAAAATGCAGGCTTAAATACTTACTCTTTTACCATACATTTTATTTTCATTCACCTCTAGGCATGTGACAAAAAGTGGTACCTTACATTTCACAGAACCAGAATGTCGTAAAGTTTAAATAAATAAAGCATAAATACTCATGAATTGCAAGAATGAACAGCATTATGGCTTGTTATTTCTGACAGAACATGCATGCAAGGATACCTTCTTCAACTATGACCGTTTAAAAAAAAACATATATATCTAAGACAGGAAAGTTTTTATAACCAGCAAACAGACTGACAAGAAAATGAAAGTTTCTATCATTATTATTCTCTTAAAACTCCCATTCTATTTGACTGACTTTGTTATGATTTAGGCTTCTTTATTTTCATTACATATTTGATTTTTAAAAAATTGTCTTCTGATGCTCAGCGTGATACCATCTGGAGCATATGCAAGTGATTAGAGTTCAGACACTGGAGTGATTTTTCTGTGACGAATGTTCAAGTGCAAATCACTGGGGCAGAAACAGAAGAACGTTATACATCAAACTTGCTGCATATACAGTCATCTCAAATAATCAACAACAAGCATTTAGAAAGGTTTGGCAGAGCCCTTTACCTGTGAGATCTTTGATATAGAAGCTACCATGGCTTTGGAAAGTGTGATGGCAGTATTTCAATTGATCTTCTTGTTGCTGCTGGTAAGATCTTTGATGTAAAGGCTACTACTAGAGGATTAGTAAATAATAGTGGCTTTTCCAAGTATGATGTTAGCATTTGAGGTTAGTTTCTCATTGCTGCCATCAGAACCCAAGTCGCAATGTTCAAAAACAGCTTCTTCTCCATTGCTATCACGTTCTTGAACCAAGCTGTGCAACTTTAATCCTACCTCACACTTCACTTCCCTTGCGCTAAAGTTGTCAGGTTTACTTCCATTTATTTTGTTTTAAAAATTATGTATAATTTTTGTCAATTTAAGTTATGCACTTTATTTCGAATGTTTGTAATGTGCTACTGTTACAAAAAGATCATCTTCAAGGTATGTAAGCCTATGGCATAAACCAGGATCAGAATCAGAATCAGATTTACTGTCACTGACATATTTCATGAAATGTATTGTTCTGAGGCAGCAGTACAGTGCAATACTATAAATTAAAATAACAATTTAAAAATATATTTAAGTTAATTAAGTAGTGCTAAAAGATAGCAAAGATAGTGAGATAGTGTTATGGGTTCATTGCCTGTTCAGAAATCTGATGGCAGAGGAGTAGAAGCTGCTCTTCAAGCATTGAGAACACACCTTCAGGCTTGTACCTCCTCTTTGATGGTAATGATGAGAAGAGGGCATGTATTGGGTGGTGGACTTGAAAGCCTGAAGACGATTGTTGGGGAGAAAAAAGGATTAAAGGGACTTGGCAGTGTCATTAGAAGGAATGATTCAAGTTAATCTTGGAGCATTGGAGTGTCCGAGCAAGATTGGATGAGAAAGAAAAGGTGACGATTGACAGCAGTCCTCAGGAATCATTAGGAGCAGGATTACTGTGATTTGGCACTCTGGTATTTGATTACAAGAGGAGCATCACTTCAGTCACTCTTCTCTCACGGTTACCACAAGAGCAGATAATCCTGTCTCCTCCACCATCAGTTTTCCCGAACCTCTCCCTTCAAGCATTGCTCAGAGACGGAACAATTGCAACTTTCCTGACGAGCAACTGAAGTAGCCCCACACACTAATGGTTAATTTAGTAAAACGAGTGATGCTTTAATGGTTAACTGAATTTTCTTCAACCTTCTTTTCATCATGTTTCCTGTTCAAGCCAGCCTGGGATGATGATCTGACCTAAACTCTTCAATTTTGCTTCACATTGAGGGAGTGGGAGGTCCAATTTAAATAGGTAACATATGGTTAATATCACTTTCCTCATTCCTTTGATAATCTATCACTTTCCCTGGTGTTCCAGAGCCTTCTTTCCACCAGCCCCTATCCTCCCCCTCATCCCACCCCACATCACCACCCCAATCACTGAAATGAGATGCTATTGAAAATTTCAGACCTTAAACTCACAACTTTCTGGCTGGATCGGAGTCAATTAATTAACAGCTGAAACTGTTCTGTGTTAGGCAAAATGAGCATCTTAATCACAATTTTCCTATAATTAGTGCTATTTAAGAAAGAACATAAAGTACAAAATGTTTTTACAACCTTGATCCTTATAAACAGTAGTGAAAAATGTTCCCACTTTCCTCCGAGAAATAAATTACAATACTGATTGCAACATTCATTTTTCATCCAAGCCATCATGTGTTTTTCAAGTCACATATGGGGCCAAGATTATTAAAATCTGGAGCCTGTCAGTTCCAGGTCACACATATGTGCTTATAGAGGTTACACAAATAGTAATTTTTAAGAAAAATACAGAGGAAATTAAAGGCCCTGTCCCATCATTTCATAATTTGACTTCTGTCTTACAGCACAAGAAATGGTTTCTGGAATGTACAGCCAGCCGTTTTCTCTACTCTCCACTTTTACACGTTCAACCCTTCCATTTGGTCAGGAAGGCAAGCCGAATTTTTTCCTGCCAACGCCACTGTCACTAATCACGCCAAGGACAAGACAAGCTTCTAAAATCTCCCCTCACAAACAACAACATGGATTCTGCCAATACTTCTCACTCCATCAGTGAAGCAGCCAGCGTTATCAAACTCCCCACCCACTTAGACATTCTATCTTCTCCCCTCTTCCATCGGGCAGAAGACACCAAGCCTGAAAGTATAGCTCAAGGATAGCTTCTACCTGGCTCTTATAAGGCTATTAATTAGTTCCCTGGTATGATAAATTGGACTCTTGACCTCACACTGTTATGATCTTGCACTTGATTATTTATCTGCTCTGAACTTTTTCTTTTACTGTTAAACTTTAACCTGCATTGTTATTGTTTTATTTTGCTTTAGCTCAGTTCACTATGTCATGAATTGATCTGTACGAACAAGTTTTGCACTGTTATATTATTGTACATATGACAATAATAAACCACAACTAATAGTAATTCCAATTCCTCCCCATCCATTACATTATGAGAATGGGCAAGTGCAAATGTGCTGCTTGGGGTTTCGATATACTCTACTGATACATTATACAGAGTATTGTCTTCACCTTCTGAGACAGTCCCTTGGGATTGAGGACAATCTGCTGGCACTTCAGTTTTGTGGATTCTAAGATGACTGATGAGTCCAATATAGGAACAGCAATGTTTTCCACAGAGGAGGAGTGTGGTGACTCGTAGGAAATTTGTTCTGTGCACAGAACTTCTCTGTACTCTGGAGGCATGGACTCAAGGTTCTCAGTACCATCTGGAATATTCCTTCTCTCTCCACTTTGTGTGGTCCTGGGCTGAGGATTTCCATGAAACAGTGAGAATTATCCTTTTTTGTAACAGGCTTTGAGCACCTCCATGAATATCTCGCTCCATCTGTCTGTCAACTCTCTGGAACTGGGCTCAAATTGGAAGCCTGTTTCAGGAATCTAGTGCTGACTATATCAGCAATGGAGGGAGCCAATTTGTGACCTCGATACTGGGAATCGATCATTTGGTATTGATACAGGGTATTGATCATTCGGGAACTCATTTTAAACATTAAGCTGTTTCCCCCGAAACTTATCCTTTAGTTATACAGGGAAAATCTTAATTCCATTCTGATAACATATATTAAGATCTTTTTCATATCCTGAACCATGGAGCTGCCATATTCTTAGATATCCCGGATTCTACTCTACCATGTTGCTTCAGTAGGTTCTCTGAGGTAAGTCAATAAATCTCCACAATGAAGTCAGAAATATCACAGGTTTGAGGCTTTACTACCTCAATCTTCCCTCTGATTGATTGCCGGATGGCCTCTGACCTCTCAACTAACATGCTAATGCATCGGTCGACAGCATTCACTTGTCCGTGTTTTCTTACTTGCATATTAAAGCATACGTTGAAATGCATAATTTGCATTAACAAACAACATAACCAAGGATGTGCTGGGGGGCCAGCCCACATTCCAGCACCAACAGAGCATCCCCACAATGTTCCACAGACAACACAAGCAACAACGCCACCGGCAAAACAAATAACAACAGCAAAACAAGCCCCTTTCCCACCCTGACACTCACCCACTCATACACACAGACAGACCTCCAGCCCCAGGCCAGACCACCTCTGGGCTTCCACTTCTCGTCCCCGGGTCTCAGACTCACTGCCGACTTCGGACTTTACTCCAAGATTTGCAGCACTGGTTTTTGCTCTAGGCCTCAACTTCTGGGCTCGCACGACCTCTGACTGCCCGTTATATTTTTCCAAAGGAATTAGCACCGATGCACTCCAGAATAAATTCTGTCCCGCCCTGCTGCTTGCAACACATTCACATCACCCAAATAAATCTGATTCTGAACATTTAGTTGGGCGACTTAAAACTTTCAGTCATCAGTAGATAATAGGCATACTCCAGCATACTCAGGTCAATAGTCACATACATGTTGTCAGCACCCCTTTCCTTAAGCACACAAAATCCAACAGCTTTATTTACTAATCTGTCTATTCAGGGTAGATGCCAGATTGTTCCTCACTTTACATACACTGTTGAAAGACATTGTCACACTTTACACTTCAACATTAGACCCTTGATTGCTCACTTTCTGTCCTCAAACATGCCACTGATGTTCCAGCTACTAACATTACAGGGTGTGAATGCACTCGGCTAATTACAAGATCAGTGGTGTGCATGCTGTCAAGTCAGGTGCCAACTGCAAATTTAGGTAAAAGACTTGCTTTGGCAACTGGTCATACTAAACAAGATTAAAGTCACCAGCAAGTAAAGGATTAGCAAACTCAGCATCCTGGAAAGATTATCACTTCTTAATGAATCATATTCACATCATCCCTCGAGGTGTGAATGATTTCAAAAATATGTACGCAGTAAAAGCCAAAATTAATCCCATAATCCTATTCATACTAGGAAGTGGCACTCCCTAGCAACAGTCCAATGTTACATATTTGATTTAATCTTTGTTATTATTTCTTTTTACATTACTTGAAAAGATAATGCATCATTGCCAGTAGTACATACAAATGATTATTTTCTCCCTGAAGAAAGCGAATAAAAATCCCACGCATTCCTTTTGGCAAGGTGTTACCAACACGAGGATAGCTATAGATATACATCAGATGAAAAGAGGATTCATTGAGTCTCATGGAGCAGAGGTAAATTCTCTTCTTCTTTCTACTTAATGCAGTGATTTCAACATGTGCAAACCGGGCAGCATTCCCCATGGAATACTATTGTAATAAAAAGTTAAAATAATTTCAATTTTGCTTCTAAAAAGCACTAGAATAAACAAGTCTTACACTGTACGAGGGGTGATTGATAAGTTCATGGCCTAAGGTAGAAGGAGTCAATTTTAGAAAACCTAGCACATTTATTTTTCCTACATGTACACACTTAGTCCAGTGGTTGTGGAGCACACGGATCCCTTCTTTGTAGAAGTCGGCATCTTAGACTTCCAGAAGTGATCCACAGCAGGGGTGATTGATAAGTTTGTGTCCTAAGGTAGAAGGAGATGAGTTATTAACTTCAAACTTTCTGCGTTTTCACTCAAATAGTTGAACTGCACATGCATTTAACAAGAGCTGTATAACTCATCTCCTTCCACCTTTGACCACGAACTGATCAATCACCCCTGCTGTGGACTACCTGAGGTCCAAGATGCTTTCATTACATGCATGTGCAGTTCAACTTTTTGAGTGACAATGCAGAAAGTTTGAAGTTAATAACTCATTGCCTTCTACCTTAGGCCATAAACTTATCAATCACCCCTGCTGTGGATTACTTCTACAAAGAAGGGATCTGTATGCTCCACGACCGCTGAACTAAACCATAGAACGCTACAGCACAGTACAGGCCCTTCAGCCCTCCATGCTGTGCTGACCCAAATAATCCTTTTTAAAAAAGTACTAAACCCACACGACCCCATAACCCTCCATTTTTCTTTCATCCATGTGCCTGTCCAAGATGCTCTTAAATACCTCTAATGTTTTAGACTCCACCATCATCCCTCAGCCACGCATTTATCCTCCATCTCATTCTATTCCTATTCTCACTGTCGCGTGGCACAGGCAGTAATCCCAAGATTACTACCTTTAAGGTCCTGCTTTTCAACTTCCTTCCTAACTCCCTGTAGTCTTCTTTCAGTGTGTACATGTAGGAGGGGACTATGTTGAATAATAAATGTGCTAGGTTTTATCAAATTGACTCCTTCTACATTAGGCCACGAATTTATCTGTCAGCCCTCATATGTCTCCTGATGAGCTGTAGGATTAATGTTAAAAATTTGACTAGTATTCACTAACCTGACAATGTGAACCCAGTATCAACTATAATTTCAGCATAAGTACTTTCCACCAAAGCATTCAGGGGCTGTGCTCTTGCTGCCCTGAACATGGAATTCAATTTTTTTCAACTTTCAACTTTTGCCAATTGCCCTTTAGCTACCTTAAGATTGTTTCTAGGTCTGAGGAGAAGAGTTTTATTTTAGTTTAGATGAAATGAAATGTCTACTAGATATTCAGGAAATGCCTGTTATAAATTTTAAAATAAGATCTTCCCTTTGGTCATTAAATTAAAAGGATTTTAAATATATGTATTAGTCTTTACCCCAAATCAGTCATATGGCTTGCTAATTTAGATTTTCAATGTTTTAAAATATTTAAAGTTTTTCAAGTTTCCTTAAGTTTTAATAATATTAGATGATTTTAAGTTTCAGGGAATATTTAAGGTGGAGGGCAGTTCTGATTTTTAGTGTTCAGGAAAGGATCAATTTTTGCGCTTCCACAACATCCTTTTCACGCCCAAGTAAGTGCATTGCCTTACCATTGACAACTCCCATAATGTTGGCAGAATCATAAAAGATAATGAAGATAATGTGTTTTTTAAATTGAGGTGGCTTTATCGGTTTACATCACAGAGCTTTCAATATTTTTCTGGTTACTATTGCTGATATTAATATTATTTGTTTCAGGTGGTGTTCAGATCAGCTCATTTGCTGAAAGTTGTCAGTGTATTCCACATTTTGGGTAAAGGAATTTTGCCCTTACAGAGTTGATAAATTACTATCAAAAAAATTGAAAAGCAAAATAAAAATTTGTTCTGATAGAATTTATGTGAAAAAACACAGAATATTTACAGAGAACTGAACTAGTTTGCAAGGGACAGTAGTCACAGGCAGGAGGCAACTTAAGAGATTTGCTTTGGAAACTGACAAGGCATCTCTCCTAGTGATACAGTACTTGTACAACAAAACTGTATCAAACAACGTTACATCCATTTCCAATTAATTAAAATAACAACCATATCTTTTCTGCCTACAGTACAATCAGGGGCTCCATGATAGCAGAGTGGTTAGTGTGATGCTATCATAGCTTGAGGCTTCAGAGTTCAATTCTTACGTCCACCCCATGGAATGCATGGATTTTCTCCCATCCTCCTGTTCCTTCCCACAGTCCAAAGATGTACTGGGTAATTTAATTGATCATTGCAAATTGTCCCATGATTAGACGAGGGTTTATCTCAGGTTTGTCACAGTGGTGCTGCCCAATTCTGCGTTGTATATAATAAATAAATAACTTTCTTCCCTCTAGACTGCATACTTACTGAATATTATTGTAGAGAGAAAAACTTCCAGTAGGAATCTATCACCACTTATGAGATTTGATTCAATGGGAAAAGAGAGCTTGCATTGAAGAAAATTACAATATGGATGATTTTCTAGCAATGCAACCTCTCCATAGTGCAGGTACACATTGTACTTGCAAAGGATTTGTTCCATTCAGAGCTGATTCTGACAATTCTTGGTCCCAGAAATACACCAGCATATGAGCATATAGCCAGGCTTGGCTTTCAGTCTAGAATTGTAAGGAGCAGGCCAAACAGTGGTGAGCTCTTGCACTGAGACCCTGTTATTTTGGTTCTGAAATTTATCTTCCATGATATAATTTACCAAGACCAGAATACTCCTTACATGTTGGTCAATATTTCTCCCTTGAGCATTACTACCAACTGAAAAAACAGCAATTAGTCTCTCTGCTGCTGTATAAAAATTTATCAGATGACATACCTGGCTATTTACATATATGTCCCATCACTCAGATATCTTTGGACTATAGAGTTCTGATCTAAATGTACTTCTTTGTAATTAAATTGAAGTCTATATTCAGCTGGAGAAGGATGTACCAGCAGACTGCATGGGGACAGGAGGCTTCTTGCCTATTTTCCCTTCATAAAATTCAATTAAGTCTCCAGCCAGCCTTCTCCCTTTCAAATAAAATAGTCCCAGTCTACCTAATCGTTCTTTATGGCTACAATACAATGGCCTGACAAGCCTTTTGTGAGTCTTCTCTCTGCCTTCTCCTTTATGATCAGATCTTTCCTGCAGTGTGATAAACAAAGGGTTATGTAGCTGAACTCTACAGTGTTCTGGCATGATTTGTCTGTCCTTTTATTTCATTCCTCAGCCTTACAGTCTATTCCTAAACATCCGTGGGTCCATGGACAAACTCTCCAAAATTTCTCTGTCCCTTTGTACTTAGTTTATCCACATATTCTTTGCTCAGTTGTCACATTAGCCCCATATCTTGGATTTGGCTTGAAGCTTTTTAGCTACTTTTATAGTATAAATGTATTCTTCAACTCTCCTGAAATGGTGTGTTAGCTCAGGATTCTGCTGGCTTTGAACTTTGCTGCATTGCAGTAACTGAATATGATCTATACTGAGTTTACTTCAACTCCCATATTTTATTCAGCCTTTCCTAGTTCAACAGCAATCATGAAGTTGGACAGGGCAGAGGTGTGGGGATATAGAGGATTAATTTTAGGAGTGGTATTGAGAGACTTACCCTACTCTTCTGGAGACATGAGTCCAAATCATACCACGGCAACTAGCAAACCTTAATAAACCTGGAACTTTTTCAAAAAATAAACTAGTAATTAGTAATTGTGATCATGAAACAGTTAGTTTGTTATGAAAGCCCATGGGGAAAGAAATGCATCATCCTGTATACATTTGCTCCATATATGACTTTAAAGCAGCAGCCCATAGCTAACTCTCTCCATTAGTAGAAATTAGGAAGGGTAATTTTGACGTTGGTAATGATGCACTCATTGATAAATGAACGTTAAATTAAGCTCATGTCTTTCCTTTTGTTCCTCTCTGAACACATAGCTTTATTGGATTCTATTTGCCTGGAACGCTGCCTGTCTTCAGATGTTATCAAAGCACTCTATAATTCCATTGTGGCTGTGATTAATCTGAAAACTTACTCTGCAATGCCCCCAACCCCAGTTAAGCCCACTGCAGCCTGTAACCTGGTTCAATATCTACTGCGGATTGAGCAGTGTGCATTGAATATCTGCTGATACTGATCAGAAACAGTTGCCAATGCATCAGCAGTTCTTGATGTACTCTTCTTGACCAAACACTACTTTACTAGTTAGCATACTTAGGTGACTCCTTCTCATTTAAACCTGATCCACCTCCATGTATCGCACAGGGGCAGCCTCATGTTTGCAGTATTGTCCGACGTCTCCTGGAAGGCTGTCCCACCAGGAAAACAGGAGTATGAAGGACAGGGCACTCAACACAAGGTGATGTGGTGTGAAATAATTTCTGTGTAAATTTAAAAAAATCAGGTTGGATCTGACCTTTTAGAGCAGGTGTTCCCAACTTGGGTCCATGGACCCCTTGCTTAATGGTATTGCTCCATGGCATAAAAAAGGCTGTCCCCTGACTGCTGAATGCAAGTCACTACATTATTATAAAGATAATCCACATTTTAGCTAGTTATTTATTTGCCATTGTACTGTGACCGAGATAAACTATCCTTTAATCATTGAGGGTTTGTCATGTCCTATAATCCATGAAGGATTATACTTCACATTATTTTGCCTTGGGTTACTTTCTCTCTATGAAAGCAAGTAGAGATCTTACATTTTATAAGTTACAAAGATTGCAAATAACAGTTCCTTCCACGTGCTGCTCAATCCAAGTTCTTGATAATTCTTGGGCTTATAGAATGCGCTCTACTCCCAGGCAAGATATGCACAATGCAATAGGCTTGCAGGTAGAGGTTAAACCATTTCAGTAAAAGTGATTCTGGAACAAAGGAACATCTAAACACCTTTTAATCTGGGCCAGCACCATAAGCCTTCAGATACTCTTAACAGAGTCAGGTCAAGACTTGACAGGACTTTGGGAGAAGGTGTGTCTGGTATTTCTACGAGGGCTTTCAAGTGAGAGGGAGGTGGAACAACACACAAAAAAAAACCATGAATGGCCAGAAGCAATGTTTCTGCCAATCTCACATCAAATATTCAACACATCAGCATAACGCTTGGAAATTCTACCTTGTGGCCATTTCTGTGAAGTAGCAATATAATTGTACCCTAACACCAGCTGGTAGTAAGTTTACTTACAATCATTTGCTCTGCTTTACAATAATACAAAATTCACTTTCATGTCAATAAACTACAGATGTCATCTAATTCTCAGTACTGAAGTTCCATTATTGCTTTCAAAATCCCATTCCTGTCCCTTGAAGTGTTGAATGTGTTCTGTAGATTTCTAGGCCAAAGACAACATTTTCTGTGCCCCCACCTTAGAGGTCAACAAGCTGAAGTAACTTAGATGCAGCTTTATTGCTCCTTGGTGTGGGTAACTCCATGAAGTATCCAGCTTCACTGCTAAAGGTCATAGTCAAGGCCAGGTATTCATAAAATTGGTTGGAAATGGTTCTCTTTTGTCTTCCCTATTGGAAACTCTCGATCTAAGCATCTTCTGTTATTGACCAGTGAACTTCAGCAGCACATTATAAGGCTTGGATGGAGAAGTGACTGACTGAAGAGGAACTGGAATAGCTCCCAACCAAATCATAAAGTTTTACTGAAAAGGGTTAGGATGGGAACTTCAGCCTCAGAACTATTGAAGGATTGTTTGTTTATTTATTTATTATTTCATTTTCTCTTCTATATTATATATTGAATTGAACTGCTGCTGCTAAGTTAACAAATTTCACGACACGTGCTGGTGGTAATAAACTTGATTCTGATTCTGTATCAGAGTTGCCAGGAGAGACCCGGGAAGGGCTGGTAATGTAGTGAGGTTTGCATGTGCATGCAGTCAGAGTGAGGTGTTTAGAGTCATAGCATCCAACAGCAGATAAACAGGCTCTTCAGACCAAATAACTAGTCCATGCAAGCCAAGTTTCCCATCTCAGTTAGTCCCATTTGCCTGATCATTACTTAACTCCTCATCAAGGTGCTTGGCCCTCAGTGTGGAGTCCTTTGGCTAGAGACAATGGATTTTATTCAGACAGGGTAAAAGATGCCAGTCAACGTGTGAATAGAATCCTTGAGGACTAGAAACATAGGCAGAATAAAGATGAAGATCAACAGGCAGTCAGTTTATGAATACCAGGCAATAGACTATGAATGAGCCCATCAACATAATTATATATAAGCATGTGGTCCCATCAAGGTAACAAGGGGTGCTTGCTCCGTTTCTCAGGCTTGTGTACATGTCAACGGGAAGGGTCGGATGTTTACCCATCCAGTCTTGGTGATATCCATTTGTTTGATGGCAATCCTTGTCACTGCTTCAAATGTCTGAAATACTATGCACTCTAACTCTTGGGGAGGATCTCAACAGAATACACCTGCATCCTTAACCAAGTAAAAGCTTGTTACATCTACAGCTCCCATCACTGAGTGACAACTTAATCCATGACAATGCAAGCTAGGCTTATTTTAGCATAAGGAAGGCCTTCCATATTTTTGCTGTGCCTCTGCCATTTTCCAGACTTCTCCCATTCTTTCCCCAGCAGCCTGAGTTATCCAATGCACTGCCACTGGTTACATCTTCAACATTTTGGAAAAGTTACTGACGATGCATCGCCGTCCTTGATGGCTAACTTGGTGGTTCCAAAAACTTTTCTGGTGGTTAGCCTTCAACTAAATTGCAAACACAAGCAATGTTATAAGACTTGCCATTGATACAGCTTACTATGTGAAATGTTTCGATCACTAGAGCATTTGGCTTACGGACCCAGTTAACCTTTGGTGATATCTGTATGGAATTTGTATGTTCTCCTTTTAACCACATATGCTTACTCCTACATTGCAAAGTCATGCAGGTTGATATTCTCTCCATCAATTGCTCTGGATGAGAGTGGTTAGTTGATAGAATCCTAGGGAGAATAGGTTTCAGGAAAAACTAGTGCAGAATAGGATAGCATGAACGCAGTGAGAGAGAGAGACAATGCTGATTAAATATTCATCTGGGGTTTCTGGATTGTGGGTGCGAAGAAGGAGGTGTTTGAAAATTAGATGTAATTCAAAGGAAGCATAGTAGATACATTTGTAACTATAGAATTGTCCTGGTGTTAACTTTGACCTTTAGCATTTAGAAATGTCATGCAATATTGGGTCGGGCCCACCTCTTCTTCCAAGAGTTTCTCCAGTATGATGCCTGCTGCTTGTTTTTCTGAATAAAGGCTACTATATCCACTAGCTTCCGCTCTCTCTGGTGACTTTGTTCATAGTCACAACACACCGGGTTCAAGATATGAAGCGGCTGACAACGGGCTATCACTCAATTTATATTATTGCACAAATCAGTATTGACCCCACTAAGGTAGAGGAGTGGGACATAGCAGTGTAAACGTGTCTCAGGCTTCCAGAATCCAAACAAGAAGCACTTTAAACGAAGCTTGCCTATCAACCACTCCTTAAGCTACAAAATCCTGGCAAGCCCTCTAATTATATCATGAGTGAGGGAGGCATTGCTTTTCACATAAGGAGACAAGTATTTTCATTTCACAGTCTTTTAAAGTGAACAATCACCTTGAATAACCAACTACAGTTTTAAGAGCTCAATATGCAACAAAAAACACCTCAATCTGGCAGAATTCTTTTACTAGGGAATTAACCTAAAATCAAAGAAAGTCATTCAAAGGCCCCTCATTATTTATGACACATATGGCTAAAAGAAAACTATTACAGAATGACTGTAATGTCTAAAGATGATGAAAGGCATTGATTGTGTGGATAGTCAGAGGCATTTTCCCAGGGCTGAAATGGCTAGCATGCGAGGGCACAGTTTTAAGGTGCTTGGAAGTAGGTACAGAGGAGATGTCAGGGTTGAGTATTTTACGCAGAGAGTTCTAAGTGCATGAAATGGGCTGCTGACAACGGTGGTAGAGGCGGATACAATAGGGTCTTTTAAGAGACTCTCAGATAGGTACATGGAGCTTAGAAAAATAGAGGGCTAAGGGTAACCCTAAGTAATTTCTAATGTACATACATATTCAGCACAGCATTGTGGGCTGAAGGGCCTGTATTGTGCTGCAGATTTTCTATGTTTCTATGACTCTCAACAATAAATGTTACTTTAATATATTTTACAAATAAAACATTTTAATATGTTTTTTAATCAAATCTGATCTAGGGAAGAAGTTAATAACCTCATATACCCTTTTATGTAATTTTCCTCTCACTTAACAGTTGTGGTGAACTACATATACCTGTCTGGACACGCCCCTCTGCTGACTGCTCCTCTGGCTCCTCTCACAGACCCCTGTATAAAGGCGATTGGAGGCACTGCTCCTCCCTCAGTCTCCAGGATGTTGTGTGCTGGTCTCTTGCTGCTAATAAAAGCTTTTCGTTCACCTCCCGTCTCCGAGAGTTATTGATGGTGCATCAACAGTGCACCAAATAATTGAAATAAATTGAATTATTTAGAGCGGATCAAACACAAAGTTCAAAGTTCAACAAATTTATTATCAAAGTACATACTGTATGTGTCACCATATACAACCCTGAGACTTGTTTTTGTTTAATTGTGGGTATACTCAGTAAATCAAGGAAACATAATAGAATCAATGGAAGGTCACAACAGGACGAATAAACAACCAACGTACAAAAGAAAGCAAACCGCAAATACAAAAAACAAAAATAAAAAATAAACAACTAAGCAATAAATACTGAGAACATGAGATGAGGAGTCCTTGAAAGTGAGTGTAACTGCAATTCTTGTACCTCCTATACATTGTTAAAATGCCAATATTCATTGTTGCATTTATATTTTCATAAAGGCTTAGAAAGGCAGCACTGTCATCTTTTCAGTTCGCTCATTAATGCCTCAATGTCATGTTCACATCTAATGAATAGAAAAGAACATTATCAGGATAGGTATTAAATAGAAGCCCACGGCTAATAGGACAGAGTATAGTGGCACTAATGCTAATGAGTCCTGATTGTGAATTTTGGTTATTAGGCTATTAAGCCCATATCCAAATTAATGTTGATGTCTAACAAACATACATTTCAGCAGATTTATTTCATTAATTCAGACATAATGTGGCTAATGAAATGAATATTGTGTCTTGAAAATTAACTTCATTATCAGTTCGGGTGCTTGAATATTTAAGAATTTTCCATCGTCGAAAAGTTACAATCTGCACTGTATTTAAATAAAAAACCAAAACATTAAAACGCTGGCAACTTTTGTAAGACACAAATAAAGGAAAGTAGCTGTGCAAAAGTTCTTTTGAAAGACTTTTCCTGAGACTGTTTTCCAAAACAAGACACAAACTTCACAGTTCAAGAGGTCCTCAGGCTGCTTACAACCTCCTTAGATATTGTGTGTGGTCTACAGCAGAATATGGCACAAAGGCATTTGTGTGCAATTGATGCTGTTTGACATTATCAAATAAATTGTCTGTTTGTTCATTCCAAACTCTTCAGTCTTATATTTGATCAAAGTCGTATGTCTTTCATTTAAAACATGCTCATGAGTAAATAGATCAAGAAAACCCAGAAATTTAACTATGTTTTTATCACCCTCAAGTTGTGGGGATGAGCGTTCACATGAATGGGTGATCTGTGTATGATGTGTGAAGTGTGTGGGTGTATACATGCATCCTTTAGAACTATTATGTATAAAATTGGCTGGCTGTGACACAGAATAGAATGAATACCTATCTGACTAGATTGGAAGCAATGAAAAGAAAAACTAATGCTAACTATAACTTACTATTTTAATATTAACTAACACTTTTGATGCAATAAAATTTCTATAGAACAATTAGAAAGACAATATTTTCATGCTGAAGACATTGGCACCCCCATGACTATTCTCAGTTCAGGGCCACAATCTTGTATAGCGTGATCTAAATTAATTATAGGCATGTCAGGGAATAAAGAATAATACTCAAGTAATGAATGAAATCATCTTATTTGAGGGTTGCTGCAGTGGTTCAGATGGTAGAGCCATCGGCTCACAGCGTTAGTTCCGTGCTCTTTGCCATGCAATTGTGTGAGATTTGTCTCAGTGTTCCAGTTTCTTCTCACATCCCACCAAACTGTGGTTTGTTAAGCCATTTGACCACTGTAAATCATTAAGGACATACCCTGTTCTCATTGTTACCATCGGGAAGGAGGTACAGGAGTCCAAAGGGATGCACTCAATAATTCAGAAACAGCTTCTTTCCCTCTGCCATCTGATTTCTGAATGGACATTAAACCCATGAACCCCCTCACTACTTTTGTTATTTTTATTTTTGCAATGCTTATTTAATATATACACTTACTGTAATTCTCTGCTTTATTCTCTAATATTATGTATTGCATTGTATTGCTGCCACAAAAACAACACATTTCACAACATATGCCGGTGATACTAAACCCAGTTCTGATAAATTGTACCAGTGTGTGAATGAGTGGTGGAATCTGGGGCGGGGGGGGGGGGGTTAGATGGGAATATAGGAAGAATAAACACTGGAATTAATATAGGATTGGTTGATGATTGGCTAACTTCTATATGATATGCCTCTATGGGTGTATGAAGGTCATTTTCATGATATTAATATGTAAGAGACATGTGTTTAAACAGGCATATAAACAGGAAGGGAATGGAGGGATGCAGACCATGCACAGGCTGGTAGATTTAGCTTGGATTGACATCATGGTCAGCAAAAACGTTAAGGGCCAAAGGGCTTATTCCTGTTCTGCACTGTTCTATGTTACCTACAAATTCAGAGATGACCAGTAAGCAAGTGCTCAGGAGTCCCAGAGTGCTTGTTTCTCAATGTGTATGTTCACATAAAATTCAACTTCACCTTCAGAGTGATGCCATTTGCTGATCCGAGAGATGCACACTCAAAATACTGGCCATTCTTAATCCCATAGTTTCCCTCAGGGCAAAAGGTTAATGGATAATGAAAATATGATGCTTCTGTGAAACGGGGCAAGAAGAAAGAGGTTCACTTGAGGTGGGGGTGGTGTAATGTCACAACATTGAGGAAACAGACGTGGTGATGAGAGAAAGGGATACCTTCTACAAGGTTAGATTCTCTGTCACAGTGAAAGGCTGATATTAGAGATGGTGGTGTTGTTTCAGGTTTGGGTCCTGGGTGCTTCTGTTTTCTCTTCCACTTATTTGAGATAGAGCAGAGCTTTGGTTTAAAATGAGAAAATACTGTCTATTTCCAAAGCCTCGATGGATTTCACTGGGATTCAGTAAAACCACTTCATATGGAAGCAAAAATTCAAGACAGCAAGTACTCAATAGCAACAAGCAACAGAGTTATGTCTTGAATGCTAGCAGAAAGATTTATTTATGAAACAACAATATGCTCTTGCACTCATTGCCATTTCACCAAATCCTTTCAATTGGAAGCTGAACTTGTTTCTGCCTGTGCAGGTAGATACTAAATGATATTAACCATGGAACTAGATTGATATTGCAAAGGAGTTTTGGGGAGATCTATAAAAGGCGTTCTTTAAAAATATGGCTTGTCCCTTTGGAAAAACATAGAAGTAAGAACAGTCATTTGTCCCTTTGAGCCTGTATATCCAGTTACCAACATCGTGCTTGATTAGAGACTAATCTATAAAATCCTGCCTTTGCCCAAAAGTTTACATTAAAAAAAAAACAATTAATGTTTCAGGTTTTGACTCTGTTTTGAAGAAACATTAATTACTTTTCTCTTCACAGATGTTCCCTGACCTGTTGAATGTTTCCAGCATTTGCTGGTTGTATTTTACATTGGCAAAAGTTTATGTAGGCTTGCAACATGAATGCTGGTGTCAGGATCAACACTCAAAAGATACTTATTGCTTTGTCAGATGGCCTGTCCCACCACGGTTGTAAAAATATCACCTCTAGCTGCTTAAGCCAGTGAGTATCAAGAACTCACAAAACTTCACATTCTGAAAGATATGGCCAACCAAGGAGAAAGGAATCAAGGGACACCAAAGGCATTCCGTGTGGTCATGCCCCACATTTGGTTTCGAGATATATTACAAATTGCCCCTAAATGCGGTTTCAAAAACTGGGATTCATGTAGGATCATCCTTATGTAGCCAATTGTGGCAAGCTCTCTTGCAATGGGTGTGAGGGTGATGGAGCAACTTACTGCAGTGACAGAGAGGACATGGATCTCCTGGAGAGCCCAAAAACCAAGCCAGCTGTTTGAGAACCACAGTCATGAAACAGGTCTCTGGTCCAATGGTAAGAACTGCAATGGGCAGACTGTGCAACATCTGCTTAACAGTGTTCAAGATTGTGAAAGAGAAAAGCAAAAGTTTTATCAATTCCAGGGTTAAAATGAACTACTTAATGAATTTTATTTACCATATGAAGAAGAATTCAAAATTTCTGCTGTCTTCTCCATGTAGAAACATTTCCTGGATTTACTCCTGAGAGATATAGATCTATTGTTATTTGTTAAAATATTCATTCTCTATCTCCCATCACCACTATCATTCCCTGTCTCACCCAAGTCAGTCATTTTTGTTCTACATCATAATCCAGTAATCTAGCCTAACAATAAATTGTATAGAGAGAGACACACACAAGAGACTGCAGATGCTCGAGCAAAGGAACTAGCAGCTGTTGGAATTGAGCTGGTCTGGCATCATCTGTGGAGGAAAATTGACTGTCAATGTTTTGGGTAAACTGCACTTGAGAGTTTTAACTTTAAAAAGTTTGAATTCCTTCTATTTTGTTTTTAATTCTCCTGTAGCTTTTATTGTCACTTTATCACAATTTATACAAATGTGTGGTGGTCTGAAGATCTGACCTGCTGTTTTTTGAGGTTTTATTGTAATGAAAACAATCCATCATCTTAACAACTGAAAGCAGACATGATAGAATTGCTTAGCCACAGGCCTCAGTTTGGTATCTCTGGTGATTGTCTGAAGCCACTGCTCCAGCTTTAACTTGGGTTTTCTCCAAACTGCGCAGATGAGGGCAGGGTTCTTCCAGCGGTCAGTGGCAATGGTGAAACTCTACTTTTACTCGACCCTGTTGCTATTTTGGAGCTCTGGCCCCCTATAGTATTGGGCAGTTCTAGAATTACTAGAGGTGTGCAGAACAGAACCTTTGAGCATGTTGCGACATCCATAAAACAGGAATCTTCCTCTTGGTGAGTTATTGGAGCCAAATTCTTCCATGGTTGATATAGGTTACAAGGGGACGTTGATAGGATGCAGAGCTGGGCTGAGCAGTGGCAGATGCAGTTCAATCTAGACAAGTATAAAGTGACACATTTTGGAAAGTTCTACTTGAAGGAAGAGTACAAGGTTAATGGTAAGATTCTTAGTAGTGTGGACAAACAGAAGGATGTCAGAAGTCATTAATGACTGCCAGTTTAGGATTGTACAACAGCTCACTGGTAGTTCAAAAGACAAGAAATTTGACAAAAGTCATTACTGATAACACCTTTTCTGAGGTAAATTGTGGGAAACTATCACAGCAAACAACAAAGAAGCAAACGGAAGCGAAGCTGGTTCGAAGGATGGGCTGTGTGGGTGTATTGCAAAGCTGAGGCACAAAGTGTTCAAGATGAAGTCACAGACAGAGACGGTATAGTTGTTGGAGTCGGCGTGAGCGATTTGGAGAGGAGTCGATGCGGAAGAATTCGTCCACATAACCCGGGTGCGAGTTTTGGATCAGTCCAAGCACTGAGCCAGTTGGGTGAGATGGAGAACGGCTTTGGGCTGTGTGGCCCAAGTGTGGTGCTGCGCCAGGATCCAGGTCCTAGAGTGAGGCACCACCTGGTGCTTGGACAATTTAAACACCAGATAAGCTGGAAAGCCTGAGTGTTGGGACCAGAGGCAGGTTGATATCACCTGCTCTCCAGCAATGTTTGTTCCTCTGCAGCACCAAGGTTGTTTTCTCTGCAACTTCTGTGGCATTTTTGCCCCGCTAATATGTTGAACTGAAGTTGAGGCTTGGGCCTACTCTGACTGCTCTGGGAAGCAGACCTAATTCATAATGCTTGCATGATATGTGTGTTTTTTTCTCTTTCTCAACATAGTGGTTACTCTCTTTTTTTTAATGTGTTCTCTAAGTTTCTTGATTTGTAGCTACCTGTAAGCAAACAAATATCAATATATATAATTTCTACATTCTTGATAATAAATGTGTTTTGAATCTTTGAATCTTGGGGTCCACATTCATAAATCCCTTAAATTTGCTACACAAGTTGACAGGGCAGCAAAGAAGGAGAATGTAGAGTTACTCTTCATTAGTCAGGGTTCTAAGTTTAAGAGTTATGATGCGATACTGCAGCTCCAAAATCTCTGCTTACGCCACACTTGCAGCATTGTACTCAGTTCTAATCATCACATTATAGGAAAGATGTGGAAGCTTTAGAGAGGATGCAGAGGAGATTTACCAGGCTGCCTAGATTAGAGAGCATGTTTTATAAGAATAGCTTGAGCGAGCCTGGGCTAGCCTCTTTGGAGTAAAGAAGGATGAGAGGTGAATTGATAAGAGGTATAGCAGATGATAAGAGGCATAGATAGATTAGACAGCCAGAGACTTGTTTCCAAGTGCAGAAATTGATAATACATGAGAGCGTAACTTTAAGGTGATTGGAGGAAAGCATAGGAGGGATGTCAGGGGTAAGTTTGTTTTACACAGAGAACAGTGGGTCCCTGAAATGTGCTGCCAGGGGTGGTGCGAGAAGCAGATACACTCAGGGTATTTAAGAGACTCTTAGATAGACATTTGGATGAAAGAAAACTGGAGGGTTGTGTGAGAGGAAGGGTTAGGTTGATCTCGAGATAGGTTAAAAGCACAACAGTGTAGACTGTGTTGTACTGTTCTACATTCTGTGTACCTTGCTCCTGCCTTCCAGAACATGTCAGCATGACTTCTCTTCTTCATTTCTGAACGTATGTTGTACACAGGTAGCATGCAAGAGAGGAAATTCCATCAGGAGAGCTAATCTACTAACTCCATCCCAGTAGGCATCACTGCCCGCAGGAGAATAGGCACTGCTTTGACCTAAACATGAACAGGCATTTTAAAAAAAAATATGCTTTCCAGGAAACATAAATACTCAGCATAACTCTGCAATCCCTGCTTTAGCAATGCTGGGTGATTGGAGCATGGAACATTATTATCATCCTGTATTATATACAATACAGTGAGTGCCCTTTCCAAATGCTCCCTTCTGTAAAGCACTATTAAATTTAAAACTTCATGCCATCTTACAAGTTTCTTCCCTTAGGTGGTTAATCTGATCAACCATTCTAGTTAGACCCCCCCACCCCCCATATTGATTACCTCAGTCCCTGCTCTGTGCTGTGAACACTTTAAACCACTTCTTATAATGCTGTTTACATTGTAAATACATGCTAATCTTTATGTATTTTTGCACATTCATTCCATATTGGTTCTTCTAGCTTTACACTCAGTGGGCACTTTATTGGGTACACCTGTATATCTGCTTGTGCAAATATAGAATTGGCCAATCATGTGGCAGCAACTCAACGCATAAAAGCGTGCAGACATGGTCAAGAGGTCCAGTAGTTGTTCAGACCAAACATCAGAATGGGGAATAAAATATAATATGTGACTTTGAACATACACTCAGTGGCCACTCTATTAGGTACCTAGGATTCATTGTACTTTATAATTATCAAATGTTATTGCCTTTTGTTTCATGTCACGGCAACACACCATAGTAAATTCCTTATATATATATAACTATACTGTATATGGCAAATAACATTGATCCTTTATCCTTATAGAATTAAAGTGCCATCTTATCTGGTGCAATAAATATCAGAATGTTCAAATATATCGAACTGGAAGATTATTAGAAAGCTGTATATTTTTGTCTTTGTAACTCTACTGCTGTTGTTGTCAGATATCGTGACAAAGGATCTGTCCCTGCATGTGATTCCTCCCAGCAGAGGGGCTTAAGCTAGCCACAAGGCAGGCAGCGCAGGGGACCTGTCACATTTTTTCCTTTATCTTAATCTCTGGAAATTGGCCAGGGCCAAAGGCAGGCGAATGTGACAGGGAGAATTCCTCTTCAAACATTAGCATTCAGCACAGCCTTGATGGATGTGGGTGGATCAGGGGGATTTGTAGACCAATGTCTACACATCAATAACAACCTGCTTTTATGTTCCACCTAAAATGTAGTCATTTAGCTAAGAGGGAGCATATGTGAAGTGAGGACCAGAGAGGGAGGGAGTGTAATGTCCGGAGAGGCTGCAGGAGGCAGTGAAGTGTTGCTAAAATTTGGGAGGGGCAAGAGGGTATGTGCGTATATGCATGGGTAGATAGCTGATATACAAAGGGTGATTGATAAGTTTGTGGCCCAAGGTAGAAGGAGTCAATTTTAGAAAACCTAGCACATCTATTTTTCAACATATTCCCCTCTTACATTTACACACTTAGTCCAGCAGCCGTGGAGCACGTGGATCTTGGACCTCCAGAAGGTGTCCACAGATGGGCGATTGATAAGTTCGTGGCCTAAGCAGAAAGTTTGAAGTTAATAACTCAGCGAGGTGATTGATAATGGCCCAAGGTAGAAGGAGATGAGTTATTAAACTTCCTGCTTAATCACACAAAGAGTTGAGCTGCACATGCATGCAACGAGAGCTGTATGACTCAGCTCCTTCTACCTTAGGCCACAAACTTATTTATCAATCACCCATCTGTGGACATTTTCTGGAGGTCCAAGATCCACGTGCTCCACGACTTCTGGGCTAAGTGTGTAAATGTAAGAGGGGACTATATTGAAAAATAAATGTGCTAGGTTTTCTAAAATTGACTCCTTCTACATTAGGCCATGGATATATCAATCAGCCCTCGTATATGTGTTCAAAGTTCAAAGTTGATTTATTATCCAAGTACATATATACCACCATTTACTAACCCAAGATTAATTTTCTTGCAGGCATTCACAGTAGAACATAGTAATACAATAGAATAAATGAAAATCAACACACAAATAGACTGGTAAACAACCAATGTACAAAAGAAGACATACTGTGTCAAATACAAAGAAAAATGAATAAAACAAAATCAATCAATCAATCAATGCTACTGAGGGCCTGAGTTGCAGAGTGCTTGAAAGTGAGCCCATAGGTTTCGGGATGAGTTCAGTGTTAAGATGAATGAAGTTTTGGTTCCGCATTGGTTCAGGAGAAGGGTAATAACTTATGATGCGAAACTTTAAGGTCATGTACCTTTCTCTCAATGACAGCAATGAACAGAGAGCATGGCCTGGATGTTGGAGGTCCTTGATGGTGAATATTGGTTTCTTGTGGCAGTACTCCTTGTAGATGTGCTTCATGTGTTACGTTATATAGAACCACTCTTCATGGACACCCTTAAGCTTGCTCAGTCAAAACCCTGACCAGTAAATGGTGTGCAGAATTACACTCATCTTACACTCCTTGGAACTGGATAGCAAGCCAACGATTATCAACCCTGTAGGACAGCCTGTCAACAAGAAGATGTGGTAAAATATCCAAAGGTGCTTTACAGGAGCAAAACCAGCAGAATTTTACTCTGAGCCAGTTATGATGATGTTAGGACAGCTGGCAAAAAGCTTGGACAAAGTGACAGGAATATCATGAAAAAGAGAAATAAAAGAACAGGGAGTTTTAAGAAGAGAATTCTAATCTTAAGCCAAAGAAAAGCTTGGTGTCCAAAACTTTAGCAACTGAAATCAATGATGAGCAAAATTTTGGCCACTGCAAAGGGCAAAACAAAACAAAAATCAGTTAATAATTAAGGAAAGTATTTGAATTGAAGTTGTGTTGCTACAGACAGTGCCTTAATAGTTCTTTATTCTCTGAGTGTTCTGAGAAGTTGCAATATGTGTTTGTGCCCATGATTCTCTATAAACTAAATGATAGATTATTTCACACTTAGTGAAACAAAATTACTAAGAATTGACTCAGTGAAGGAGCAGGGAGGATTGGAAATAATAAATTCATCTGGACATTAGAAAATCATTCATATGCTTGGCAAACTTGTTGCTTTGACATTTACAGTGTTAAAGTGATGCACTTTGTATTGGGGCTGGTTTGCAGATATGGTTTGTGATAGTAGGATTACTCATAACTCTTTCTTATCTTGGCAAATTCCACCAAGTTGCAGTGAATTCTGCAAAAGGAGCTGGAGATGAGACAACAGCAAAGTAATACACTGATTGTCTCTCACGTGTACAGTATATTGTATGCAATGAACTGATTTGTTCCTTGTTGTGCTAGTTCACAGGATATGCATGTATATATGTGTGTGTGTATATGCAAAACTTTGGGCACCCCGGTCAAAATTTCTGTTACTGTGAATGGCGAAGCGAGTAAAAGATTAACTGATTTCCAAAAGGCATTAATTTAAAGATGACACATGAACTGTCTGTAAAAAAGCTGAAGGTGAAAAGAGGATGGCTTTTACAACAGGATAAAGACCCTAAACACACCTCAAAATCCACAATGGACTACCTCAAGAGGGCAAGCTGAAGGTTTTGCCATGGCCCTCACAGCCCCCTGACCTAAACATCATCGAAAATCTGTGGATAGACCTCAAAAGAGCAGTGCATGCAAGACGGCCCAAGAATCTCACAGAACTAGAAGCCTTTTGCAAGGAAGAATAGGCAAAAATTCCCCAAATAAGAATTGAAAGACTCTTAGCTGGCTACAAAAAGCATTTACAAGCTGTGATACTTGCTAAAGGGGGTGTTACTAAGTACTGACCGTGCAGGGTGCCCAAACTTTTGGTTTGGGCCCTTTTCCTTTTTTGTTATTTTGAAATTATAATAGTTGGAAATAAAAAAAAGTTTTCTTGCTTAAAATATTAAAGAAATGTGTCATCTTTAACTTTATGCCTTATGTATCTCCATATACACACATACACTGTGGCCAGTTTATGAGCTACACCTGTACACCTGCTTGTTAATGCAAACCTTTACAGCCTATCATGTGGCTGTAAAGCCATGCAGACATGGTCAAGAGGTTAAGATGTTGTTCACCCCAAACACCAGAATGGTGAAGAAATGCGATCCACGTGACTTTGACTGTGGAATAAATATTGGTGCCAGGCAGGGTGGTTTCAGAATCTCAGAAGCTTCAGTATTTCAGTATCTTCAGTATTCCAGTATCTCCTACGATTTTCATGCACAACAGTCTCCAGAGTTTACAGAGAATAGTGCGAAAAATAAAAAAAATCCAGTGAGCAGCAATTCTGTGGGTGAAGATGCCTTGTTGATGAATAAGTTCAGAGGATAATGGCTGGACTGTTTCAAGCTGGCAGGAATGCAACATTACTCAAATAACAACCTTTTATAACAATGGTGCCTGGAAGAGCATCTCTGAATGCACAACACATTGAATTTGAAGTGGATGGGCTACAGCAGCAGAAGGCAATGAACATACTGTCAGAGGCTACTTTATTAAGTAGCTCCTGTTCCTAATGACAGGAGGTACCGTTTAACATGACCATCGAGTGTATATTTGGCTGTTTTGATATATCTTTTCTAGGTTCTTGCACAATTTTTTGTTCTCTTCATTATTTCTACCTACTTAGAATAGGAGGGACTAAAATCTAGCATATTGATAATTTGTAAAGTCCCAGTGAAAAGTAAGTTTACTGGATTTACCCTTATCACACTGTATGTTATGAAGTCATTTAAATTGCCACAGTAATTGCATTTTGATTCTTCCTCTTTGATCAGGACAGAAGCTGGAAAAGTCACATGTAAATTGATTTACCTCCTCAAATGGAGTTAGCATTCAGTGTTGGAATGACATAACAACCTATGACTAACTGCCTTTGATGAATGTTACATTGTTCAACATATATGTCTCCAATAGTCTGTTGTTTTGACAGCATGATGAACACAATTTCACCTCAGTCAGACCCTGAGGTTCAGTATCATTTCTAATCAGTGTGGAACTGAACAGTACAATTCGGAGTGTTGGATTGTCCAATATGTGAAAGCATTTCACACCTGTTTTCAATCGAAAGTGTAACATACAAATTAGAGCATAACATCAATTGATCTACCTTGGTAAAATTGTCTATTACTACAACAATGTTGTCATAGAAACAAACCAAAGAATCAGTCTTGCCACATTTTTCATGTTCAGCCTTCAGCTGCACCTGTGGCTAGCTGGAGCGGTCAGCCTTTTCACGAAGCTTCAAATATTTCATTCTGCCAAACTGGTAACTTCCTGAATGAGACTTAAGTTGGGAATCTAACTTAGGTTTCAACTAACCCAATTGACGTCAATCCCACTTAAGTCCCTATCAAGAGTCAACAACACATCACAAGTGTCACTGTCTGTCCACTAATGAAAGCCAGTCCACATAATGGCTCGATTACAAGCCCATCTGTGCGTGTCTATTACACTTTTAACAAATCAAAATACTTTTTAAGGGGCAAGGAAAGATATATTATGAGAGATAACTTAAAACTTGGCCAGTCAGGTGGCTCTGAACGATGTTTGCAAATGAAGAGGTGTTGGGGGGAGATGGAGGAATAGACAGTAATCCACTTCTCAATAAACGTGAATGCCATAAATTTCCAATATTTGAAAGTGATTCAGTTTAATAAATATTTTAATCCTCTGGCAGAAATATAAGTTCAGACACTGCATTTTAGATAATACTCAACCCCAATATATTAAAGATGCCAGTTTAATATAAAAATTATAAGTGCACTTATTTTACTGAATACAACTGGCATGATTTATTCTTTATAATTCAGTCATAACAGAATAGATGGTGTTTTTGTTTTTATTGCTAAAGAAGATGAACAATTATCATTCATACCATATCGGTTTTTAAACTAACAAAATCCTAGAAATAGATTAGAACAACAGCACGCATCATTTATGTGATTGAATGAGAGATGAAGAGTTTTCTGGACTTGTGGGTCAGTGACTGGCCTATAATACATGTCACTTGTCCACATTATGAACTAAAGAAGTTTTGTTTTCTTTGAAACTGCTCAGCACCCTGGAATCTCCTGGCCGAGGTTAAAAACATAACAATCAGAAACAAAGCCCTTTCAGGAATAAATCCCCCAAAATGATTGAGTTTTTCTGTACTACACCATCAGAAAACATGGACTCCATTTTATGTTGCGAGATATTTTGTATGGATTTACACAAACCGATGGCTGTCCCAACTAAAAATAGGTTCCACTTCCAGTGAATCAGTGACCTTAGGAGAAGAATTCCTAGTTCTACTCTTATATAATTAAGACCATAAGATAGAGGAACAGAATTAGGCCATTCGGCCCATCGAGTCTCTTCATCATTTCATCATGGCTGATCCATTTTCCCTCTCAGCCCCAATCTCCTGCCATCTTCCAGTATCTTTCATGCTCTGACCAGTCAAGAATCTATCAATCTCTGCCTTAAATATACCCAATGACTTGGCCTCCTCAGCCACCTATGGCAATGAATTCCACAGATTCATCCCTCTCACTTACAGACAAAAAGGTCGTTGAAGGGCCCCGGTCCCTTTGTGTAACAGGGTTCTTGAGATTAGATTAGTGATCCAAGGCACACATACATAGAAGCATAGAAAATAGGTGCAGGAGTAGGCCATTCGGCCCCTTGAGCCTGCACGGCCATTCAGTATGATCATGGCTGATCATTCAACTCAGGACCCTGTACCTGCTTTCTCTCCATACCCCCTGATCCCTTTAGCCACAAGGGCCATATCTAACTTCCTCTTAAATATAGCCAATGAACCAGCCTCAACTGTTTCCTATGGCAGAGAATTCCACAGATTCACCACTCTCTGTGTGAAGAAGTTTTTCCTCATCTTGGTTCTAAAAGGCTTCCCCTTTATCCTTAAACTGTGACCCCTCGTTCTGGACTTCCCCAACATCGGAAACAATCTTCCTGCATCTAGCCTGTCCAATCCCTTTAGAATTTTATATGTTTCAATAAGATCCCCCCTCAATCTTCTAAATTCCAGTGAGTATAAGCCTAGTCGATCCAGTCTTTCTTCATATGAAAGTCCTGCCATCCCAGGAATCAATCTGGTGAACCTTCTTTGTACTCCCTCTATGGCAGGAATATGTCATTCCTCAGATTAGGGGACCAAAACTGCACACGATACTCTCACCAAGGCCTTGTACAACTGCAGTAGAACCTCCCTGCTCCTGTACTCAAATCCTTTTGCTATGAATGCCAACATACCATTTGCCTTTTTCACCGCCTGCTGTACCTGCATGCCCACCTTCAATGACTGGTGTACAATGACACCCAGGTCTTGTTGCACCTTCTCTTTTCCTAATCGGCCACCATTCAGATAATAATCTGTTTTCCTGTTCTTGCAGCCAAAGTGGATAACCTCACATTTATCCACATTAAATTGCATCTGCCATGAATTTGCCCACTCACCTAACCTATCCAAGTCACCCTGCATCCTCTTAGCATCCTCCTCACAGCTAACACTGCCGCCTAGCTTTGTGTCATCCATGAACTTGGAGATGCTGCATTTAATTCCATAATCTAAATCATTAATAAATATTGTAAACAACTGGGGTCCCAGCACTGAGCCTTGCGGTACCCCACTAGTCACTACCTGCCATTCTGAAAAGGTCCCGTTTACTCCCACTCTTTGCTTCCTTTCTGCCAACCAATTCTCTATCCACATCAATACCATACCCCCAATACCGTATGCTTTAAGTTTGCATACTAATCTCCTATGTGGGACCTTGTCAAAAGCCTTTTGAAAATCTAAATATACCACATCCACTGGCTCTCCCCTATCCACTCTACTAGATGCTTTACTAACTTCAATTGTCAGCTTGTAGTTTCTATTGACTTATTACACCTGTGTTGTGAATGGTGATTCTTCTTGTAAGAAAAGAATTCAAACATACGTACTTTACTAAATGGTCAATATCTATAATTGATCTGTCAATTCTGTATAAAAATGACAGTTTTCTGTTCTGAATTCAGAACAGTGTGACGACAGGGTCCACATTGTTCTTCTTATGAAAAAGTAAAATACTGTAAAGTCGTTGAGTCATTAGAGTGCATAAAGGTCCAGTTATTTTATTAAAAGTGCCAACATGCACAGAAACAGGTTCTTCATCCCAACTCTTCCATGCTGTCTATGTTGCCCAGTTAGCGAGTCCCATCTGTCATACAAGACCATAAGATATAGGAGTAGAATTAGGCCATTTGGCCCATCAATTCTGCTCCACCATTCATCATGGCTTACCCAGTTTTCCTCTCAACCCCAATCTCCCGCCTTCTTCTCAGATCCATTCATGCCCTGACCAGTCAAGAATCTATCAACTTCTGCCTTAAATATACATGAAGACCTGTCCTCCACAGCTTCACTATTCTCAGGCTGAAGAAGTTCCTCCTCATCTCTATTTTAAAAAGATGCCCCTCTATTCTGAGGTTGTGTCTTCTGGTCTTAGGAAACATCCTCTCCACATCCACTCTATCAAGGCCTTTCACCATTCAATAGGTTTTAATTTCTTCTGTATTCCAGTGAATACAATCTCAGAGCCATCAAACACCCTTCATATGAGAAGCCATTCAATCCTGGAATCATTTCTGTGAACCTCATTTGAACCCTCTATAGTTTCCGCACATTCTTTCTAGATTAAGAGACCCAAAACTGCTCACAATACTCCAAGTGGGGCCTCATCAGTGCCTTATAATGTCTCAACATTATATCCTTGCTTCTATATTCTAGTCCCCTGGAAATGAATAATAACATTGCATTTCCCTTCCTCACCACAGACTAAGCCTGCAAAGTAATCTTTTGAGAATCCTGCACAAGGTCTCCCAAGTCCCTTCGTGCCTCAGACTTTTGTATTTTCTCTCCATTTAGAAAATAGTTAGCCCTTCATTTCTTCAACCAAAGTGCATGACTGACCATACACTTCCCAACACTCTATTCCATCTGCCACTTCCGTGCCCATTCTCCTAATCCGTCTGATCTTCAGTAGCCTCTCTTCTTCCTCAAAGCTACCTGCCTCTACACCTATATTCATATCGAATGCAAACTTTGCACCAAAGCCATCAACTCCATCATCCAAATCATTGACATATAATGTAAAAAAAATGGTTCCAACACAGACTCCTGTGGAACAATACTAGTCACCAGCAGCCAGCCAGAAAAGGCTCCCTTTATTCCCACTCCAATCAGCCAATGCTTAACAAGGTACAAACCCACTGTATTACAAGAAGGATTTTTGTCCATGCTAGAATCTTTCTTGTAATACAATGGGTTTGTACCTTGTTAAGCAGCCTCATGTATGGTATCTTGTTGGACAATGTAACATTCATCAAAGGCAGTTAGTCATTGGCTGTTATGTCATTCCAACACTGAATGCTAACTCCATTTGAACATCCAAGTGCATAATATCAACCAATTCTCCTTTGACTATGCTGCTTGTTATTTCTTCAAAGAATTCCAACAGATTTGTAAGGCAAGATTTTTCCTTGAGGAAACCTTGCTGACTATGGCCTTTTTTTTTAATCTTGTGCCTCCAAGTACCCTGAGACCTCATCCTTAATAATCAACTCCAACATCTTCCCAACCACTGAGGTCAGACTATATGGCCTACAGTTTCCTTTCTTCTGCCTCTCACCTTCTTGAAGGGTAAAGCAACATTTGCAGTTTTCAAGTCATCTGGAACCACTCCAGAATCTAGCAATTCTTGAAAGATCATTAATAATGCCTCCACACTCTCTTCAGCCACCTCTTTCAGAACTCTGAGATGCGCACCATTGTGTCCAGGTTTCTTATCTGCTTTCAGACCTTTCAGTTTCCCAAGAACATTCTCTTTATTTATGTTAACTTCACACACTTCATGACCCCTGACACCTGGAACTTCCACCATGCCGCTAGTGTCTTCCACAGTGATGACTGATGCAAAATTCTTATTCAGTTCATCTGCCATTTCCTTATTCCCCATTACTACCTCTCCAGTATTGTTTTCCAGCAGTCTGATACCCACTTTCACCTCTCTTTTACACTTTATGCATCTGAAGAAACTTTTGGTATCTTCTTTAATGTTATTGGCTAGTTTACTTTTGTAGTCCATCTTTAACTTCGTAATGACAGTTTTAGTTGGCTTCTTTTTAAAAGCTTCCCAATCCTCTAACTTCCTACTAATTTTTGTTCTGTTATATGCCCTTTCTTTGACTTTAATGCTGTCTTTGACTTCTCTAAGTATCGGCTCGGACCTTTTCTAATTTGGACCGACTTCATTCAGCACTGCTTTTGAATAGAGTCTTCAGCCATCAGGCCCCTGGAATGGCTGCGCTCACTTCAGTGCAGAAATGGTTCTGTAGCCATTGTCTCACTTTTAGGGACTCAGTGCTTCATGTTTGGTGCATTACTAGTTTACCTTTTAAAACGTTTGCACAACTTGTTCTTTTTTATACGTCGCAAGGTTCATGGATTCTGTTGTGTTTCTTTGTTTTGTGGCAGCCTGCAAGATAATCTCGAGACATGCTTTGATAATAAATCCACCTTGAACTTTGAATTATCTTGAATAATTGGCCTACCCTGGCAAAACCCAGTCCCCTCCTTATTTTATTAACCCAATTCAAAGATTCAAAGTACATTTATTATTAAACAATGTATAAATTATACAAACTTTTTTTTGCTTTCAGGCAGCCACAAAGCAAGAATCATGAAAGAACCCAACTAAAAAAATAAAGACCAACCCCCACCCCCCCACAATGCACAGAGAAAGAGAAAAAACTCAAATCATGCAAACAATAGAAGCAAGCACTAACAGTAGCATTCTGAACCAAATTGATTCCTTAGATCCAAATCCCTGGAGCACCCTGCAGTCGGCCCAAAGCCTCAGTATTCAGTTCACCATATTAGTAGAGCAAATTACCACAAAATTTGCAGACATGAAGTACAGCAGCCGAGGGAGGTCTCATAGCCTTAGTGGCATGGAAAGAGAAGCCCCCAGCCTATCTGGGGCAGCATTTCATTTGTCTGAACAGCAGATCATATGTCACATCAGGACCCGGACTCCACCGCGGTGAATCACTCTGGGCTTAGATTTTGCTGCTGAAGCCATTCTTGACCTCTTCAAATCAGCAGAGTGATCCAACCTCGCCTGACTCTCGACACCCTGCCTTTCCTGTCTATCTGAGCTGGTTTTTAAATTGTCCAAACAGCAGATTGTACCTCACATTAGAACCCAGGCCCAGCCATTGCAAATCGCACTGGGCCTAGAACGTTGATTCACTTCAGGCCTAGATCTGGCTGCTGTAGAAGCTATTCTTGACCTCTGTAAATTGGTTTTGTACTTAGAGCGATATACCCTCATATCAGGGTAGATGGACAGGCATTGGAAATGCACTGCCCGTCTTCTCTCCTCCAAGTTGTCCACTTCAATCAGCATGGCTCCAATTCCAAGTGCATTGATTTTGTTGCACACCTCCTGAATTAGCCCTGTCCTCACTCATCTCCTCAACATTTGTGATAGTTTACCACAATTTACTTCGAAAAAAGTGTTATTAGTAATGGTCTTAATTAAATTCCTTTGCTTTTGAACTACCAGTAAGCTGCCGCTCATCTTTCGTAGTGCCAGCTTAAACTGGAAGATCTTCTAGGCTTTTCTAAAATATGGGGTTCCAGTTCTGATGCTCAGTTTGTGTTTTGACCAAAATGGTGTTGAACCGAGGATTGTGCAAAGGAGTATGCTTTATTCAGGTCTGTGTGTTGGAATTTAGATGTTACTGCTTTTGTAGGGTATCTATCAAACACATGTACAGAACTATTCTTCTACTTAAAATCCTAATGATTACTGAGAAGAAAGGAGAGTGAAGTGTGCTTTGTCCTTCTGATGGTCACTCAGCACACATGACCCAGGCTTTGAACGATCGAGAAGCTCTCTGCGAATTGGGCCTGCGACCCTGGCTTCTTTTGTATTGGCTTCATGAACCTTTAGACAATGCATTGGAACTTCAAACCATTTTCTTTCCCCACTAATTTTATTGCTTTCAGATACAATAAACAATTCACAATAGGGATATACTACAGTATCTTGATTACATTTAAGATGTTGATAACATTAAACATAAAAATCAGCTCCTCTTTTACTTAGCCACCTGTACACTTTGATACAATGTTTATTCACCCACACACTGTGCTTTCTTTCCCCTCTCCCAATTGATCCCATCTGCCCTTTACCCCCCTTATCTGGTTCCACTTATCACTTACCTTACCTAACAGATTCGAGCACCTGCAACCCCCTGTGTCTCCACTGATCACCCAATCATCTTCCAACTTCTGCCCTCCCTCTCCACCCCTGCATCCCACTCCCTGACTCAAACAGCTCCATTACATTCTTCACTCTTTGTCTGTCTCTTTCACCTGCCAGCCCCTGCCTCCCAATCGACCCCCCTTTCTCCCTACCTGGTTTCATTTATTTCCCTTTGGACTTTAATACAGCTTCAGCAATGACTTTATAAAGAAATTAGGCACTATTTGAATCTGTTTATTTTAAGCTTTTGCCTATCAAAACACTCCTCTTCAAGCCAAAAACAATTTACAACACACTCACTAGTATTTTAATTATGCATGGCAAGAATTTGCAATATGAAGTGAGTAAAATTATAAGCAGCACTGATAGCGTAGATAGTCAAAATCTTTGCCCCAGGATGGAAATGGCAAATACTACAAGAAGAGGAGAGTGGGCGGAGTTTGAAGGAGACTTATGAGGTCAGGTCTTTGTTATCCGGAATGGAGTAGGTACCCGAGTTGCACTGTGAGGAAAGTGGTGGAAGCACATGTAAAGTGTTAAGGGTGAAAGGTGAAATGTTAAAGGGGAGCATAAGAGGAAACTTCTTCACTCAGGGGGTCGCGATAACGTGGAACAAGCTGCCAGCTCACCAGGTGCATGCAAGCTTGATTTCAACTTTTGATAGAAGTCTGGATAGCTACATGGATGGGAGGGGTATGGAGAACTATATTAGTGCAGGTCGATAGGTGTAGGCAGATGTAATGGTTCAGCATGGATTAAGTGGGCCAAAGGGCCTGTTTCTGTGTTGTACTTGTCTATGATTCAATGACTCTATGTGATAGTAATATTTAAAAGGGATTTAGGCAGCTACGTGAACAGGCAGGGAACGGAAGTACATAAAACGTGTGCACTCAAATCTTGGATTGACATTATGATCAGCACAGACAACCTGGGCTGAAGGCTCTACTTTGGATCTGTTCTCTGCTAGGTTCTGTGATATCATTAACTTCATAGCAATTTTCTACGATTCCATACGTTCCAGATACCAATGTTAAATATACAAATTTTCCCATTGAGTGAGTTCTTTTCAAAACAAGAATGAATATTCTTTGTTAAACAAATGACTTTGTAATCAAACGTAATATCTTATCACAAAAAACCCACAAATGTTCACAATAAAACCACATCTGTAAACATCCATGCATTGAGGCTCCCTGAATGTAGCTCTCTTAAATTATGCAGTATGTGCAGATGAGTGTATTTCTCTTTTAAATGCAGCCAGTTCATTACTGGCCTTGATGAAAGCCTAAAAAGAACATATCATTCGTGACCTTGAAATCTGGTAACTTTCCAACATTGTGGTGACTATCAGGTGTATCAGACACTTTGAGGAAAATTGCTACATGGTTTTATTCACATCTAAGGTGCTGAAAAACAGAAGGAAAGGGGGGATTGGGACGACTTTCCTCGCTGCACTTTTTCCAGAATAATTTCAAGAAGAACTAGACATGAAAATTGGCTGGGCTTCATTTGGCAATCGGTGATTGAAAAGTCAGTTCACTTCTAAGGTTTACCATCCAGGCCTGAGGTAGAATCCTACTGAGTCATGTGTGCTGCAGATCTGATACAGCAATTTGAATGTGCAGGAATATGAGAAGCTGCAGAGTGTAATGTCTGCACACAGCTCAATACATCACAGACAGCCTAACCCACTATCAAATCTATCTACAGGAGGTATATATTTTCACAAGAAGGCAACATCCATCATCAAAGATCCCCACCACCCAGACCATGCCATCATCTCAAAACTACTACTGGGCCAGATGCAGCTGGCACAACTCTAATCAATGTTTGATCACTTTAAATTATTTTGTCTGGTCCAGAGATGCTAACAGAACAACAAAGCTGAAAATGCTTCAATACTGAAATTCATTAACAACAGTCCTCTACTATTAACCAATTCACCCTTTAATATATATATTTTAATTCCCCATGTAAAATAATAGTAATATTATAATAGATAAATTGATTTTTAAGACTTGCAAAAACAGCAATGCCAGAATATTAAGAGCAAACACGAGGAAATCGGCAGATGCTGGAAATTCAAGCAACACACACAAAATGCTGGTGGAACACAGCAGGCCAGGCAGCATCTATAGGGAGAAGCGCTGTCGACGTTTCGGGCCGAGACCCTTCGTCAGGACTAACGGCAAGGAAAGATAGTAAGAATATTTCTACTTGCTGGCATTGTGGCACCTCCACAGTTAGATTCTGCTAATGCTTTCCACTTTACGGATTTTTCTCATTCTAAGTATGATCCCCTGATGGAATTTATCTTTCCTCTGATACCCAAGTATTATTTCTGCAGTGGTCTTGCTTTTACTATGTACAAGAGACACATTATGAAACATGTTAATTGCTATGTTAATATTGATATTGTAATAAAACAGAAATAAGGGAAATATTGACTGACATTGTATTTGAATGCAAAGAAGCATATATTTAAGTATACATTAAGTTAGCCATCCAGTACTAGAGGTTCAGAATTATGAAAGTTAAACTGAATTTTCAAAAGCCTGGTCAATTTTAATGGCTGGTTCTTATTGAAAAGTAAAATTTTAAAAAAGGTATTTCTACTAAGATATTTATACTCAAAGAACTTTGCAGAAGTGTTTTATAAGATCTAATTAGTTTGGAAAGTATGGATATGCTTATAAATTTTTGCTTAGAAATATAAACATACAGAGCTGTAAAATGGAATATATTTGGATTAAAGGAATATTATTAATGACCCATTAATTATTTTTTTCCAATGTTGCTTAACAACATCTAAAAAACCTTAGTGGGTTAAAATCTAAATGTAGCCTCACTATAATTTCAGCTAGTATCTGTCAAACTTGACTAGAATCCAATGGCTGGTCAGGTCTCTAGGCTTTGCCTTTACCTTTGTATAGAAGCGGAACCTAGTTTGGCCTTCTGCTGCTGAAGCCTATCAAGATTCGACACGTTGTGTATACAGAGATGTCTTCTGCACACCACTGCTGTAAAGTGTGCTTAGTTGAGTTACTGCTGCCTTCCCGTCAGCTTGAACCAGTCTGGCTATTCTCCTCTGACCTCTCTCATTAGCAGTCATTTTCACCCACAGAACTGCCGTTCACTGGATGTATTTTGTTTCTCACACCATTCTCTGTAAGATCTGGAAACAGTTGTGTGTGTAAGTCCCAGGAGATCAGCAGTTTCAGATACTCGAACCACCGCATCTGGCAAAAACAATCATGGCCAAAGTCACTTAGATCACACTTCTTCCCCCATTCTGATGTTTGGTCTGAACAACAACTGAAACTCTTGACCATGTCTGCATGCTTTTATCCATTGAGTTGCTATCACATGATTAAAAATTTGCATTAATGAGCAGGTGTATGGGTGTACTTAATAAAGTGGCCATCTCCTCCCCCACTCCCCCTCCCCCCCCCCCATCAGAGTTCTACAAATTGAACCCTTCAAATGTTCAATGGAATTTTTTTCAATACAGGTACAAGTTGCATGCTTCCTTCAGAGTATCACAATCTACCACATAATTGTCTTACATCTCATTGTCTTGATGCATTGCACTTTGAAATTGTACACTTAGTTCTGCATTTCGTTATTTGTGTTTCTTTGTACTATCTCAGTGTCCTGTTATAATTTAGTTAACTGGATGGCTGGAATGCAAAACATGTGACAATAGTAAACCAAATTACCAATTATCATGACAATTGTGAATGGAAGATCGGTGGTGATGGCGGAGGTGAGGTAATCTTGCCCAGTTTACAGACCTTGTGGCCTGGGCACCTTAAACATAAACCAGGATCGCTGTTGCTATAAAAAAATCAAATGGCCTCTCTAAATCCTGCAAACATAGGCAGGATCATCTGCAAAGGGCAGCAGTGGGCAGGTCAGACTACGTAAAATGAGTATTAACAGAAAAGTTCAGGGTCACTATTTTTAATGAAGCTCTGTATAAGAATGCAACAAAAGAGCAGTAAGGATATAGAAGATTATCCTTATACACTCAATGTACATTATCCTTGTACATTATCCTTATACACTCAATGTACATTATCCTTATACACTCAATGGCAACTTTATTAGGTACTTAATAAAGTGGCTTCTGAGTGTACTTGTGGTCTTCTGCCGCTGTAGCCTATCGACTTCAATGTCCGATGTGCTGTGCATTCAGGGATGCTCTTCTGCACATCACTGTTGTAACACATGATTATCTGAGTTAAGGTTGCCTTCCCATGAGTTTGATGCAGTCAGGCCATTCTCCATTGAGCTCTCTCATTAGCAAGGTGTTTTCACCCACAGACTGCTGCTCTTTGGATTGTTTTTTTTGTTTCTGCATCATTCTTTGTAGACTCTAGAAACTGTTGTGCATGAAATTCCCAAGAGGTCAGCAGTTTCAGGGATGTCATACCAACCTATCTGACACCAACAATCATTCCACGGTCAAGATCACTTAGATCACATTTCTTCCCCATTCTGATGCTTGGTCTGAACAATTGAACCTCTTGACCACGTCTGCATGCTTTTATGCACAGTTGCTGCCACATGATTGGCTGTTTAGATATTTGCATTAACAAGCATTTGTACAGGTGTACATAATAAGGTGGCTTTGAGTGAACATTAATTAGCCATGTTCTTGTTGAGTGCCATCGAGTTGCCATCATAGAGCCCCTATAGATAGTGTAGTTGTCTTTAGAGTTTCTTCGTGGCAAGATGCAGAAGTGGATTGCCAGCCCTGTCTTCCGTGCAGATACTGCTGCTGTCCGGATTCGAACTCAGTACCGTTCTCCTCAAAGCACTACTACACCACTGGCCAGCCCATTAGTCATAGTGTATTATATAATAGCTTTTCAATACTCCTATTGAATAAATAAATTATAGAGATAGCACATGTGATCCCATTTGATAAAAAGAACCTTTAGAAGCAAATGATCGTAATCAGATCGGATCCACCTTGAAATTTGAGAAGGAGTAGCTAAAGTCAGATGTATCAATATTACAGTGGGGTAAAGGGAATTACAGAGGCATGAAAGAGGAGCTGACCTGAATTGATTGGAAAAGAACACTGGCAGGGACGACGGCAGAGCAACAATAGCTGGAACTTTAGGAGGTAATTCGGAAGAGTCAGAATACATACTATATCCCAAAGAGGAAGAAGTATTCTAAAGGAAAGATGATGTAAGCATGGCTAACAAGAATAGTCCAAGCCAACATAAAAGCCAAACAGAAGGCATAAAATAGAGCAAAAATTAGTGAGAAGTTAGAGGATTGAGAAGCTTTTAAAACCATCAGAAGGCAACTAAAAAAGTCATTAAGAAGGTAAAAATGGAATACAAAAGTAAGCCAGCCAATAATATTAAAGAGCATACCAAAAGTTTCTTCAGATATATAAAGTGTAAAAGAGAAGTGAGAGTGGATATCAGACCGCTAGAAATCGATGCTGGAGGTAATAATGGGTGACAAGGAAATGGCGGACAAAATGAATAAGTACTTTGCATCAGCCTTCACTGTGGAGGACACTAGCAGTATGAAGGAAGTTTCAGGTATCAGGGGTCATGAAGTGTGTAAAGTTAGCATAACTAGAGAGAAGCTTCTTAGGAAACTGAAAGATCTGAAGGTGGGTAAGACATCTGGACCAGATAGTGTACAACACAGAGTTCTGAAAGAGGTGGCTGAAGAAATTGTGGAGGCATTAGTAATGATCTTTCATGAATCACTAGATTCTGGAATAGTTCTGGAAGACCGGCAAATTGCAAATGTCATTCCACGCTTCATGAACGGACAGAGCAACAAGAAGGGAAACTCTAGTCCAGTTAGTCTGACCCCAGTGGTTGCGATGGTGTTGGAGTTGATTATTAAGGATGAGGTCTCAGGGTACTTGTAGGCACATGATAAAATAGACCATAGTCTGCATGGCTTCTTCGAGGGAAAATCTTGCCTGATATATCTGTTGGAATTCTTTGAAGAAATAACAAGCAGGGTAGACAAAGGAGAATCAGCTGATGTTGTGTACTTCGACTTTCAGAAGCCTAACAAGGTGCCACACATGAGGCTGCTGGAATGATGGAGAAGACTTAATGGGCCAAATGGCCTAATTTTGCACCAATATCCTATGGTCTGCTCTCTCTCTTAAATATTCATTGCCTCAACCACCAGTTCAAAGTGATTATAGTATCTGTCATTGACAAAATGCATCATGGTTACTCACCTAGGCTACTTTGAGAGTACATTGCAAGCTATGGCTTCACTATTAAGAACAATGAGGTACAAGGCATATAGGAACTACCCCAACCTGCACACCATCCTAACCTGAAATAAATTATATTTACAAATATATTAAATATATTCATCACCAGTGGGTCTAGAATCCAGAACTTGAGATTGAATGGAACAGTAGGCATACTTTCACTAAGAACACTGCAGTGGTTCATGAAAGAGACTTATCACCACCTTCTGAATAAAAAAAAAACACTAATGGACAAACAAAAATGAACTTGCCAGTGCTGCACAGATTCCAAGTAACAAATAAGTTTATAAAAACATTATATTTTCTCTCTTTCAGATTACTGTTGTTATTTCCCAGCCTGTTCCTCACAATTGCTTTGGCTCAGAAGTTATTTGAGGTAGAGGAGCTTTTGAAGAGACTGCAGAGGCATTAAACTCCACCCTGGATGGTCCCAAACCCAGCTGCGAAAGGAGGAGGTTTGTGTATGGGGCTGGCAACTCTATCACGTAAAAGCCCAGAGCTACAGAAACACCAATGAAAGCTTCAAAGATCTCATTGATGGGAGAGGAAGGATCTTCGACTGGAAGATGTATGAAGTCTTGTGGTGAAAGCTGTATCCACTGGTCCAATCAATATTCTATTTGCCCAAGACAGAGGACTCTGGCAAGCCTCAAAGGCCTCAATAGGGGTGATGAGCTTAAGAAGAAGAAACAGAGGTATTAACTGTGCTTCTAAGAAGACCTGCATATGGCATTCGTATTGCACAAAGAACATAGTTATATATTTATGGTATTGCTTGGAAGCTGACCAAAGGACAGTTTATGAAGGCTCCAACTGTGGGCATGAAGGTCATCACTGCATTAAACTTTTATAACATTTGATTCTTCAAGGCTACCACTAAATCAGTCAGTAAGTTGTATAATACTTATTTGCAGAAGGCACCACGTTTATCATTTTGCATTTAACAAGGAGGCATAAAAGCTCAATGCAGCATAAAATAATTCCCTCAGAAACGAAGGCTGTTTAAAACAAGCACACTGTATAGAGCCAGAAGAAAAGCACCTCAAACCATGACAATTTGAAGCAAAGGAGAAAAAAATAGAAATACTCATCAGGGCAGGCAGCATCTGGAAAACAATTAAATGAAATAGATTTAATATTTCATGTTTAGCAGAATCTAAAGTGATATCTCTGCTCCTCTTCCCAAGGACATGCTTTCTACTTCTATTTGAGAGATCCAGCCTTAGCTGGTTTTTGCTTTTCAAACGAAGTTCAAAGTTCAAGTTACACTTATCATCAAAGTATGTACAGGTCATCAACACATACTACCCTAAGGTTCATTTTCTTGCAGGCATTTACAGTAGAACAAAGAAATACAATAGAATCAAATAAAAATACACACAAAGAGTCATAAACAACCATTGTGCAAAAGACGACAAGCTGTAAATGCAAGAATAAAAATAAATAAATAATAGAGGACATAAGATGTAGAGTCTTTGTGTCAACAAACCTGACAACATACCTGGCATGCATATGGTGGCAGCCATGCACCCTGAGGCGCTCCAGTAGGCCTACCCCTCACCACTCTCCATCCATCCCAGATTTTCCACAACGTCGGTTCTGATGGCCTGCCACGATCACAGATATACTTCAATTTGTTATTGCCTGCCCTCAATATACCTAGACCAGTTCCTCCAACCAATGGCCCTCTGGGTTTCTGTACCCCTACTGGTCCCCTGACACCACATCACCATGGATTTCATCACGGGTTTGCCACCTTCCAATGGGGCCATGACGATCAGGACAGTGCCGGACCGGTTCTCCAACTGAGACAGTCAACTGGATTCTCCAACGTGAACTTTGCCTCCAAGCTTTCACTCAGGACATTGTGTTGGATCGGGGTCCACAATTCATCTTCCACTTCCGGTGACCCCTCTGTTCCCTCTTCAGGGTGTTTATCCCCTGGCGGTGTCAGTCAGAAAAAGCAAAATCAGCAGAGTGGAAAAACTTCTGTGATGCTTCATCTCCTCAAACCCGTTCAAGTGGAAGATGTATCTGCTCTGGGCATACCCCAAATCTTCATTTTCATTGTAATATTCAATGTTGGTACCTTTATGTTAGTACCTTCAGATTCTTTGTAGTTTCTAACTTGCTGAAGTAGTGAAATGGTTTTATTTTTACTTCCAGCCATTTCTGGCATCTCCAACACTCAATGCTTGAAACTGCAGTGAACGAAACAGTTCTGAATTGTCTTACTGCTTATTTCTCACCAACCATCAGTGACAAAAGCACTAATTCTTGAAGACAAACACACAACTGACTCAGTTTAAAAACTGTTCATTCGAAGCACAGTGTCGTGTTCAACAGTCACACAAGCTGACACAAGTTAGAACCTTCCCCAATAAAGCTTCATAGAGTCCAAAATAAACAAAGGAATCCTCGCAATTTTCTCAATTTGGTTTTATTCTTTAGGAGTTATCCCAAGTAAGTGTCTGGCCTGATTAACTGATAGCCTAATTGACCAGAATCCACTCTATCTAATTATCCCAGATCCTTAACCTGGCAACAACACACTTCCTTCATTTCTGTTGTAAATTTTTTATAAGTTCCTTCTTCCTTCTGTTATCATTTCCAGTCTTTCATTTGCATCACTTTTCTTTCCTCACCAAAACTTCTCAATTTCATTTTCCACCTTTCCTTGGTATTTCTTTCTCTTTCAGCCTCTTGCTCTTTGTTGCTTCCTGAATTAATCAATAACTTTGGTCTGCCATCATCTGTTTTTACAATCCCAGCCAGCCATCCTCCTCTTCCATTTCTCTTGCTTCTCTTACTTTTCTACATGTGAGAAGTAAAAGGATTGTCCATTCCCTAATTAATGCCACAGAAACAGAGGAATGGAGCTCTCCAGCTGCCTGTAAGCTACATGGGTTCGCATCATTCAGGTTACTCATAAAACATTAAGAATGTCTGCTGAGCAGGTTGAGGAAGAGGGTATTTGTTGTTTGCTAAGGAGCAGGACATGCACATTGCAATCCACAAATGAGCCAGGTGGCTTGTTTCACTGACACAATGTAAAGTTTGCTTTATCAAAAACTAAGTCCAACTCTGTCAAGCTTCCCAGATCATTACTTTTTATTTGAAGTTGTTATTATGATTTCCAGAAGTTCAAGTTCACAATAACAGCCAGAATGAATTCACGTTTATCCAACAGCAATAACATAAATCATCTGGGCTAATCTTCCTTCATTCTATTCTCGATATCAGATCACAGACATCAAAGATCATGGCAACTGTGGCAAGCTAACACCTCAGAAAGGTGGAATACACAAGCATAAAAATCATTAATGTTTAAGCACGTTCTATTGAAACACTGTTAGAAAGCTTGATTGCAGAAAAATGAAACTCTAACTAATCTGCTGCTCCCAAATATATTTATGTCAAACACATAGAACCTGTTTGATGTGAGAATACAGACGTGTTCATTCATTAGTTGTATAGAAATAAAATGTAATAGTTTTGATTTTCAAATGTTCTCACATCTTAAAAGCACAGGAGATGCAAATTACTGAATTAACAGAGCCCATTAATCAGTATTAGTGAAATATGAGAAGTGTTTGATAGCAAACATGTCACTTTTTTCCCAGCAGCAAGCCCTGTGTATGTGCAATTAATGCAACACACCAAAAGTAAGGCAAGAAATGTCATCTGCAAAGTGCTTGTGGATTATTTAACAAATCGTGCATTGGCCAACAGCTGTTTCAGCATTAGCAGCAGATGTAACCACAACACTACAAGCTTAAAGAGCAGAGACTGATTTTGCGAAGACAGCACTTAAGTTACAATGAATAATAAATCAGCAAAGAAGGAAATAGCAAGACTCAAAAACAAACAGAAATGTGCCAAGTGCAGTTTGCTGAGTGCAAGAATATTAGGCAGTGTACCAAGCATCTGCTGTGACTGTAAGGCTTTGTAATGGGAGATGATGAGGTGAAGGCAAATGGGAATGTAAAACCTCAATGCAGAAGGTCTGCAATATCACCATCTCTCCGTGTCTTTAATTTCATTTCAAAGAAGTTAATTAAATCACATCTGATTCCCCATTGCCTCGTCCACGTCTGTCCCCTGCAGAACAAAGGGACATTAAAATCCAGAGCCTGGGAGATGGGGAAACCTTTAAGTACACTGCATAGATTGGATTTCAATATCCAAAGAGACAGGTATTCCCCACTAAATGAAGACCATTATATGTTGGGGTGCACAAGCTCAAATTGAGATATGAAATATTCTCTGCTTAGTAGAGAGACCTAAAAAATGATTCAAAGCATATCTGTTTTCACATTGATTTGCTGCCATTGGTGCCTCTCCCCCCCCCCCCCCCCAACCCCCTCCCCATTTATTTGTTACATCTTGATCATAGCAGCAGTAATGTAATCTGTTGCAGGGTATGACCAGTGTAACTCTTTCTGAAAGGCTAACCATATTACAGATGCACGAAGAAACAAGGACTATCCTATCATGTCACGGAACCAGCAGCTTCCAGTCTTCTGACAAAGCTTGACCCTTCCCTGGGAGACAGAAAAGGTCAAGACCCCTGCAGCGAGCTGCTTGGTAAAACACTAACAGAGAGCGACGAGTGGATATTGAAAACATATTCTCAAGGCTCTGGTTGTAAAAATATTAGATGAACATGATCCATTTAGGCAGAATACTTTGACCTTTCTTTCCCCTTAAACTGTTCAGATAAATAAGGAACCTCCTCACCAATAAAGAAAGAAGAAAGGCATGACATAGAAAACATAATCTTGTTAGCAGCCATACTTCAATGTACACAATTTTCTTATAGAAACAGAATGATATATGGTATTTTGAAAACCTGTTCCAAATCAGAATCTGTGCCTTGAATCCAGCCTAAATAAAAAGGCATTTGTGTTTATGTCACCACATTATTTGTTTTTAACCCTTCAGCAAAAGAATCTGCATCAAATAACTGAAGGCGCATCTGAATGCAGGTGGAGAAGCGATAGGGAGAACACTTCTTCCTTCTTCATTCAGAAAAAGGCAAAAGTGTTACAAATCTGCCTTCTCCCCATTGTATTTCAGATTTATGGCATTTACACCCTTTCAGAATTTGTACGAATATGTCTAGATTTCAACTTGAAGGCTAAAATTATGTTCATTTGCTAATAGTTTAACTCCGGTGCTTTACTTCTCTGTTTTGTTTTTTTAAACTACACTTATCCACCTAACTATATACAATGCAAGTATTTGTTGTTTGCTTAAGAAGAAATTCTTCAAAGTCATAAAAGGTAACTTCCATCCTATCCTGCATTCAGATGCATAAAATTGGTTGAATGATTTGACTGTCAGGCTCTTGCCTGGATCGTGACACCTTCACTTCAGCCTGCTTTTTATGACCAAGTGACAAAGACACGTAACTAAAACTACAGCTCAGGAACATGGCTTCCATTTGAATCCTGGTTTTGAAAATCATGTCGCTTTTATTTTAATTGACCATTTCGAGAAAAGGTTCCAAGACCAAAAACTGTGACTTACAAAAATACTTTTTACATTGGATGAGGTCAGAAGTGCATCTTTTGTAGATACAGCCTACAAGAAATAAACATTTTCAACCACTACTCCTACGAGACTCTCCTAAAGCAACAATCTTTTAAATTTGAATAAGTTTGGGTTATTCTAACTCCTCTCCTCCAACTCCCATTGTAAGTTAAAGTCAAGCTGAAGGTGCTGAATAATAATTTGTGGCAATTTTCACAGGACAGCACTTGAGGCCTTTATTACTAAAGTGCAATAGCAGAATAGACCAGAGTGAATTACAATTATTAAATGCAACACAGGGGAAATATTAGTTTCCTTGCAGTTTGCATTTAATAGTCATAAAGATGTGAAATCTTACCTTAAGCAATTTACGGACAAGAAAACAATAGCAGGTGTAGACAACCTGGTGCCAACATTCAGGACAGTCATGGTTGAACTATCCCAGGCTGTGACTCCTCTTCTCTGCCATTTCCCCACAGTTCTGCAATCTTTCAAAAAAGTATGCACAGCACCTCTTTTATTGAGTATTTTCAGCGATCTGGCTTCCACAGTTGCGAGGACAGAAAATTCCAGAGACTCACCACCTTCAGCAAGAAGAAGTTCCTGTAAGCTCAAGATCCAAGATTCAAGATTGGAGTTTATTTATGATGCATGCATCAAAATAGCTGGAGCAATGCATTGCTTGCGTTAACAACCAACATAACCGAGGATGTAGCTGAAGGCAGCCCGTAAGTGTTGCCACACATTCTGGCACGAACATAATATACCCAGAATGCTCAGCAGAACAACACAGAACACAAAAAGCAACCAAACAACAGCAACATAAGCCCTGTTCCTCCCTCCCGCCTACCCACACACATACGCCGTCCTCTAACCCCAGAAGGGCCTTTTGCGTATGTTGCGTTTAACTGTCTGTGGTGTTATTTCTATACTACAGATTTTAAATGACCTCCTCCTTATTTTCTAGCTATGCCCCCTCATTTGCGACTCTCCCATTAGGGGTCAAAGTTTAGTAATCTGGCATAAAAGCAAGAGACTGTAGGTAAGAGATTTGGATCAACGACGTTCCTTGCTTAGACGTGGGAATCAAAAAGGACTGAACCCGCACTTCCCTGTGTGTATGGTCGTGGGGGTGGGGAGGAGGCACTTCCGTCATGTAATGATGGTACATTGCTGTCACCCTATTGTTACAGACACAGTAATGGTCAGAATAGTCTCAGTATCAAATTAAGTCACTGTAACCACTTGGGAAAACAGCAAAATCCACTGATTTACAACTAACTGTTCTGCAGCAAAAGCAAAGCGCAATTCCATTGAGTAGCAAACGATACAAAGGATAATGCATCGTGCAGCTTTGCCAAGCCAAACACATTGCAAGCATACACATTTTCCATTTTGTTAACCTTCAGAAGCTAGGTTAACTGTGTATTCTTCAATGTCAATTCTACTTTAGGTGAAAAAAAATCAAGAATTTTTTCATTGGCATAAATGTGAAAGAGATAACATTACAGGCTCTGGAAAGCCAAATAAACATTTATATTTCAGAAGATGGTGACAGAAAAGGTGATTGATACTCCGACACTTACCTGCAGAGATATAATGAAACACGATTTTCCTCATCTTTTGATTCTGATATGTCCTGTTATCTTGAAGATATGTTTCAAATGCTTGCTGGTATGCATCAGAATAACCATGGAAAGTTTTACCAGACCTTTGTAGCATATTGTGCGTTACCATAGTCACACTCTGCCCTGTGGGATTTCAGGAGGACCTCAGGGAGGGTAAGAAGTTATGTATCTGAGGACAGAAGTGATTGAGATCACATCCATGAAGAAACCTCTGTCAAAACCTGAAATAGAAGCACAGATGGAGTAAATTACAAACTCTTTCCAATGAAGATAGCCATTACATGATTAATAAATTGAAACCGTCCCACTACAAAATGAATAAAAGTGCTACAGGCTAAAAACGTGACCTCACAGATGAAGTCAAAAGTGTAAATGGCCTGGAGGTTGCTGATGTGTTTTCCAGGAGACTGGTGCTGAGAACAGAGGGAAGTTGGGATCACCCTGCTCTCTCTATCTCTCATTACCCATTACTCAGGGATGCCAGTGACTGCAGTCTTGTTAAGAAAGATATTATTTTACAGCTAGGACTCACTGACACATTTATTTCCTTTGCTGCATCCTCTCTATGTTGGAAATCAGACTCAATAGTTTACCTTTACTTTCTCAGAGGTTGGAACAATCAAATTCCTTGTCTTTTCTAAGCACTCTTTCCTGCTGCAGTTTTAGAAGTTTGGCCATAGATGACTCATATTTCTTGCTTCATCTACCTTCTAAAACTTCCTTGTCCTTTGTTTAATTAACAATAAAAAAAGACCACAAAAAGATCCTTGTTTTCAATTTGTAATGGAATTTCTTTGAAGTTCTTTGCTTTCGTGTTGACTTCTAATCAGTTTCTATAAATATAAAAGATTGTTCAAGCAAATGGTTCCATGGAATCAGGATAACTTTTGTGAGTCTTGAACCTTTTCCATTTGGTTTTACCTTTCTGAGTGGAGTGTGAAGGTTGCCCTGTTGTATTTTGCTTCTCTCCTCCCTGCTATACATGCAAATATTTTACATATATGTCTACACAAAGTACATGAGAAACTTAGGAAATTATATTTTTTTCATTGCTAAATAGTGTAAAAGAAAAATGGAAATAACTGTGATTTTTAAGAATGTCTATGAAATGCAAACTTGTTCAGTGCAGACAGAGTATGCTGAATATTCCCACCCCAAAACATATTTGAAGCAGATGCATATACAAATAAAGATAGAGCTGGACTGGTCATCTTAATCCTACTTGCATGGCTGAAGTTGGGTAAATGGACATTTCAACTATCTTTAGTGACATCTGAGAATGAATCAGTGCAAGTGAGGAATTATAGTGCCAGAACAAAAATGCTATATTAGAGGACATTATAAGACCTTATCAGGCATTGGTCATACCACTTATGGAGTTTGTGAGTGGTTGTGCCACCAGACCTAAGAAAGGGTGTGATGGCATTGGAGAAGGTTCAGAGGAGGCTTACAAGAATGATCCAAGAATGAAAAGGTTAATACACGATGAACATTTAATGGTTTTGGGCCTGTGTTCACTGGAATTTTTAAGAAAGAGGGCGGTAGGTGTGGTGTAGGATCTCATTGAAACCTACCAAATATCAAAAGGTCTAGATAGACTAGATGTGGAGAGGATGTTTTCAATACTGGGAAAGTGTAGGACCAGAGGACTCTGCCTTAAAATTGAAGAACGTCCCTTTAGAACAAAGATGAGGAATAATTTTTTTTAGCCAGAGGGTAGTGATTCTGTAGAACTCACAGATGGCTCTGGAGGTCAAGGTATTAGGTATACTTAGAGCAGATGTTGATCAGTTCTCAATTAGTATGGGCATAAAACGTCGTGGGGAGAAGACAGGAGTATGGGGTTGAGAGGGAAATTAAATCAACCCTGATACTATGACGGAGTACACTTGATGGGCCAAATGACCTAATTTTACTCCTTTGTCTTATGGTCTTATGGAAATATAGTGGAGCTTCACTGGTTCTTTGGACAGTGGTCTGCTAAATGAGGAGAGAATAGGTAGTTTAGGCTGCTGTTCTAGAACATAGACAAGCTAATTCCAAATCCACACAGCCATGTTTTCATGAATCCCATGCCTCATAACATTCTGGTTGAGCCTATCATTGCAAACCTTGTCAAATTCCTTACCAAAATCCATATACACCACATCCACTGCTCTGTCTTCATCAATTTGTTTTGTTCCCTTGTTGAAAAGTTAATTTGGGCTCATGAGATATCTCTTTCCCCTCACAAAGCCATGCTGACTATCCCTAATAATACTATGCTTCTCCAAATGCTTGTAAATCCTGTTCCTAAGAAACTTCTCCATTAGTTTGATTTAGTGGACTTTAGAAGAATAAGAGATGACCTCACTAAAATATACAAAATGTTACATTACAAAGTCTGGAGTTCTCAAAGTGATAGGCAAATTGAGGATGCTTCTCTCCACTAAAAAACTTAGATTTCAAAATAAGGGGCAGGTCATTTAGAGCCAAAGAGACGTTTCTCAGAAGGCAGTGAAATAGGGAGATCTCTACCAACTGCTTTAGGAGCTCAGTCTGCAAGGTCCTCAAATGTGAAATTAATATAAGTCTGAACATTTGAAGATTCAAGGGATGCAGGAATATGGCTGGAAAATGATGATTGGTGTAGACTGTTCATCACGGCCTCCCCTTCCTATAGTGCTGACATTCATATTTTAATGCACTTTCCTCAATAAAATGCACTCATCTCCTAAATATCACCTCTGTAACTGCTTTACCTGTCCCTCTCTCTCCACACACACACACACACACACATTCTTGAATGGCATAATGACAAAATTTATTCTTAAAAGGGATTGATTAGTAAAGTATGAATAAATTCTTTTCATCTCCAGGATCGTTTCACTTCGACAAGCTGATTGTGTTTATTAAGTAAGCTCAGAAAATAAGAGATTACGTTGAGATCAGCAATCATAAATTAAATGAAAATGCTGATGATCGGCAAAAGTAAATCAAGAGGTTCAAAGTGTACTGTAAGTATATTTTTTTTCAATGTTATAAAAAGCTGCATTATTTAATCAATGATTCAGGGTCATAGACCAAACATGGACATAACATTTTTTGTTATTTTCATTCTATTGTTGCATATTCAGTATGAAGCTGGGCCAACAGAATCTTTTCCACAATAGATAGTATTCATCCTCCCAAACCCATTCGATATATCCCTGCTTATACGATAACTCATTAACATGGATTCTGTTCCCTGTGGTGCTTCAGTCAAATATCTACATCTTCAATATCTGACTCATAAACCTTTAGCAACACTGCACCTTTCTGGATATTGTCTGCTGTTTTAAGAACATTCATACTGATGTCTTAATCAACTTTCTTTATAGCGCAGACTCAGCTCTCATTCTTGAAAGACGAGTTTTACCCCATCCTGTTTCATCTCCATAAAAGTAAATCCTCATTCCAGGAATCAAACCAGTGAGTCTATACTGTATTGTCTCTAAGGCAAGAGTATTCTTAGCAAAAGACGATGAGCACTGCATGGAGTCATATCACAAATGCCAAGTTACCAGGAGTGAATTTCACCAATAGAATTTCCTGGTCCAACCACTAAATACCATGGCCAAGAAGATCACCAGCACCTCTACTTCATCAACAAAATGTGGCATAAGGCCATAAGAGTTAGGAGCAGAATTAGACGATTCAGCCTGTGAAGCCTCATCCACCATTCCATCATGGCTGATCCCTCAACCCCATACACTTCCTTTCTCGCCATAACCTTTGATGTCCTAACCAATCAGGAAACTATCAAGTTTTGCTTTAAGTATACCTACTTCTTTGCCCTCCACAGCTGTCTGTGGCAGAGCATTCCACAGATTCACTACTCTCTGCTTAAAATTCATCCTTACCTCTATTCTAAAGAGTTGCCCTTCAATTTTGAGGCTGTGCCCTCTAGTTCTGGAAACCATAGGAAACATCCTCCCCACATCCGCCTTATCCAGTTCTTTCAACACTTGGTATGTTTCAATGAGATCACCACACATTCTTCTAAATTCAGTTAGTACAGGCCCAAAGCTGCCAAACGCTGCTCATATGTTGTGAATGTCCTCTTTTATCAATACATCATAGATAGCATTCCATCTGGAAGCACAATGACCTGGTATGGCAACTGCTTTGCTTGAAACTGCAAGAAAATGCAGAGTTGTGCACATAGCACAAGCCAGCCCCCTTTTTGTGGGCTCAAGTCTCTGCTTCTTGCTGCCTCAGCAAAGGAGCCAAAATAAGCAAAGACTCACCCTCCTTCACCTTCCATTGGCAAAATATATAAACGATACAGCCTGGAAGCTTGTGCCACCAGGCTCAAGGATAACTTCAGCACTACTGTTATAGTACTATTGAGCAGATGTCTTGTACAATAAAATGGAGACTTGACCACACAATCTAATTTGTTATTGTCTTGCAACTCTGTAACTGCAACACTTCATTCTGCAATCTGTTATTGTTGTCCCTTGTACTACCTCAATGCAGTGTCTCAACGTAATGATCTGCATAGATAGCATGCAAAGCCAAGTTTTTTTCACCATACCTCAGTACATGTGTTAATAATAAACCAATTTACCAATTTTATGTACAAATGCAAAAATACTTCCTTACTTTTGTACAAATTCTTTGCTACAATCTAACAAATTATTGACCATGCTTATTACTTAGTGTATTGCTATTTACCTCTTTAGATTTCATATTATTTTATTATTATTATTAGTTAAATCTGCACATTGCTAAATGTGTTTTTAAATGTCGCTGTTGTAATGAAAGAATTTCCTACTCAGGATCAATGAAGTACATATTACTATTATTATTACTATTGTTATACACAAGTACCCCCCAAATGATGAAAGTGTCAAGGGTCGGCATAAGACAACCCGATGAATCACATTTTCAGTTTCTCTATTCTTTCTACCAAATGAATGACCACACATTTTACACATTATGCTTCATCTGTCATTTTCTTTCCCACTCACTTAATCTTTATGTTTATCTCTGCCAACCCCAGGTATCTGCTTCACCATTCATTTATTCCTCAATAGCTGATAGGTTATGGTCAAGTGAGAAGCTGACATTATAAAAACCCGGACCCCAGCACACCTTCATCCATGAGCATCCTATTCCAGGTGGGTCTGATATTTAAAATATTTAATGAGGTTTAATAGACTCTGACTTTGCAGGTAATCCAACAGCTGAAAGGAAACAAGACAGGAACAATTAATTTGCTTCTTCAGTTTTTTTTTGTGAACCAGGAAGAAGGGAAGGTCATATGTTTGGCCTCTCAAGTTGCCTCTCTACACTTGGACCAGGCCTCCTGTTGGCAACCCATCCACTCACCAGCCATTGGGTACAAAGATGTGGTAAGATGACGAGGAAATTCCTAAACCAACGGGTGGGTGAATCTTTGGAATTTATTGCCATAGATAGCTGAGAGGACAAGTCAATGGGTATAGTTAAAATGGATGTTGATAGGTTCTTGATTAGTGAGAGCATCAAAGGTTATGGGGAGTAGGCAGGAAAATAGGCTTGAGAGGGAGAATAAATCAGCCATCATGGAATGGCTGACTCAATGGGCCGAATAGCCTTGTTCTAATCCTATGTCTTAGGTTCCTATGATCAGACCATAACACCTTATGACCTCTCCTGTCAGACCATCTACTGATCAGGGAATGGATTTCACTTAGTGGAGTTGTCCCTCTACCCATCATTCAAAGGCATTGTAATCATTAACGGGACAAGCCCCAGAGGTGGTCTACCTCATGTGGACTGGACCCATGTCATCACACAAGTCAAAATTACACCAGCCTGACCCCTTCCCCTCGCTTAACCCTACCTTTCTAATAACAACCCCAGCCTGCCTATCAGACCTGTGACCTGCTTTATAGAACCCCCTGACAGGCTGTAACCCAAGTTTGTCAATTAGGTTCACTACTGAGTGGTATTCCTGATGTATTAAAACTCCACACTACTTAGGAATCTGAATTAAAGCCCTCACCAGCCCTCCCATGCACCAAGTATACCTCTGTCAATATCCAAGATGCGTGTAGAGATCGTTAAGAGCACCAGATTTCTTGGTGTTCACATGGTAGAGAATCTCACCTGGTCCCTCAACACCAGCCCCATAGCAAAGAAAGCCCAGCAGCATCTCTACTTTCTGCGAAGGCTGAGGAAAGTCTATCTCCCACCCCCCATCCTCATCACATTCTACAGGGGTTGTATCGAGAGCATCCCGAGCAGCTGCATCACTGCCTGGTTCGGAAATTGCACCTTCTCGGATCGCAAGACCCTGCAGCGGTTAGTGAGGTCAGCTGAGAAGATCATCGGGGTCTCTCTTCCCATCATTACAGACATCTACACCATACGCTGCATCCCCAAAGCAAACAGCATTATGAAGGACCCCACGCACCCCTCATACAAATTCTTCTCCCTCCTGCCATGTGGGAAAAGGCACCGAAGCATTCAGGCTCTCACAACCTGACTTTGTAATAGTTTCTTTCCCCCAAGCCTCCTCAATACCCAGTCTGGACTGACACCAACTTACTGCCCTCTACTGTGCCTATTGTCTTGTTTATTATTTCTTGTTTTGTGCACTTTATGCAGTGCTGGGTAGGTCTGTAGTCTAGCATAGTTTTTTTGTGTTGTTTTATGTAGTTCAGTGTAGTTTTCGTATTGTTTCATGTAGCACCATGATCCTGAAAAACGTTGTCTCGTTTCTATTGTGCACTGTACCTGCATTTACGGTCGAAATGACAATAAAAAAGTGACTTGACTTGACTTGTTCATTACAACATTCACTGTAGAAACGCTAACTATGATGAAAATGAGATCCCACATTGCACCCATTGAATGCCAGAGATGGCACCTTTTCTTTCACATGTAGCTGGCTCTCTGCATTACACCTTTCTTGATGAAATCATAATGAAAACAAAAAGCGAGCTACATTCCAGTGGCCCTGAGTCTGCGGGGATTTTAGAAAGAGTGCATTGTTCCTAACAAGAGATCCGAGAATATAATACCTGACTCCTTTCACCAGATTAGAGGACATAGTCTGTAAATGTCTTGACTCCTGGTTAAATTACGGTTATTTATTCAATGTTACTTCAGGCACCGTACAAAAATAATGAATTGTTTAATAAACTTCTCAAATGTTACACCATTCAGTTGACTTGTTCACTATTAAGGAACTGTTTAAGGCACATTCCTGCCAATACTTCCAATACATTGTTTTCTTAATTACTCTTTCCCTGCAAAAAAAAGATCCTTTTCAAGCAGTGCACATTTCAAAACTGAGATTTATATTAGCAGAAGTAATATGACTTATTCCTGTTTTTCAATCTCCTCAGCAAAAAGAAGCAGAGCAAGTTGCACTGCCATTTTCTGACCCAATTACCTTCATTACCAAGTTCCCATTTCTGTTGGAATAACAAACTGCGAGAGGCGACGTCAGGAGACTGCAGCCCTTCCTCTGCATTTCAGTCCCAATCCGCTGGAGAAATGTTGCTTCATTCCAATCTAATCCTGAAGGAAATGGAAAGGCAAAATGCAATAATATTATTGGTTTGCTTCATTATAAAGTAGCCAAATTATTCAAATTCAATTATCGTAGACATTATGCAGAGACGCTGCTTAAGATACTTTTCTTGGAACTAATAATTTTGCTTATTGTTAGGGCTAGTTTGGGATAATTTTAATCAGGACAACACTGAAAATATTCTGACGTTCAGCTGGTTTCCCTGTTCTTTCAGCTGAACATATGTTTGCAATTTATCCTTTTGATTGCAAGGAATATTATTTATCCTTTGGGAGATATCGCCTGTTTAGTAATATTAATCAGTCACAATTGTTTAATATCTTAAAATAGATTAGTTCCATAAATACTCCAACCAAAAAAATGGCCCAGAACACAAGCCGCATTTTCTATTTCAGGAACACCGAGTCAGAGTGACCTGTAGAGTGGCAGAGGGGTTGTTGTCATCAGCTGTGTACTAACTATTACTAGAGGAATAAGCTTTTGACAAGGATTTCCTGGAAGAACAATAGGGCAATTAATCTATCATTTGGATGAACTTTATAAGATTTTTTCCCCTCAATTCATTGTCAGTAATTGTTTTCACAGTCTCACTAGTCTGCTAATTGTTTTAAGGTCCAGTTTATTTTTTGGATCATTCTTTAATTAAGCCTTCTTTTCAAGCTGCAACATTGACGGCGTCTTTTAGAAAGGTATATTGTGGAGAAGCATTAGCTGTAGTGAGGTGTTGAAAATAGGCAGAATGAACTAAATGAACTACAGGTGTTAAGGAGAACAGATTTCGACATGGCATTTATGGATCATCTTATTTGAAATCAGAATCAGGTTCCGGTTCAATAACAACAGCATAGGTTGTGAAGTTTGTTAACTTTGCTGCAGCAGTACAATGCAATACATAATATTAGAAAAGAACCTTGAATTACAGTAATTACAGATATTAAACCATTAAATTAAATAAATCGTGCAAAAATGAAAATAATAAAGTGGCTGGGTAGTGTTCATGGGTTCAATGTCCATTTAGAAATCAGATGGCAGAGGGGAAGAAGCTGTTCCTGAATCATAGAGTGCGTGCCTCCTTCCTGGTGGTAGCAATTTATAATATTACCCAAGTTAAAATGATTCTTGTTATCATCTGCCATTATTATGGGAGTTTGCAGATTCAGTCAGATAGAGGCTATTGCAATCCCATGTAGCTGTGCAGTTCCCAGCTCTGGGATTGAGAATGATCATTAGTTCTGAATTCATATGAGGTTCTCATGAGAACCTGGAGCCAGAGGTCACTTCTGTCAAGAAAGAACCGTGCTTGAATTTGTGGGTGAATGTACTTGTAAATTTCATTTCAAAATCCCTGAAGTACTATGACATTGAAGATTTCATTATAGTTATTAATGTCAGCAGGAAATTCTCCCATTGTTATTTATATTTTCAACATTTACTCCTACATCTTTTAATCAATGTTCCTGGGTCTTTTTTTCTCCATAACTTGCTTGATGTTTCCCTTTTCCTTGAATACACCCTATTGACATAATCTTCAATGATAATGATTCTAATGAAGGTCTCTCCCTGTTCCAGGCTTTCTTGGCTATTCATAGATTCATGTTAATGGCTATTGCATTGCCAAAGTTCTCCGCTATGTACAAACCAAATCAAACTCTTTTGCAGTTTGTCTAAAGAAGGTTACATCTGTCCCATAAATCAGACTTTAAGTAGGAACACTAGAAAAATGGAATTTAAACAAAAACAGTACATACTTAATTCCACAGCACGGCTGATTATCCTCAAAACAAAAAGAAAATAAAGTTTCAAAAGGGACCTAGCTTTGTTCAGACGTTGACTAGCCTGTTGTACATTTCAAGCATTTTTGTGAAAGTGCTTGTCAAATTCAAGGATTAAAACTACATTTATTATCAAGATATGTATGCAGTATATAGCCCTGAGATTCACCTTCCCACAGACAGCCACGAAACAAAGAAACCATGGAACACGTTCATAAAAAGACATCAACCACACTCATCCTCCCCCCCCCCCCCCCCGTGCAAACAAAATGAGTGAGAAAACACAGGGTATAAAACACAAAATCGGAAGAGTTCAGGGATACTCAGATCAGCTCAATAACAATAGAGCTGTACTGTTCATTATCTGCAGGCTGTCCCAATCAAATTCGGCCAAAATAGTATATATAAAAAGGAGTGACCAGAAATCAGAAGCGTACCATAATGTGAACTGGAGACCAATCGAGCTGGACTTGAATGACAAACTGCGTCAGTTAAACTTTGCCAAAGACCCAGAACTCTAGTATCGTCCTCCGACAGCATTGAGGGAGAGAGACCATTCCAACATGGGGACCTTTCTCTGGGAACAGTGAGCAAGAGGGAGAGAGAAACCATTATGCACAGCAGCAAGCAGTGAGTGAGTAGACGGAGCCAAACACCCACTCGCCTTCCGCTCTCGCCTCAATGATTTCAATCTTCCTCAAGCCTTTAATCAGCGGAATCGGCAAGAAATGGTGTCAGCCATGGGCTTGTGCCCTGTTTCCAGGCTTCTTGGCCTCAAGGCTGTACACTTAGCTCAAAACCTCCTGGAACCTCCTCAGAGACAGCATAGTGCCAGATCGTTCAATCGGCCTGAAAACACACCACAAAAATGCAAATCGCAGGCCCCAACTGTAGCAGAACAACATTTAGAAGAAAAAGAAGATGTAAAAGAAGTGAAAGCGGTAGTTCTGTGGACCACTTGGAGGATGTCACTCTTGGTCTCATTCTCTGGCTCCATACTCTTCCAGATGTTACCATGTTTGCATGGTAAATCTTTTGATAGTTCAAAATCAGATTTACTAACCCTTATTTTTATTTTTAATTAAAAATAGAGCAGGGAACAGGCCTTTCTGGCCAAACAAGCCACACCACCCAGTAACCCATCAATTTAACCCTAGCCTAATCACAGGACAACCTACAATGACCAATTACCCAATGGTGGGAGGAAAGCAGGGCACTCAGAGGAAACCCATATGCACACAGGAAGAACATACAAACTTTCTTACAGAGAACACTGGAACAGAACTCCCATCTCTGACGCTCCGAGCTATAATAGCAACATGCTAACTGCTACACTACCATTTTGTAATCCAGAAGCAACTTTTCTGGTACTCATTCTTATCTTGTATTTCGATTTTGTCTTCACAAAAATGATTTAAGAACTTCAAACCTTCCCATTACAAAATTAACGTATTTATTCATATGGTTATAAACAGCCAGACTAATTTCATATTGAAAGCATGTTATTAGCATGTCAAGTTCTCCTGCACTTAGCTAATTCACACACTTGGAAGTACATTAAATAGTCTTTGCTGAATATCCATCCACCACTTAAGTTCATTATTAAAGTCACAGAGTCAAGCAGTGCAGAAACCAACCCTTTGGATAACCAAGTTTGTGTTGGTCTTCAAATACCTGTGTACACAAATCCCATTTTCGAGCCTCCTTAAACACCATGGCTTTTCCTGTGTTCATCTAGATATTACTTAAGTATTGTGAGATTAGCTGTTTCCACTAACCTCTTCCATGGTAGCTATTCAACTTCAAGAAGGTGGCACCCATCATTAAAGACCCTTTATTTATTTAATTATTGTATCTCAGTTCTTTTTTATATCCCTCCAGAACTGTACTGCTGCCACAAAACAACATATTTCATGGTGTGTCTGTGAATATAAACCTGATTCCAATAAATACATTTTACCCTTTTGCCTCAAATCAGGGTGTCCGAAGTATAACCTGTTGCTTTCAATTCTGAAATGCTTAACAGAATGATTTTATGTGCATGCATTGTAGTACTAATAATCTCAAGTACAAAGTATAGCTGCTAGTATTTATTGATGCAAGCTGTGAACGTCACTGAGCTGAAATATTTAAATCCCACCTATCACGCAATTTGTTGGTATTTACTTCAGATCCAATTCATGGAAGATGGTCTACAAAAGGCTGCTTCTATACTTGAAGCAATCCATTTTGCTTGTTTTCATCCCATGGTTACTTTCCAACCATTTGATTTACAGATGCAGTATTCCCTCCACCAATCACTTAGGGAATACATGGGCAGTTCTGAGCTCTGGCACTGACTAGATTTTATGAAGGCCTTGGACAAGGTGCCACACATGAGGCTGCTAAACAAGATCAAAGTATGAGGAGCATTTTAAGGCTCTAGGCCTGTACTCAGAGGAGGTTAGGAAATTGAGATGGGAGGGGGGGAATCTCATTAAAACCTATGAAATATTAAAAAGCCTAGTCAGAGTGGACGGTTAGAGGATGTTTTCTATATTGGGGTAGTCTAGGATCAGAGGGCACAGCCTCAGAAGGATGTCCCTTTACAGCTGGGATGAGAGAGGAAGAATTTCTTTAGCCAGAGGGCGGTAAATCTGTGGAATTCATAGGCACAGACAGCTGTGAGTCCAATGTATTGAGCATATTTCAAGCAGAGGTTGAAAGGTTCTTGATTTGTCGGAACAGCATAGTTTACAGAGAGAAGGCAGGAGAATAGGGTCAAGAGGGGTAATATATCAGCCATGATGAAACGGTGGAGCAGACTCAATGGGCCAAATGACCTAATTCTGTTTCTATATCTTATGACCTTATTGACTGGTAACTAAATGAATGGGGAGCTGAAAACAAGAGCTTATTTATCTGCCCAGGACACAAATGTTTGTTAACCTATTGGATTGCAGCCAGATGGGATGCCTAGCCAAAGCAAACAAGTTGATGTACATTAGAATTCAATCATAACAATAAGACCCTGATGCAATTTTAACTGGTACCAGAGTGAGGCTGATCCATTAGCTATAGGAAGGTCTGAATCTGGTTTGGAGACAGAACAGGATCTTTGACCAAGCCTAAAACGTCTGTAGGAGCAGAAAGAACATTCAATGATTTTGGAATAGCTTCCTTCCTTCCACCAGCAGATTTCTGAACAAAGCCTACCTCATCATTTTCAGCGCTATCTATTTATTTTGTAACCTATAGTAATTTCATACCTTTGCATTGTCTGCTGCCACAGTTTCACATCACAGAAGAGAGTGATGATTCTGATAGTTACAATATTGCTCAAAAAGCAAACTTGCTACCAAGGAGGGATTGTGTGTTTTGAGTGCTTGAGCTCTCAGTGGTCTTCTTCCACTGGTCTCTTAAAATCAAACAATCTCTCTCAAAAGAAAATTGACAGGTCAGCTTTTTTAGAATACGCTCCTAAACTGTGGAATTCAATACCTGAAACTGTACGGGATGCAGACTCGAGTGACGCTTCTAAATGGCAGCTCAAACCCCATTTATTTAACCTTGCTTTGAACTAAAATAATTGCCTTTTATTTTTATGTTTGCACTTTATCCCATTGTAAAGCACGTTGAACCTCTTTGTATGAAAAGCGCTTGATAAATAAGTCATTGTTATTATTAAAGTAGAAAATTAAGAGACATGGAGGAGGGGGGTGGATGAGGTTGAAAATGTGGAGTTTAATTACCTTAAACTCTGAGCAAAAACAGATAGGGATTGATGCACCATCAATAACTCTCGGAGCCTTTATACCAGGGTCCGTGGGAGGAGCCACAGGAGCCGTCAGCGGGGGGGGGGGGGGCGTGTTCAGACAGGTATACGTAGTTCATCACATTCAGCACGGGGGGCGTGTCCAGACAGGTATATGTAGTTCATCACATTCAGCGGGGGGGCGTGTCCAGACAGGTATATGTAGTTCACCACAGGGATAACTTTCTAAAACTTGCAATGAGATTAAAAGATGTCTGGTGAGGCTGAAATAGGCTTGGACATCTGGTCAAAGTAAATATATTGTCATAGTGTGCATATGTCACCATATACTACTCTCAGGTTCTTTTTCTTGCAGACATTCACAGGAACAAAGGAATACAAAAGAATCAATGAAAACTGCTCACAAAGACTGTCACGTTCTCCTTCGGGTGTAACGAAACGCCGAATTTAACGTCCGGATAAACCACAGTTAATAAGAACCAGATCGCAGTAAGATTAACCATTTACTGTTCACTCTTCACATTAACATATGGTGAAAACTGTTGATAAAACAATACAAGATTGATACAGTATTTGTTCCTTCCTTAATATCACATTTCAAGTGTAAATACTTGCAAAGGTGACTATAACTACATTACACTAAGGTGCAGTATACAGGGAGAGTTTACCTGCTCCATTGACTACTTTAAATACACTTCCATGCAAACTATCCGCGACTCTTTAACTAACGAAAGCATAAACATTATCTACCGACGTTACCTCTAACAGGATCACTATTAACATCTTAGTTCAATATATCGATTATCTATTAACTTACAGCGTTGCTCTCACTGTGATTTCTCATGCCTGCAAAACTGCTTGTGCTCAGGTGAGCCTCGTGGAAAGCCCCCACCCTCGCGCTAATTTCAAACCGGTGTTTTCCCACAAGACGCGGCGAAACCGGATGTGACGTCATCGCATGCCGATATATTTTACATGCAATGAATACACTTTAAACACTTCTAATTCTAACTAGAAAATACTATTGAATAAATTACTAAGCGAAAATATTATAAACTAAATAACTGTCGTAAAGACAGCACACTCCCCGCTTGACCTTCGTAAGGTCACAATGAGCAGAGTACAAAACTTAGTCTCTTAATCAGTCATTGGGTAGAAGTAGAATAACTTCTGTAACTGGCCTTTGGTAAATTTTCACATCGCCTTGGTCGGTAGTCTTCAATTCGATCTTCCTGACATGTCCATCCTCGATAGGGAATGTAGCAGTGATTCTGGCCGTTGGCCAGCTGTTGCGAGCGACTTGCTTGTCCCTGAGCAGGACTAAGTCTCCAACTTGAAGATTCCTTCGGGGTTCTGTCCACTTTTGTCTCTGTTGCAACAAAGGTAGATATTTTTGTCTCCAGCGAGACCAGAACTGATTTGCCAGAGCCTGGACTTGTCTCCATTGCTTTGTGTACAAATCCTTGTCTGAGAAGTCTCCTGGTGGAGGAGGTGCTCCTGCCTTCTGCGTAAGGAGCGTTGATGGCGAAAGTATAAAGGGGTTTTCTGGGTCAGAAGACACAGGTAGGAATGATTGTGCGTTTATAATGGCTGTGACCTCTGCCATTAGGGTGCACAGTACCTCGTGGGCCAATCGGGTGCGTTGCTGTATCTCAGGTTTCCTTTTCCAGGTTTTCCGTAAGGACGTGAACCGTTTGACTGCCTGCTCTTTGTTATCTGGTGAGCGCTGGCGTGGTTCTCTGATTGGCAATGGGGCAACCCCATTATTTGCTTCATCTCTGAAGACCTTGGTGTCTTTGGGTTTTAAAGAAATGGTATCTTGAGCTGATTGTGCAAGTTTGTTTCCGTGCTCGGTTTGAACGAAAACTGACTGACCTAGCGTCTCGTCGGTTACTTTACGCTTGGTAATGTCTTGTTGTGCTTCTTTAGGGTACACCTCAGTGAGGCAGATCTCGGAACAAGAACGGCTTGACTGAGTTTGACCGCAAACTTCTGTACAGTTCGAGCTGACAATTGTTGTCCTGGAGTGAACCTCTCCCTCCCCGCCGTCCTGTTGTGGGGGTGAAGGAGCGTTGTCGGTTCTTTCATTCTTGACTTCATCACGGAGCCGTGAGGGTAAATTTCCTTCCTCGTATGGATGTGATGCAATCGTGACTCTCTGAGGTTCCTCGTAGCTGGGGAAGTTATCGAATACGTATGGAGAGGGGAGACGAGCCTGCCTGTCTATTTGAGATTGTACATAGTCGCTTGTGCGTTCCAGTCTGGTCCTTTCTAAAGTAGATCTTGCTGCGGTCAGATCACGCGACCCTTCAGCTTCTTCTATGTACTTTGCTTCCGCCATGGCAGCGGCTTCTTCTCTTTCTAGCTGCAGCACTTGCAACTCTGTCGATATTTTTGCCATTTCCAACTGGATTTCGGCTTCTCTGGCGGCCTCTTCTCTTTGTCTGGCAGCCTCTTCGGCTTCTCTGGCAGCCTCTTCTCTGGCAGCCTTTTCTTTCTGGATTTCGGCTTCTTTGGTGGCCAGTTTCATTTTCAAAACTGCTTCTTGTCTGGCGTAACGCAGTAGCACCTTGGCGGCTTCTGCCTTTCTGGCGGCCCTTTCGGCTTCTCTGGCAGCCTTTTCTTTCTGGATTTCGGCTTCTCTGGTGGCCAGTTTCATTTTCAAAACTGCTTCTTGTTTGGCGTAATGCAGTCGCACCTTGGCGGCTTCTGCCTTGGCTCTTGCCTGTGTGGACTTTCTTGATGTCGTTCTACTGCCCTTGTCGCTGGGCGCCATCGACTTGATCCCGGATCGAGCTGACATTGCAGCACTTGGAACACCTGATAACGCCTGGGTGGGCTTACTTGATGTCGGTTTACTGCCCTTGTCGCTGGGCGGCGTCGACTTGATGCTGGATTGAGCTGACATTGCAGCACTTGAAACACCTGATAATGCCGCTTTTTCACTGTCACGTTCTCCTTCGGGTGTAACGAAACGCCGAATTTAACGTCCGGATAAACCACAGTTAATAAGAACCAGATCGCAGTAAGATTAACCATTTACTGTTCACTCTTCACATTAACATATGGTGAAAACTGTTGATAAAACAATACAAGATTGATACAGTATTTGTTCCTTCCTTAATATCACATTTCAAGTGTAAATACTTGCAAAGGTGACTATAACTACATTACACTAAGGTGCAGTATACAGGGAGAGTTTACCTGCTCCATTGACTACTTTAAATACACTTCCATGCAAACTATCCGCGACTCTTTAACTAACGAAAGCATAAACATTATCTACCGACGTTACCTCTAACAGGATCACTATTAACATCTTAGTTCAATATATCGATTATCTATTAACTTACAGCGTTGCTCTCACTGTGATTTCTCATGCCTGCAAAACTGCTTCTGCTCAGGTGAGCCTCGTGGAAAGCCCCCACCCTCGCGCTAATTTCAAACCGGTATTTTCCCACAAGACGCGGCGAAACCGGATGTGACGTCATCGCATGCCGATATATTTTACATGCAATGAATACACTTTAAACACTTCTAATTCTAACTAGAAAATACTATTGAATAAATTACTAAGCGAAAATATTATAAACTAAATAACTGTCGTAAAGACAGCACAAAGACTAACAAGCAATCAATGTGAAAATCAGGACAAACTGTATAAATACAAAAATGTTAATAGTAATAAATAATAAATAAATAATCATTCTGAGAACCTGCGTTGCAGTCTTTGAAAGTGGGTCCATAGGTTGTGGAATCAGTTCAGAGTTGAGCTGAGTGAAGTTATCCATGCTGGTTCAGGAACCTGATGTTTGAAGGCTAATAACTATCAATCGAAAACTCACCTGTGTTCTCGGATTGATTTGGTTTCCTGTGTTTGTTGATACACCCGCCTTGTTCTGTTCCTGAATCCTAATAATATTTGTTATAATTATAGCTCCATTTTCCTTCGATGGTTGGCATTACTTTTGTTAAAGCAAGGACAGAAAATATCAATAGTTGCAGACAGCGCATCCAGCAGAACAAAGTTTGAAAACCACCAAGCAGCTTACATGGGTCTTTACTGACCATTCAGCAAATGAACTATATTAGCTGCCCTCAGCTTCTGCACCTCTATTTAAAAATGCAATAGTTGTGAAAACTAATGGAATTAGAAAATCACATGCATACTCCCACAGTTCATATCTCACCTCTGCTGGCTGCGTCTGAATGCCAATGGTGGGAATGATAAGATTACATGTCTGCACACAGCAGTCAGGCTCGAGCCCTACAACACAGACACTGACAACAACTATTCCCAGATGCTGGTGAATATGAATTTATTGCTGACACTATTTACCTGATGGTAGGACAGAATGTTCCACAGGTTAATGTGAACGTAGGCTATTGTTACTGAATTAAAGACTTATTTTGCGAATTAAAATAAAACGTGAAACACACCCCACTCATGTTATGACACACTAAAAACAGTCTTTTATTTTAATGGTTTCAATCTCTGAACCAGCATTCCTGCATTTGTCTTCAAAAGAGGATATTTAGAAGTTTATGCAGCTTTTGTTATCAATATTCAGATATATTTAATAAGCTTAATTTCATTATAACATAAAATAATTGATATAAAGTGAGATGTAGCAACCTGGAGTAATTAAAAGACTCTGTGTACTATGGGTCAATGATCTAGCTTGTTAGAATCAGGGCAATTTTTTGATTTCATCGTTTCACTAATAACGGCACATTGGCTTGGCTCACAATTTCTCACAGTTTAGCTGGAATTGTCAGTTTCTGGCCAGGATTGCATGGACAATTGGTTCAAGGTATGTGTTATATTCCCAAAGTGAGTTAAGACTCATCTCACAGTACTGTGTAGAAATCTTATATAGAGCTAGCATGCCTAGGACTTCTGTACAGTACATTGGGTTGTGGATTTGGCCAAGAACATCACAGGTAAAACTCTCCAAACCATTGAGGGGATCTACATGAAACATTACCATAGAAAAGCAGCATCCATCTTCAAAGATCCTCCTCACCTAGGCCATGCTCTTTCCTCACTGCTGCCATCAGGTAGAAGGTACAAGTGCCTCAGGACTCGCACCACCTGGTTCCAGAACTACCAGACTCTTGAACGAAAGGGGATAACTACACTATAGGGACTCTTTTATCCTGCTATTTCATGCTTGTTATTTATTGATATTTATTTATGTCTACATTTTCAGTTTGAAGTCCATTGATTCTCTTTACAGTTATTGTTCTATAATTTTGCTAAGTAGCCCACAGAAGAAGAATCTCAGGGTTGTATGTGATGTCATATATGTTTCCTGATAATAAATTTTATTTTGAATTTTGAACTTTGAACTTTAAACTGCTACTGCTACAAAAAAAACATCTGTGAATGATGATAAACCCAATTCTGATGTGGGTCCTATTATGGACAGAGAGTGGGAAGGAGAAAGGTAGAGAGGAATCATGGTTGGGTAAAGGATAATGGAGAGGGGAAGGGAGTGGAAAGCGCCAGAGAGACCAACTGTGATGACCAATAAACCAATTGTTTGGAATCAACTGACCTTGCCTGGTGTCTTAGGCTGTCTGTGTCTGCACCTGTGCCACCCCCTGCCCCTGACACTCCTTCTCTGCCACCTGTCCCACACCCTTCCCACAGCACTCCATCCTTGACATTCCCAACATCCTTTGCTCCCGACTGATTTACAAGCTCTCTCTCTGTTCCACATTGACAAACACAGTACTGTTCAAAAATCTTAGGCACCCTGGCTATATATATGTATGTACCTTACACTTCTGCTCAGTACTGTCCTTGGATCTGCAGTGATTGTGCCTTTTCTGCACTGCAGATGCGTTGCAATGTCAAAACTCTTAATTAACATTAAATATTCTGGGACGTGTCAGAAGATTCCTTATCAATGCAAATCTTCCTTTCTTATGGATCAGATATGGATAACCAATAAACCAATAAATGAAGTTGTAATGCTAATTAGGTGATTCTAAGATCATCTTTGGAAACACTGGATGAAGAAACAATGGGCACAGAACAAAGAGCTTTTCTGTATCTCACCTTCACTTCACCTTGCTGGCTGACTGGTTTCCAGGCCACAGGTGTATAAAAAGGAATAAAACATTCAGTTTCAATTAAAAGTTAATTTCTTGAAGCTCCGAACACTAAACAAAAGGACAGCTCAAAGCAATTAGGAAAGGCCTGAAAGCTGACATTGTTGTCACCAGAGAGACACTGAAGCTAATGGATACAGAAGTGTTTTATTCAACAAAATGAGATAGTCTTGGAGAAAGAGGCCTGCCTGACCTAATATTACATGGCATTTTTATATGTTTAAGATCAAAGGCAACAGCTGGACAACTCTATTGTAACAATGTATCTACAGCTCTTCCTTTGAATTATATATAATTTTCAAACCTCCTTCTTCGCACCCACACTCCAGACACCCAAAATGAATGTTAATCAGCAATGTCTGGTTTACAATCAGCTCTAGGAAAGCTTTTGTTCAGGGCTGCATTTCAAATTCCTTCTACAATTCACATTTATGTCTGAAAAATGGTTGCTGTTGAACTTAATATTTGCTATATACCCTAACTCCAGAATATGCCTTAACAGTATGAAGGAGGAAATTGATAAAGTTAGAGCATTTGATATTGTTTTTACTACAATAATAACGATACAAAACATCCATACATCGCACTTCTTCACAAATATTGCTTTGACTGTGTCTGAGGTTTACGTCATGCTGTTTTTTCATTTAAATACAAAGATTACATTTGGAGAACTTTAATGAATGAAAACACTCTGCAACACTATCAAGGCCCCGATTCCCTGACCTTTCAATCTGGCCCGATGCTTACATCATCATCGAAACATAAGGTTCAATCGCTTTGGTACGTTCTGGCAGCTGGATCCCGCAGCCTCCATTCTGCCTGTACCCAACATTTCCGATTCAGCCCAACACTTAAATCGATCAAACCTTAGGCCTTCCTTGTTCTTGGTCTGGCGCCTTGGTTCTGTTGCATCAAATTGCCTCCCGGTCAAAGGTAAGTTACAGTCTATTATTTGCGATGATTGTTTACCAAAAAAGAGAAATTAATAAAGAAATTGGTTTTTCTCTTTGCTTCATTGGCCATCAGGAAGTAGTTGCCGAGATTCACCAGCACCATCTTAAACCAGAAGCTACCTGATGTTTATGTCATTTTCTGTTTTTATTTCAGATTTCCAGTATCTGCAGTATTTGTTATTTTCCATTTTCTGACACAGATGACCGTTGAGGCAATGCCAGGTCAGATCATACACATTTGAATTAATTTATTTATCAGTATTGAACCAGCAGATGAGAACTTAGCAAGAGTGACATTGCGCTGAGACAGGAGTCTTTGATCTCTTGGCATCGGCTGAAAGTAAACTCAGGCTGGTGATTTGCAAGACCCTCTGTTCAGTAACTTCTTACACAAGCTGAAATGATTTTGCCTGTCTTGATTCTGATAACTCATTTTTCATAACTGATACTCTCAGAGGCCATCAGATGGCCAACGGGGAAAGATTAACTGATGTTTAAATAGTGCTGTAGGAACTGCACACTTTTGTTTTACCGTCTGCAATATTTTTCAGAACTGTGAAGTCAGGATGAAAGTGATTTTGTTTTGATTAGTAGTGAATGTGAAATTTGAGCCTGTAGCTTTTCTTGTTCCAGTTATGTGCATTGCACTGGAGATATCTCATCCAGGGAACACTTGGCAAACTCCACTGTTTTAAATTCCCAAGAATAATATTAAGCATGGCATCAGAATGGGCATCTTGAAAGGGTTTAGGGCATTCAGTTTCATGGGAAATGGAGAGAGGCTGGTGTTACAGTGCTTGTCAACAGCAATAATCATAAGAAAGCACACTAATAGGCATCTGGAGAAGTTTGAGTTGATAAGGGGAAGTCGGCACAGATTTCAGAGACACAGATCATATCTGAGTATTTCTTTTGTGAAAGTTCGATAAAGAGGTTGTAATAGGTGCATTCTACAATTGCAAAAAAGTGTTTGATGAAGTCCTGTGGAAAAAGCTGGCAAGCAAAGTTGATAACCATAGACCAGACAGTCCTTGGCAACATAAGTTGGAAATTGGCTAAAGGCAGAAAATAAATTGTGGCTGTTGTCAGTGTAGTGATTGTTTTTTTCTGTAAAGTCATGTATTAATGTATTATAAATAGGTGTATAGAGAAAAATAACCAAATTTATAGATGATACAAAGCTTGGAAATGCAAAGTGGGTAGTAAATAATTGCAAGAAGAGATAAACAGGCAGACTAAATGGACAGAGAAATGACAGATGAAATTTTAGACAGTGAAATTAGAAAAGGCAGAATGAATGAAAGGCAAGATGAAATAAATGTCAGTTCTCAAAAGGGGTTGTGTACTTGTGTATAATTTCTTGAAAGTGGACAGGCATGTTCATGTGTGTCCACTAAGACCATAAGAAATAGGAGCAAGATTAGGCTTTTCCGCCATCAAGCCTGCTCCACCAATCCGTCGTGGCTGATTTATTATCCCTCTCAACCACATTCTCCTGCCTTCTCCCCATAACCTCTGACACCTTCATTAATCAAGAATCTATCACCCTCCACCTTAAATATATCCAATGGTCTCCATGGCCATCTGTGGCAAAGAATTCCACCGTTTCACCACCTTCTGGCCAAAGACTTTTTTTCCTCATTTCTGTTCTAAATGGATGACTCTCTATTCTGAGGCTGTGCCCTCTGGTTCTAGACTCCCCTATAATAGAAAACATATTCTCCACATCCACTTTATCTAGACCTTTCAATATTCAACAGGTCTCAATGAGAACCCCACGTCCCTTCATTCTTCTAAACTCCAGTGAGTACATGTCCAGAAAATCATCGAATGCTCCTCATATGTTAGCTCTTTAGCTCATTCTGGTGAACATTTTTGGACCCTCTTTATTGCCAATGCATCTTTTCTTAGATAAGAGGACCAAACCTGCTCATGGTACTCCAAAAGCTGGCTGACCAAATCCTTATAAAGCCTTAACATTACACCATTGCTTTTATATTCTAGTAGTCTCAAAATTAATACTAACATTGCAATTACCTTCCTCACCAGCGACTCAACCTGCAAGTTAACTTTTGGGGAATCCTGCATGAGGACCCCCAAATCCCTTTGCACCTCTGATTTTTGAATTTTCTGATCCTTGGATTTATAAATAGAAGCACTAAACACAGAAGTAGAGAAGATATATGGAACCCAATTAAAGAACTGGCTTCTGTGTCTGTTTCAAGTCTGTATTGCTGGATATCACCTCTGGCCTGGTGAGTTGTATCAAACTCCAACTGAGAAGGGGCTCTTGAATATCAAACAGCGAGGGGATCTTGCACTCATCTATGCTTTGCTACCTATTAAGTAGGAGCCAGAGCTGACTTCGCAATATCAGATGAAGAAAGACCCACATTTCTACTCACTCATCAGGCCTCACCTACTCTTACTGCTTTATCAGCCCTCACATGTGTTTCCAACACAGCCTTCACTTGGAGAGAAAGTTCATTTACAAAATATTTCAATGTTTAGAAAGTGGAAATAATTTTGGACCCACAGGCTTCTAAGCTTCCTTAAATGACTCACATCCTTCAGGAACTGAATCCCACCCTAGTATTTAGCAGGGGGCCTGACCCAGGATCAGAACTATATGTGCTCAGATAATTAGGACTGACCCAGTGGTAAACTCCAGTTGATTTAGCTCTGTGCATTTTCAATGATCAGAAACATACACTGTGCTCTTGTAATGCTCTGACAAGAAGAAAATATCCACAAATTTTATGACCACATTGCAGGAAGAGCTGATTTGTTTCAATTAGTACCATTGATCTTGTGATCAATAATAGTTGAGACTTACTAAGTACTACTGAAGGCCATTGTTGACAACCGTGAAGGATAACATAGCAATATTATTAATCATTGAGAGCAACTGTATTATTGTTTATCTATTTCCCTGCCAGGATTCTGATGGCAAGAAAGGTCAGTGAAGAGGCTCTCCTTATTGCTCAGCCATAAATGAGCTGTACAGTGTGAAACAATTTAATGCAGGGGTGGTACTACTTTGAGCTCTGCTCCTGAAATTTGAAAGGAACCAATTTTTTTGAAACAGGGTATAACTTATAGCAGCTGTTTAATATCGAGTTAGCACTAAAAGCCGAGGGTGAAACTCTTCCCCACTGCATCTTTAGACCACCAAGTAGGCAAAAGATATCTGAATTACTGCTCCAAGGTGTTAACTTGAGAATGTCCCTGAAAATGTGATGTATGAATGCTGATTAATGTAATGATCAGTTATAATTTGTCCAGATTGAAAATGTGTTCCAGTTATGACCACTCATGCTTCTGTTTTGTCTATATGGGAGCTTCTATAAATGCTCTTGCACTATTAGAATAAAGGACCCCTACCCTTATCCGTTAAATGTGAAAACAAAATAGTGCCGACATCAGGGAGGGTATTTTAACTTAATGCAAACCAACCTGTTGATAAGAACTCATGTAATAGAGAAAATAACTAACTTTGAGGAACAAATATTGGGATCTGAGAGTGTTCATGTTTGCTTTGGAGTTAGTTCCAGGAGCAAATTGGTTAAGTTAATACAATACCATTCACGTAGCAGGATTACAGCAATGGAAATGCTTGTTCAAATCCAAGAACAGCAGCCGTTCGTGGGTTAGTTAGTCAGTTAATTAAATAAATATGAAATAATTATAAAAATCAGTGCAAGTACCTACCAGGCTCACTAACATGCTACAGGAATTGAAATATGTCATACTTACCTGTTCAATGTGGGACTCCAAATCCATAAAACGTGATTTAACAGTCTGTAGAAATGGCCTAGGAGCAAGTATGGATGAATAATTAATGAAGGCATTGTCAGTGATGTCCATATCCTGTGAATAAATGAAGGAAAGAAGGAACTCAATTTATCTTTAGATGCACACATATCTAGCAGGAGAAAGACTCTACAGCATTTATGTGGATTTTGTTGGAGAGGGGCTGATTCAGTTGAGTACTCCAGAACAGCTCAAGTCAGACTGTCTTAGTGCTAACACTCTGGTCTTTTCCTCAGAGCTGTTTATGTTCTAACATCTTTGTAGTTGGATACTACAAATAACAATCCCGATGCAAATATTATGATTATTCATCTAGTTTCTGAGCTTTTAAGGCTTCCCATATCATAGGTTAACACATTTCTGACATTTCTACAAAGGGTACCCTTCAAAAAATCTTTCATTGATCCAGGATACTATGATGCTGAGTGCACGTAAAATTCTCGTTGCAGAAGGCCCAGTGCTGGCACTTCCACCTAGATGGCGATGGCTGACAGGTTCAAGCTGCTCTTGCAACATTTGAACAAATTATCTAAGCTGCATATAAATGGTCATGAAATTCAATGGGGCATTCCAAGGATACAAATGATGTCGTATATATCAATGCTTTGTTATATTTATATACAATTAATTCATTGCCTTCCTCAATCTCAACAACTAAGTGCATTTTCTTTAATGGAAATAGCCACAAAACCTGGAAATATTTTGGGTGATTATATCAGCCATTCTAAAGTCCACATAAGACATAGTGAGAGGATGTAAGGGTTCTACAGTAGATACACAAGTAAAGAAATCAAATCTATTTATGAATGGAGGTTCTGTTTTTTAAAATTCTATTTGATGTACAGCGGATGTGATACCTCATGAAGTGGTTGTAAGGAAGTTAATCAGACCAACTAGAAGGAAGCAATTTGGTTGACAAGAGCTGTTTATGAAACAATTTGTTCAATTTCTTCCCCATTCTTTTCCCAGAGCCTTGCAAATTATTTGCCTTCAATTGCCTATCCAATTTGCTTTTGAAAGCCTTGATGAACTATTTCAACCAGCCTTAAACTTGGAAACTTCCAGACCACAAGCAGTTTTCACAGAGAAATATTTCTTCCTATCAACTGTGTGCCTTTTCTCCAATCTACCTAAAATGACATTCCTGATCATGGAAACCTTCACAATGGGTTCACCCTTGCTCCCCCTGTCTAAACCTATCATGCTTCTGAACATCTGAACTCTTTTTGCTTAGCTTTACAGTCTAATTTTGTATCTGAAATTTCTCTCCCCTCAAACCATTCTAGCTAATTCCTTCTACATCATTCCCATGAACTCCATATCCTTCCTAAAACTATGTAGCCGCAATTCTCCTGATCTGGTCCAACAGAATTTTTAGACATACCTTTCAACATAACCTCATTTTTTGTATATTAGACTTTTATTTATGAAATCTAGGTTTCCATATACTTTACTAGATGCCCTCCAGCCTGTTCTGCCATTTTAAAAGTTTTTTTTATGCTTAAAGCTTCAAGGTCCTCTGTTTTGGCATACCTTTTATAATTATGTAATTCAATCCATTTTCAGCACCTTCCTTCTCTGGGGCACTTGCTCCAGGGCATGTGGTATCTGGACTCAACCTCAATAAAAGTCAAAGCAGACAATGAGAAATCCATTAAGTTCCAAGCTCAAAATTCTACCTACCATATACATCACATATACATTATTGCTTAAAAAGCTTTGTTGATGGGCATTGTGCATAAATGAGCTGTAATAATCTGAACAGCAAGGTGCTTTGCTATTTACTGACATTGGCACACAGCCTAAGCTAAACTAATGGTCTATCAACACACTGTTGGCTTGACAACATCATATGGAATAGACTGAACATTTCCAAGTTTGAAAAGAGCTAAAAAAAACTTCATGAAGTATTACACTTGATGATCTTGCCCATCAAAGCACAAGGCAGTCAACCTTTGTTGACCAAATATCAGTGTAACCGATGCACTTCCCGTCTTTTTCTCTCTTTCTGATTACTGTTATTTGCAACTAGAAAACCACATGATTAGCATTGTGAACACCATATTCTGATGTTGGCCACTTTATATCAGCAATACAAGCGATTCTCTAGGTGCTAGAAACCCAGAGTTACAAGTACAAAATGCTGGAGTACCTCAGCAGGTCAGGCAGCATCAATGAAAAAGAATAAACAGTTGATGTTTCAAGCCGAAACCCTGACAAATGGTCTCAGTCTGAAACATCGACTGTTTATTCCTTTCCATAGATGCTGCCTGACTCGCTGAGTTGTTCTAGCATTTCATATGTGTTAACTTGTATCAGGGTAAGAGTCCATCAGTGTGCTGTGATAACAAACGGTATACAGAGGCCATGCTGGACGTATAGAATGAGATCACAGCAAACCACCAATCTGTTTCACATCATGTCAAGTATTCTTTTCCATTAACTTCAAAAGAAAAAAATCAGACATAGCATTAATTGTGTTGTTGGATCAATATAAACCACTTCATACCTCAGGCATGGATCAATTGGAACCATATCTGTCCTGCATGCTTCTTACCAAATTTGGTGTGGATCAGCTTACTGTTGCCAGGTGGACACAATGTGAGTATGTGAAAGTAATGCCTGATGATTCACAGATGAGAGGAGAGACTCAAGAAAGAGCTAAGATCTGCTGGTTACTATCAACTGTTTTCTGTACGTTGGAAAGTAGAAATTCAGTTTGCATCCAGAAGCCAATTCCTGCTCCTATTTAGCAGGAGGAATGTTTGATAGTTCTGTCAGTTATCTCTCATGTCTGCATGGAGAAAATTGTTTGATGGGGAGGTGGAATCACTGCAGAAAACTGGAAGAAGCCAGAACTTTAAAACAAAAGGGTGGGCAAGTCAGTCTCTCAATCACTATAACTCACGGCGCGAGGCTGCTTCCGGATTCCTTGTTAGAAATTGGTGCGAGGATCTGCACTTAGTTTATGTTTGGTGGCTTGATGTCTTGTAATTATTTTTCCATGCTTTGCTTAAGCTTTTACCATTAATAACATGACCTTCTATAAATCAGACTGTGATCATTTGTCATTAACAGCAGAGCCAATGAGCGCTGAATGAGGCAAATCCTCTGTTTGTGGCAGAATTCAGCATTCAGCAACCAGGCCATCTCCAAGGAGCAATGCCTCTAAAAGGTGGCATCCATCGTCAAGAACCCCATCACCCAGGACATGCCCTCTTCTCACTGCTACAATCAGGGAAGAGGTACGGGAGCCATTCAGGAATAGATTCTTTTGCTATGGCATCATATTTCTAAATGGACATTGAACCAATGAACATGACCTCACTACTTTTTTTCCTCTTTTTGTTCGACTTATTTAATTAAACTTTTTACATATATATACTTAATGTTATTTACAGTTTTTATTATTATGTACTGCAATGGACTGCTGCTACATAACTACAAATTTTGCAACATTTCTATGTTTCTATGACATATGTCAATGATTTTAAACCTAATTCTAATTCACTTAAACTTCTATAAATGTTGATATTGTGGGCGCTTTTCAGATTTTGCTTTTCTGTCCTATTCTGCTGAATGTTTGGAAAAGGTTTCAGTCCAGTCAAATTTCCCAGGATGTAAGAGAAAGCAATTTTCCTAGATCTCTTGTTATATCATCATTCCAACCAAGGCTTCATCCAGAAATCCTTGAAAAATGCTTTGAACATTACTGAAGAATGTTTTTGAAACAATAATGATTCCAACCATTTCATGGAAACAATTAATATTTACTCCTTATATATATAAAAGCCTGAAAACATGCACTGCCAGGCTCATCCCAGTGATAAAACCAGAGCCAGAATCATGATTCTAATCACTGACATGCAGTACAGTGCAAAGCATAAAAATTACTCTAAATTACAAAATAAGTGAATAGTGCAAACCATTGAACAGATATTTTGTACAATATGATAGACTCTTAACCTCACAATCTACCTCACCATGACCTTGCATTGTCTGGGTTGTACTTCTTCTGTAACATTGTATTCTGAATTCTATTGTTATTTTCCCTTCAACTACCTCAATAGAACATTGAGGTACCGCGTCAGCATATGGGTCAGTGCAATGCCATTGCAGCTCAGGGTGTCAGAGTTTAGAATTCAATTCCAGCATCATCGGTAAGAAAGCTTTTACATTCTTCCCATGTACGTGTGGGTTTCCTTCAGGTGCTCCGGTTTCCTCCCACAGTCCAAAGATGTACCAGTTAGTAGGTTAATTGTTCATTGTAAATTGTCCTCTGATTAGGCTAGGGTTAAATCAGTGGGTTGCTGGGTGGCGGGACTCAATGGGCTGTTTCGCTAAATAAAAATAAATAAGTGAATAAATAAATAAAGGAAGGAAAAGATCTGTATCAATGACTTGCAAAACAAAGTTTTTCACGGTAGCTTGGTACACGAGACAATAATCAACCACTTACAAATTACTATGCATAGCATATACGGTATGCTCCAAATATTTATACTATGTGCAAAAGGCACACCACATTAGCCCCTGCGCACCCGACTCCACACCGGGTACAAAGTACAGTCACCTCTTCAGCTTGCTCTGGACTCAAAGATCAAACTTCAAAATGAATCTATTATCAAAGTACATATATGTCACCATAGCCAATCCTGGGATACATTTTCTTGCAGGCATAATAAATCCAATTAAAAAAACTGTGCAAGTACAAAAAGACAGGAAAAATAAATAGATAGATAGATAGACAGACAGATAGATAGATAGATAGATAGATAGATAGATAGATAGATAGATAGATAGATAGATAGATAGATAGACAGACAAACAATAAATTTTGAGGACAAGAGATGAAGAGTCCTTGAAAGTTAGTTCATAATTTGTGGGGACACTTCAATGATCAGGCAAGTGAAGTTGAGTGAAGTTATTCCCTTTGGTTCAAGAGACTGATGGTTGAAAGGTAATAATTGACCTTGAACCTGGCGGTATGAATTCTGAGGCTTGTGTACCATTTTCCTGGTGGCAGCAGTGAGAAGAGGGCATGGCCTGGATTGTGGGGTTCCCTAGTGATGGATGCTGCTTTCCTGACACAACACTTTTGTAGATGTCCTCAATGGTGTGGAGGGATTTCACCCATGATGGACTGGGCTGTATCCACTGCTTTTTAGCAGGATTTTCCAGTCAAGGCTGTGATGCAGCCAGTCAATATACTTTCCACGACATATCTATAGAAATTACCCAAATTATATTTGTCATTGCAAATCTTTGCAAACTCCTAAGAAAGTAATGGTACTGTCATGCTTTCTTCATAATTGTACTTATATGCTAAGCCCAATATAGGTCTTCTATATTGACCTATAGAATAGGTCAATTCTGAGGAATTAATTAAAAGTTGCTGACCCCCTCCACCTCTGATGCCCCGATGAGGACTGCCTCATGATCCTCTGCTTTCCTCCTCCTAAAGTCAATAATCAGTTCTTTTGCTTTGCTGACATTTGTTTCATCACCAACCTCACGAAACACTTCATCACTTGGATGCTTCTGGACGATGGCTTTGAGGCAGGCTATCACGTTCCTCTTAGGCACTGGTATAACTGAAGCCTGCTTAAAGCAGGGAGCAGGGAGGGTACCTCAGAATGCCAAAGCACGAGGTTAAAATTCTCAATGAGCATTCTAGACCGTTGATCAGCACAGGTCTTTAGTACTCGGCCAGGTACTGCACCTGGGGCAGATACTTTCCATGGGCTAACTCTTCTGAAAAATGCTTTCATGTAAATGTGAATTCAGAGACTGAATTCACAGGATCATCAGGGGTTGTGATGGTTGCTCCATGTTTGGAAGGTCAAAGTGAGCTCAGAATGAACGTTGATAGAATAGGATGCCGCACACAGCAGCACCTCCAGTTTGTCTCTGTCTTCTGTGATGAGCACCTGTCCACGTGTTTTCAAATGGTTCAAATGGTTCCATTTTAATATCAAAGAATGTATACAGTAAACAACCTGAAATGCTTGTCTTTGCAGACATCCACGAAAAACAGAAGAACCCCGAAAGAATGAAGGACAGAAATATATTAGACTACCAAAGCCCCCTCCCTACCCTGCACAAGCAGCCGCAAGCAAGCATCAGACCCCCTCCTGTTTCAGCAAAAAGCATCAGCACACACCACCCACCACCCACCAGGCAGCAGTAAAGCACCGCCCAGAGGGACCATAATCTGCAATTAACAGAACTATTGTTCACCCAACAATACAACATACCACAGACTCTCTCTCTCTCACTAACAGGGGATGGAGAGGTATCACCCATTTTCACAGCGAAAGGGGAAAGTGGTTCAAACAGTCGTCGTTATGATAATACGATCAGCAGTGTTGCCTTTCATTTTGAGATTCTCTGACTTGAGAATCGGCAACAAACTCTCCCACTATCAAGAGAAAGAGAGATAGGGTATGACCACTCGACCATAGTGAAATCCTGGTGTTCCATCTCCCACGACACCTCAGTCAGTAACGTGGGCCTGGAATCGGTCATCCACAGGGCCGCACCCTGGAGGTGATAACTTCCAAGACATGTCTCAAGAAAGTCGGAAATGTCCAGTCAAGAATGTCCAGTCATCCCACAAGCTTCAGGAAATGGAGCTCATCCTCCATATAAAATATAGTTAAAGGTGTCACTTGCAAATCAGGACCTCGATCTTGAAAACCACCTTGAAAAGGAGAAAAGCTACACTAAGGAGAGGGATGAATTCTATAAATTTGCTGATGATGCAACCGTTGCTAGTCAAATCTCAGGCAGAGATGAGAGTGCTTACAGGAGCGAGATATACTGGCTAACTGAGAGGTGTCGCAGTAACAAACTTGTACTCATTGCCAGTAAGATGAAAGAGCTGATTGTGGACTTCAGGAAGGGTAAGACAAGGGACCATGAACCAATCCTCATAGGGGGATCAGAAGTGGAGAAAGTGAGTAATTTCAAGTTCCTGGATGTGAAGATCTCTGAGGATCTAACCTGATCCCAACATACTGATGCAGCTATAAAAATAAGTGGCTATTTTTCATTAGAAACTTGTCAACCAAAACACTCGAAAACTTCTATAGATGAACCATGGACAGCATTCTGACAGGCTGCCTCACTGTCTGCTAAGGGGTGGCCCAGTGGGGAGGAGTGCTACCTCACAGGACTGAAAGAAGCTACAGAAAGTTGTAAAATGAATCAGCTCCATCTTGGTTACTAGCCTCCGTAGTACTCAAGACATCATCAAGGAGCGGTGCCTCAGAAAGGTAACGTCCATTATTAAGAACCTCCATCATCCAGGGCATGCTCTCTTCTCATTGTTATCATCACAGAGGAGGTACAGAAGACTGAAGGCACACACTCAGCGATTCAGGAACAGTTTCTTCCCCTCTGCCATATGATTCCTAAATGGACATTGAACCCATGAACACTACCTCACTTTTTTAAAATATAGATTATTTCTGTTTTTTTTTACTATTTTAATCTATTCAATATACATATATATATATATACTTACTGTAATTGATGTACTTATTTTTTTCTTTCTATATTATCATGTATTGCATTGTACTGTTGCTGCTAAGTAAACAAATTTCACAACACATGCTGGTGATAAAATAACCTGATTCTGAATTCAAACTGCTTCCATGCTCAAAGAGGCAGCCACTTGGTACCATCTTAAATCCACCCACCAGGAAAAGAAACACTTTTATAAGTTCATAGAGTGGTGGATCTTGGAGGGTCCTGGAACTTGGGAACAGTTGGGTGGACAATGTGATTTACTTGGACTGATTGGTCTGAAGGACCTGTATCCACGCTCTATTGTGTAACGACTGACAAAAACGTGGCTTTAAGCCAACAAACCAATGGTTTCTTTTAATGTACATTTTGAACCTGAGAACAACAAAACTAAATGCCAACTTTTAAACCACATGCACCAGCAATCCAAAAGCAGCATTTATTCACCACATAGACCATCTAGTATTGCCAGGAATCATTAGTTTCAGCCACTAGATACCAGAGAAATTAGTCATTAGATACCAGAGAAATGGCTAGTTTGTTCAGAGGCTAATGAAAACTTAGAGCTCTCTCCACAGAAATTAAGCATTAATATCTAAATGATATTGAGAAGCAAAGATATTACAGGATTTTTGATGAGGCAAGTAATTGGAGTTTGATCAATAATTAGCCACGATTTCATTCAAAGATTGAACAGACTCAAGGGTATAAATCAGCTCATCCTTTTCCCAAGTTCTCATGTTTCTAAGTAACATTTATGACTAGTGCTGTACCAAGGTAAAATTAACATGATAATAATGAAAAAGTGTGTAAAAAGATAAAAGTAAGCTGCCCAACCAAAAAAAACCCCTAAACTTCAGGATGTGAGGGAAGTTACTGGCAAAATGAATGATAAATCAGAGTTTAAAACTACTACCACCACAGATCAGATCATGACACTGCTGCACAGTTTCAAGAAGTTCAAGTATTTCAGGACATTAGCACTGAGTTCAGCTGGAATATGCTTGGAAAGACAACATCGGGAAAGTTATAATGGGAATGCAAGGGAGAATTGATATGGTGAGCCAGACAGAAAAATGAAGATCACACTTGCAGATGTCTCAGAGGTGCTCACATGATAACCCCCCCACATGCAGGGCAGCACAATTTAAAAAACGAGAAAAAGTTGTGGTGTTTGGGGACATTGGATGAGGTAATCAAGTTGGTGCAATCACTGCTGCTGGGAAGTATCAGAGGAAGGGAAACCAGCAGCTCAGATCCCAGACAAATGAGCTAAAGTATTCCAGAGGGAACAGTCCTGCAGAAAGATGAATGGGAGATGTGTTGTGTTGTAAAGCAGTGAATAATTCTGTGACAGGAATGAACATTTCCCTGCCTTTACTCTTTCCTTATGCTTCAATTTTAATTTTTTCTTCTACAAGTTAGCTTATTTATTTTGAAGCTTTCAGTTCCAGGAAAATGAATATTTATTATAACTAATAACACTGGGAAGAGTTAATTTTGTTTTTGGTGGTCTTATGTTTAACAATTACACTTTTATTTTTCAGTTTAATAGCATTCTATATTTTTCTTTATTTTTACTTAGAGATTGCAGGCCCTGATACCCAACAAGCCCAAGCTGCCCAATAACACCCATGTGACCAATTCACTTACTAACCCGTAATTTTCTGAGATGAGAGAGAAAGCTAGAGCGCCCCCAGAGGAAGCCCACGTGGTCAGGGGAGAACATAAAAACTCGTCGCAAGCAGTGGCAGGAATTCAGCTGGTGTTGCAAAGTGTTATGCTAATTGCTACGCCACAATGGTTCCCCTTTAATAACTGTGTAGACCTTTTCTACAGGGTATATGGTTTAGGCCAGTTCCACTTAAGTGTACAGTTCTACAGCTCAGCATATAATGTTCAAATAAAAGTCAATAACTGATGCCATTTTCATTTGTATAAATGCTTATGGAATTATTCATGTCCATTTAATGCTTTCCTTTGAGTTTCTCCAATTCAAATCCTTTACTTCCAAGGACTTCAGTCCTTGTGATGGGGACTCAATGATTAACATTGCGTCTATGTACTGCATTTATAACTGAATTAGTTATTGTCAGCACGCTTTATACTTAGTGCTGCAAACTTATGTGTCACACGCATGGGTCAATTAACACTGCTGAGCATTCAAGTTCAAGTTGAATAGCAACAGGATTCTCAGCCATTGCTGGGCACTTAGTTTACTCCCAAGTGGAGTAATTCATCCTTAACATTAAAGTGTGACTGACTGCATTTGTGATCTTAATATTTGCCAGGGGTAGGCTTCTATTTAATGCTATCGCCATGCCATTAAAAGTTTAATGAGGGCACCAGTCTTCTCCAGCTGGTCCATGATACTACAGCCAGTGTTTTTATCATTTTTTTTCCTGAAATGAAAATTCATGAATCTTCTAGTGAGACAAAGATCAGCTGCTCTCAACAGCTCCCCTTTGATCCTTGTATGTCCATCAATGTTGTTGCTTCACCGCATCCTTTCACCTCTAGTAGGACTTCACTATGCTGCCCTTTGCTACAGCTATCTCCAAACAAATCCACTTTCTTTCTATCTCATCTCCATTAAATTCAATTTCATCCAAGAGATATCTAATATAACTGGAGTTAATCTTCAAACACCTCCACTTTCTCCTGCAAGATACAAGAGTGGTTGATGTGTTTTATACTGTAAATTGTTCATCTCCTTAATTTAACCCCTAAACTCACACTGTCTCAAACTTTCTTAGCTTTTCTTATTGTTCTAATCAGATACAGCTCCTCTGAAATTTGCAATCTTGTTGGTTCCAAGCTACAGGCACTCAATCCTCTGTGTTTTCATGGTTTACTAAATAATTGCATTGATTAAATTTAGTGTTAATATAGACACCTTGGTTGACACATTCTTAACACAGCCAACACAATATTTTTGTTAACTTAAATAATGGTAATACTATTCATTTGGTGTTTTAACTGTGAGGTTAGAGCATTGGTTAGAAGATGGATTAAATTATAATAGTAAATAATCCTTAATAAAAGATTACTTACTATTATAATAGTATGTCAAATTACTAGGTGAACGAATAGCCTTTGGGGTTCTGCAAGTCTGTGTCTTTGCTGATGCTTTGCTGCATGTTTGAATGCTTGGTGGAGGGTGCCGATGCTTTTTTGCTGGTGTGGAAGGTGAGGGGGGCGGGGTCTGTTCCCTTGCTGCTGCATATGTGTGGGAGGGGAGCTGGGGGTGGGCTTTGGAGTTCTAACTTTTAACTACCATTCATTCTTTGGGGTACTCCTCTCCTTTTGTGGATGTTTGTGAAGAAAAAGAATTTCAGGATATATATTGAATACATATCTCTGACATTAAATGTACCTATTGAGACCTAATTACTTACCATTAGAATGGATCTATTGTAACGTGAACAGAGTCACTGGAGAAACACTGAAGCTAGGGATTCAGAAGTATTTTATTCAACAAAATGAAACGCTCAGAGGAAGAGATCTGCTCAATGCAATATTACATGACATTTTATATGCAAAAAACAAAGGTAACTGCTGGATAATTATATAGTTACAATGTATCTACAATGCTTCCTTTCAATTACATCAAATTTTCACACCTCCTTCTTCACACCCACACTCCAGACGCCCAAAATGAATGTTAATCAACATTATCACCATGTATCCCTTTTGCCAATCAGCTTTCCAGCTCTCAGCTTCACCACACCGCCTCCAGTCTTCTCCTACCATTTTGCATTTCCCCCTCCCTTCCTACTTTCAAATCTCTTACAATCTTTCCTTTCAGTTAGTCCTGATGAAGGGTCTCGGCCCGAAACATCGACAGTGCTTCTCCCTATAGATGCTGCCTGGCCTGCTGTGTTCCACCAGCATTTTGTGTGTGTTGCGTTAATCAACATTGTCTGTTTTTCAAATCAACTAGTGTCCACAGCTCCATGAAAATATTGTCCAGGATTGCATTTTAAATTTAATCCACCTTCAGGTCTTAAAATTGGTTGCTGAACTCTAACTCCAGAATACACCCTAAAAGGATCCACGAACCAATGAATATTACCTCACTAGTCCTCTTCCATACTATTTTATTTGTAATGTATTGTAATTTTTATGTTTTGGACTGTACTGCTGCCACACAGCAACAAATTTCAGAATGTACAATATGTTAGTGATAATAAACTTGATTCTGATTCTTAGAAGAGGCAGGGAAAAAAATCAGATCTCTTCAATGTGAGGCAAAGCAAAATATGTGGCATCTTCTGATCACTTATTACTTTCCAATACATTTCTTTTTCCCTCTTTAGTGCAGACCCGTTTAATAGGGTTGAGTACCAATTTGGAAAGCCAGGCTCAGCTTCACCGAAGAATGTCAGTTTAATACAACATAGAACAGTACAGCACAGCAACACACACAAAATGCTGAAGGAACTCAGCAGACCAGGCAACATCTGTTGTGTGTGTTGCTTTTCCATAGATACTGCCTGGCTCACTGAATTCCTCCAGCATTTTTCCTGTGTTGCTTGGATTTCCAGCATCTGCAGATTTTCTCTTGTTTGTGATTGGAGTACATCATTGGCTCTTTGGCCCATGATGTTGTGCTAATTAAATAAGGATTCAAATGCCCTACAAAAATAACCAACTCTGCCTACATAATGCCCCCACTCTTCCACACCCTGCACATTTCTGCATTGCTTGAACACCTCAATCATATTTGCCTGCACCACACCTGGCAATGTATTCCAGGCACCCACCACTCGCTATGTAAAAATCCTTGCCCTGCACATCATCCTTGTACTCAGCCCTCTCATCTTAAATGTATGCCTCATGATAGTGGCTGTTTACTCCTCTCATAATCTTATAAAACTCTTTCAGATCTCTCCTCAACCTCTGCCACTTTAGAGAAAAACAACCCAATTATGACCAACCTCTCCTGATAGCACATGACCTTTATTCCAGGTGACATCTTGGTAAACCTCTTTTGCATCCCCTCCAATACCTCCATATCTTTCCTATAATAAGGTAAACAGAATTGAATGCAATACTCCATCTGATACCTAACTGCAGTTTCATAAAATTGAAACATGACTTTGTGACTCTTGAACCCAGATCCTTGACTAACAAAGGCAAGCATGCCATGTGCCTTTTTTGTCGCCCTATTAACTTGTGTGGCCACTTTCAGAGAGCTATGGGCTTGGACCCCAAGATCCTTCTGCACATCAATACTTTTAAGTGTCTTGCCATTAAGTCTACTGTTTCTTTACACTCGACCTCTCGAAATTTGGCTGGGTTAAATCTGCCATTTCTCTGCCCATATCTGTAATTAATCTATTCCACTGTATCCTTTGGCAGTCTTCAAATCTAGTCAAAGATTCATTTTATTATCAAAGTAACCAACTTGAAATTACACATGAAACCAAGAAAGAAAAGGGCAGCATGGTCATCAAACTCCCCCCTCCCCAAATCTCTCTCCCGCACAAAACAGTACAGAATGATTTATGAACACAAACAGAACAGAAAGAGGATGGTGTATTCACAGCACCATCAATCTCTGCAGTATTACCGTTCTGCACTAATGGGTAAAAATATCATCAAATCTCACTACTTAAATTCCATCACCAGAACGTTAATTGTCCATCCCATCCAACCTCATTCTCAACGTTTTGTTCATCCCTTATATTTCAATAAATATTCTTAGCTTTAAGACATTCAGCAAACCGATGAATGTTGAGAAGTTGTTTAGGACAATGAAGTGAGAAAGCACAGCTCAAAGTAGGTCAAACTGTAGAGTGCAGTTGATGAACCTATGGCCACTATTAATGGTGTTAAAGCAGAATCCAAAGAGGACATGCATTGGAATCAAAAACAAAAAGATAAAGCTATGAAAGAGCAGATGCAAGTTCTGAAGTTAGATCTGGCATACAGGATATTAGAAAAGCTTTCAGAAGATGGATTGGTGACGGATGCTATTATGCAGGCAGACAATTAGTTGAATTATTTTAATTTCCAATTAGTTGAAACATGGGGAGTCCTGGGCAAATAGTTAACTAAACAGTTTGAGAACTGATTATGGCAGGTAATGAAATCACAGATAGTGGTTTCCAAAGCAGAAGGAGAGGAAGAGGCAGGCAAATTTATGGCGATGAAGGAAGTAATCTTGCTGATGAAGTGGTTACGGAGAGGCAGCAGAGCATAGGGTCAAACAGCACTGTAAGGTTGTTCATATCTTGACATGGCATGTGTCTGCCTTGAGTGAGGTTAATGGATCGAAAACAACAAGCAAGACATTTGTAATTCTCCAGACCTTAATGTTGAATATGCAGCAGGAGGAAAAATGGTAGAAAAAAAATAGAATATTTTTTGAAAATAGCAAGAGACTGAAAAGTGTTGGTGTTCAGGAAGATTCAAAGGCTTTTATACAAACAGCAGAAAGTTAGCATGTCCTTCATCATGCAATCTGGAAAGATTATTTTCATTGAAGAAAGAATAGATGCAACAGTAGAGCTGCTTTTCTCCATTTAAATAGAACACCGTTACCTTGTGGAAAAAGTCTGGTCTTTCGACCTATAGAAAGACTTTTTAAAGATTAAAGATTAGCTTTGTTTTTCGCATTTAGAAACATGCAGTAAAAAAATGTCATTTGTGTACCAACCAATACATTCCAAAGACGTGCTCGGTGCAGCTCGCTAATGTTGCCATGTCTCTGATGCCAGCTTACCATACCCACAACTTACTAACCCTAACCCATTCAGAATGTGGAAGGAGAGCACAGCAGTCAGAGAAAACCCAAGCGGTCACAGGGAGAATGCACAAACTACTTACAGACAGCTTTGGGAATTAAACCCAGGCCACTGATGCTGTAAAGAACAATGCTAACCACTACATTACCATGTCACCTCGCCACCCCCCTATCCCTAGAGATATATATTTGAAACAGTGGGTGTTCATAAATTTGACTCATGTCGTGTGAGCAGGGTTAAGCAGACAAATCCTGTACTCATATGAGGGTTGATTGATAAGTTTGTGGCCTAAGGTAGAAGGAGTCAATTTTAGAAAACTTGGCACATTTATTTTTCAACATAGTCCCCTCCTACATGCACACACTTAGTCCAGTGGTTGTGGAGCATACGGATCCTTTATTTGTAGAAGTTGTCCACAGCAGGGGTGATTGATAAGTTTGTGGCCTGAGGTAGAACGCAATGAGTTATTAACTTCAAACTTTCTGCACTATCACTCAAAGAGTTGACCTGCAGGTGCCTGTAACGAGAGCATCCTGAACATCCAGGTGGACCACAGCAGGGGTGATTGATAAGTTCATGGCCTGGGGTAGAAGGAGCTGAGTTATACAGCTCTCATTACATGCACATGCAGGTCAACTCTGAGTGAAAATGCAGAAAGTTTGAAGTTAATAACTCATCTCCTTCTACCTTGCGTCACAAACTTATCAATCACCCTTGCTGTGGACCACTTCTGGAGGTCCAAGACGCAGACTTTTACAAAGAAGTATGCTCCACGACCGCTGGACTAAGTGTGTAAAGGCAGGAAAAATAAATGTGCTAGGTAAAATTGACCCCTTCTAACTTAGGCCACAAACTTATCAATCACCGCTCAAATTTTAGATGAAGGGGAAGTGATCTCATTGGAAGAGACAAAATTATTATGGGTTTTGGCAGAGTAGATGTGGAGTTAGTCTTCTCTATGGCTGGGGTGTATGGAATCAGGAATCATGGTCTTTAGTATAGTGGTCAATCCTTCAGGGCCGAGATGAGAAGGATTTTTCTCACCTAGAGGTTTATGAATATTTGGAATTCTCTACCAATTGGCTGTTGAAATCAAATTACCAGGATAGATCCAAGAGGGAGATCAATAGATTTTTAGATCTCTGGTTATCATGCATTCCAGGGTTTGGGAAAGTGGTACTGAAAAAAAAAGACTGTCCTGCTTCTATTTTTCACACGTAAATACACAGTGATGACTTTCTACTCTGTGGAGGTGGGTAAGAGATTGTCTTCAAATTATACTGAGCATTTAATGCCATTTTCCCTAATAATCTTGCCAAAGGATAGGATGTTAATGCTGAAGAGTGGAGAGCTAAAGATAAATCTTTTCACACCAAGTGTGATCTGTGTGATTTTACAGTGAACAAAATATTTGAATTGATACATCCTGACTCAGAGAAACAAGATGGCGGTATGGGAAATTTCAGCGTACAAGCAGGGAATGGGGATGGGAGAAATCAAGCGTGCCAGTGGAACCTAGGTCAACTGATTAGAATAATTGAAGAGGTAGAGAGCACAATGACAATGTAGAAGAAAATCGAGAGGAAGGTTTTCATCTTAGAGTTAGATTGACTAACCACTGTAGGAAGTGCCCAATTTTGTATTTCAGTTGGAAGAATGGAAGTGAACGCTAGCTGCCTTTCAGTGCTTGCTGCCAATCCGCAACGAAGAACACTTATTGACCAGTCGGCTCCTGAGCCAGGGCATGTAAATTAGAATATCCCAACATTGTACAATCATGTAAACAATTCTTTAAAAACTTTAAAGCTATTTAATATATAAATGAAACTCTACTCTTCCAAAATACACTTCTTAAATTAAATACCCTACTTCTAGAAAAGTTGTTTGCCATTCTTGAAGGTTTGTTGTACTGTTAAAATTCACTCACAACTGAATGTAACATTATTTTCACGGCAAAAATCTCAGACTAAGAACTATTCAGTGATGGGGTAAACACAGTTTGAGATTGCAGTCCCCAGGCAACTTTCTCCTCTTACTGAGTGCATGTACTAGTATTTCAGCTTGATGTTTTACAACCTCCTACAATGCTCAAATAATCTGGCGTCCATATTCTCCTATTACAGATGAGGCAGGTTAGAGATAAGGAAGGCTTAACTTCTGATCGGCCATTCCTCTGAGGATTGGTTTCTTCAGCTGCCAGTCATGGTTCTGTCTTGGTTGAGAAATTCTCTCCTTGACCTGGAGACTTCTACCTTAATACAGCAAAATGACCAAAGATCAGTTTTTGCTCTGTACTCTGTGATTCTTCATTCCCAAAACTAACATGAAATTCAAAAATGAAACCAATCTATCTTCCATATGATGATCCACCGAATTACTTCATTCAATCCTGTAAGATCCTTATATCAATAAAATAACATAAACTTAATTCCTTTTAATCTATAGACGCACAAACCACAACCTGTTAAAATGTGGTTTTCTTTACTGAGAGTGAGCTTAAATGAGTGTTTGAGGAAACAAGGAATATGTGTGAAGAAAGCAATGTGAGCCACCTAGTCTTTGAAAGTAAACTTGGTCTATGTGAGAAGCTGCACAGCTGAGATAGAAACATAGAAACATAAGGTGCAGGAGTAGGCCATTCGGCCCTTCGAGCCTGCACCGCCATTCAGTATGATCATGGCTGATCATCCAACTCAGAACCCTGTACCTGCTTTCTCTCCATACCCCCTGATCCCTTTAGCCACAAGGGCCATATCTAACTTCCTCTTAAATATAGCCAATGAACCAGCCTCAACTGTTTCCTATGGCAGAGAATTCCACAGATTCACCACTCTCTGTGTGAAGAAGTTTTTCCTCATCTTGGTCCTAAAAGGCTTCCCCTTTATCTTTAAACTGTGACCCCCCTCGTTCTGGACTTCCCCAACATCGGAAACAATCTTCCTGCATCTAGCCTGTCCAATCCCTTTAGAATTTTATACATTTCAATAAGATCCCCCCTCAATCTTCTAAATTCCAGTGAGTACAAGCCCAGTCGATCCAGTCTTTCTTCATATGAAAGTCCTGCCATCCCAGGAATCAATCTGGTGAACCTTCTCTGTACTCCCTCTATGGCAAGAATGTCTTTCCTCAGATTAGGGGACCAAAACTGCACACAATATTCTAGGTGCGGTCTCACCAAGGCCTTGTACAACTGCGGTAGAACCTCCCTGCTCTTGTACTCAAATCCTTTTGCTATGAATGCCAACATATCATTTGCCTTTTTCACCGCCTGCTGTACCTGCATGCCCACCTTCAATGACCGGTGTACAATGACATCCAGGTCTCATTGCATCTCCTCTTTTCCTAATCAGCCACCATTCAGATAATAATCTGTTTTCCTGTTCTTGCAACCAAAGTGGATAACCTCACATTTATCCACATTAAATTGCATCTGCCATGAATTTGCCCACTCACCTAACCTATCCAAGTCACCCTGCATCCTCTTAGCATCCTCCTCACAGCTAACACTGCCGCCCAGCTTCGTGTCATCCGCAAGATCAGCATGTTAAAAACTAAGCTGGATCTGCCAAAAGATAACTTTCAAAACACTTTGATACTAGTTAGATGCTAGTACATCAGGGCAAGTTGCATGGCCATTATGGGTGCCCGACTGAATTTAGAATTGGTTATTTCAAGAGACTTAAAAAAAGGACAATATAACTGATGGGCAATCTGCTCCAGCATCACCTTTCATCAAAGCAACCAGTGACCCTTACACAATACTTCCAATTTATTCCCCATATTCAGCAATACTCATGCTATACTTTTGAGTACGACATTTGATACTGGAGCTATGTCCTGGCAACAGAAAGCATTAACTACAGTCTCATCCGTTATACATACACAGCCACGTTGCCCTTTGAGTATAATAACATGCACAAAGGGTCAGAACTCCAACTGACTGTAAGTATTCTGAATTGGCATGAAACCAAATCATTCATGCAAAATATTACATCCTTCGTTTGCATGCTATTCCTTGAAGCGGCTTAGGGAAACAAATTCAACTATAATATTAGATCACGTGGACAAAAGTAAATTATTTTATTTATTGAGGTACAACGTGGAGTAGGCCCTTTTGGCCCTTCAAGCTGCGGCGCCCAACAATCCTGATATAACGCTAGCCTAATCACAGGACAATTTACCAATTAACCTACCTACCAGGCTGTGGGAGTGTGGTGAACTACATATACCTGTCTGGACATGCCCCCTGCTGACTGTTCCTGTGGCTCCTCCCACAGACCCCTGTGGTCACGCCCCCTGCTGACTGCTCCTGTGGCTCCTCCCACAGACCCCTGTATAAAGACGATTGAGGTTTGAGCCCGGCCTCTCGGTCTCCAGGATGTAGTATGGTGATCAACCATCGCTTGTTCCTTCTTCCAATCAATAAAAGCCGATATCTCGCCTAAAAATCTCAGAGAGAGTTATTGATGGTGCATCAATTTTATTGACTGGAAGTTTTAAAACATGGAAAGCATCTAACATCTGGAAAGATTGGATTTGGACCCCCTGAAGTAGCTCTTGCCTTTGAACTCTGGCTTGCATGCTTCCAATCATACTTGGAGGAGGTTAGTGCAACTGAACCCGCTGTTATGCACTGAATTCTCCTCTCGAGGGTCACCCCGAAAGTTTACTCACTTATCAGAGGCCTGCCGACCTACAAAGAGGCACTGGACGCCCTCAAAAGACAGTACCTGCGGCTGGTGAACACCGTCTACGCAAGACATCGCTTAGCTACATGACGCCAACGGCCTGGAGAATCGAGCGCCCAGTTTCTCTGAGCCCTACAGACACTCGTCTGAACTTGTGACTGCAAAACTCTCAAGGCGGAACAGCATGCGGAACTCTTGGTACAAGATGCCTTTGTTACAGGAATCAGATCAGTGTATGTGCGTCAGCGGCTGCTGGAAAATGCCAATCTTACCTTACGCTCGGTGATCGAGACGGCCGACTTGCTGGAGGCTGCGCTGCACAACGCTGACGCTGTCCAGCCACGCGATCCCCCGCCGGTCCCGTGCATGCCTCAGACCCCACCGCCGCCGCCGGTTCCCGCGAGCGAATTCACCAACGCCGCTGCCAGTCGCGATTCCACAAACTCCCCACACCCGACCACAGCTGTGGCCAGTCAAAAGCCCGCGCAGTGTTACTTCTGTGGACTCGAAAAGCACCCCCGAAAATGCTGCCCGGCCCAAGAAGCGACCTGCTCCAGCTGCGGGAAGAAGGGCCATTTTGCCAAGGTCTGTAAGTCTAAACCACGAGCTGGGATGGGCAACGCTGCGTGTGAGGCATGGGGGCCGCCATCTTGCCTGCCCGGATGTGGGCAGCCATCTTTGTCAACGTCAACATGCCCTGCCCCCTACCCACCGGTGCTTAACGGGCACCAAGGCGGTGGTTCAACTCTGGCCACCGTAACCCTCGACCAAAGCGCCCCACACCAGCTTGCAAGGTCAATGATGGAGGGGCACAGGACTAGCCTCCTGTTTGACACGGGCAGCACTGAGAGTTTTATTGACCCGGACACGGTGCAACGCTGCGGACTTGTGACACGGCCGGTAAGCCAGAGGGTCACCTTGGCTTCTGGGTCGCATTCCACAGACATCCGGGTGGGTTGTGTAGTGACATTGGTGGTGCAGGGCACAGAATATCGGAACTTTGCGCTACTGGTCATGCCTCAACTGGGCGCACCTGTGCTATTGGGGCTGGACTTCCAGAGCCACCTCGAAAGTGTGACTATGGCATATGACGGGCCCCTCCCACCACTCACTGTCAGGAAACCTCAGTTTGGTGGGACTTTGCCATATACCCCGCTACTGACCACGCACAGACACTGAACCACACGTCCCGCCCAGCACCATGCCGACAGCTGCATTACTGACACCACTTGTAGCCTCTCCACCCTCAAGATCCCTCCCCCACCGCTGTTCGCCAACCTGACCCCCGACTGTAAACCTGTGGCAACTAAAAGGAGGTACAGCGCGGGGGACAGGGCCTTCATTCAGTCAGAGGTGCAGCGGCTGCTCAGGGAGGGGATCATTGAGCCAAGCACAAGTCCTTGGAGGGCCCAGGTGGTTGTTGTTCAGACCGGGCAGAAAGATAGGATAGTCATGGACTATAGTCAAACCATCAATAGGTTCACGCAACTTGACGCGTACCCCCTACCCCGCATCGCAGATATGGTCAACCAGATAGCTCAGTACAAGGTGTACTCGACAATAGATCTGACATCCGCTTATCACCAGCTCCCCATCCGCCCAGAGGACCGCCCCTACACCGCCTTCGAGGCGGGCGGCAGGCTCTATCACTTCCTGCGCATCCTATTTGGCGTCACAAATGGTGTCTCGGTCTTCCAGAGGGAAATCGACCAGATGGTGGACCAGTGCCAACTGAAGGCCACATTTCCCTATCTGGATAACATCACCATCTGTGGTCACGACTGGTCGGATCACAACGCCAACCTCCAACAATTTTTCCAAGTGGCCGAAGCCTTGAACCTTACTTATAACAGGGGCAAGTGTGTGTTTGCAACCACCCGGCTCGCTATCCTTGGGTATGTCATGGAGAACAGGGTCATTGGCCCTGATCCCGACCATATGCGCCCCCTGTTAGAACTCCCTCTTCCCACCACTCTCAAAGCCCTCAGATGGTGCCTGGGCTTCTTTTCCTATTACGCCCAATGGGTCCCCCATTGCGCAGACAAGTCCCGCCCCTTGGTCAAGTCTACCACATTTCCCCTCTCTGCTGAGGCCTGCGTGGCCTTCAGCTGCATTAAAGGGGACAGTGCCAAAGCAATGATGCATGCGGTGGACGAGACCATTCCCTTCCAAGTAGAGAGTGACACCTCCGATTTCGCACTGGCTGCTACCCTCAATCAGGCATGCAGGCCAGTAGCATTCTTTTCTCGTACCCTTCAAGGCCCTGAAATTCGGCACTCCGCGATGGAGAAAGAAGCCCAGGCCATAGTGGAAGCTATTAGGCACTGGAGGCACTATCTCGCCGGCAAAAGGTTCACCTTGCTGACCGACCAGCGCTCGGTTGCGTTCATGTTCAGCAACCAACAGCGGGGCAAAATTAAAAATGATAAAATTTTGCGGTGGAGAATGGAACTCTCCACCTACAACTATGATATCCTGTACCGGCCTGGAAGGCTCAATGAGCCCCCAGATGCCCTATCCTGGGGAGCTTGTGCTAGCGCACAGCTCAACCAGCTATACGCCCTTCATGCACATCTTTGCCATCCAGGGGTCACCCGATTTTACCATTTCGTGAAAGCCCGGAACCTGCCATACTCCCTTGAGGACATCAGGACGATGACCAGGGACTGCCAAGTCTGCGCTGAGTGCAAACCACACTTCTACCGTCCTGAAAAGGCGCAACTTATCAAGGCCACCCGCCCCTTTGAGCGACTGAGTGTTGACTTTAAGGGCCCCCTTCCCTCCACCGACCGCAATGTCTACTTTCTCAACATTATTGATGAGTACTCGCGGTTCCCCTTTGCCATCCCCTGCCCCGACACCACTACCACGTTAGTCATAAAAGCCCTGCGCCAGCTCTTCACTCTGTTCGGATATCCCTGCTATATCCACAGTGATAGAGAGTCCTCCTTTATGAGTGACGAGCTGCGCCAGTACCTGCCAGCTAGGGGCATTGCTACTCGTCGGACCATGAGTTATAATCCCCAGGGAAATGGACAGGTGGAGAGGGAGAATGCCACAGTGTGGAAGGCCACACTTTTAGCCCTTAAGTCAAAAGGGTTGCCAGTCTCTCGATGGCAGGAAGTCTTCCCTGAGGCACTCCACTCTATCCGCTCCCTGTTATGTACGTCCACCAATGCCACCCCTCACGAGTGCCGATTCTCTTTTCCCAGGAAGTCTGCCACTGGGACCACCCTACCAGCTTGGCTGACGTCCCCAGGGCCAGTGCTGCTCCGGAAACATGTGAGGAGTAATAAATACTTCCCGCTGGTCAAGAGGGTTCACCTTCCACATGCGAACCCCCAGTATGCTTACGTGATCTTACCTGATGGGCGGGAGGACACAGTCTCCGTCCGCGACCTGGCGCCCGCAGGAGCAGCAGATCACTACCCCGAACACTCCATGGTAACTATGGACCCTGTACCTGAGGTGACGCCGTGCACACCAAGCCCTACACAGACTCCTCACGACACTCCTATACCGGGCATCTCGTACTCGTATATACCAAGCGCCTCACACACGCGTGAGGGATCACTGACGCCTAGTGGGCTGACACCTCCAGCTAGGCCGGAACCAGCACAGCCACTGTCTCCAGTGCAATCACCACCGGCACCTGTGCAATCACAGCCGGAGCTACGTAGATCGCAGCGACTGATTCGACCACCTGATAGACTTAACCTGTAAATATACTTGTAAGAAACTTTGCCACATGGGGACTTTCTTTTAAAACAAAGGGGGGGGGGTGAATGTGGTGAACTACATATACCTGTCTGGACATGCCCCCTGCTGACTGCTCCTATGGCTTCTCCCACAGACCCCGGTATAAAGGTGATTGAGGTCTGAGCCCGGCCTCTCAGTCTCCAGGATGTAGTATGGTGGTCAACCACAGCTTGTTCCTTCTTCCAGTCAATAAAAGCCGATATCTCACCTTTACGTCTCAGAGAGAGTTATTAATGGTGCATCAGGGAGGAAACTGTGGCACTCAGAGGATACCTGTGTGGTCACGGGCAGAATGTACAAACTGCTTACAGACAGCAGCAGGAATTGAACCCAGGTCACTGACACTGCAAAGCGTTGTGCTAACCACTACACTACTGTGCCACCCATCACACATCTCTTGCTTCTGAGGCTTGGGGGCTTCATCCACTCTGGAATTCGTTCTATAGTAATAATACTCTTATCCCACAGAATTATTCTCATAATTCTTCCTTAAAACTTCAGTCAAAACATTCTGGAGTAGCTACTTCACAGATCAACGAAGTAAGGGCATGACAAGCCTTTTAGTTATGATAGTTCCCGATGGACGGCCTTCCAGAAATTCTTCCACTGTGTTCAACTCATCTCAATAATGACAGCGAAACTTTTCTTAAAATCCTCTGCTGAGTGCAAAGTCACAGTGAAAAGAAACCCAAAGGGCGGAGGGGGAGAAACAAAGAGAAGCAGTTTATCAGACTGAGTGAAGATCGATCACAGACCCTGGAAGGGAAGAAACTCCAAAGGGGATTCCTTTAACTCATCATTTTTTTAAGCTTCTTCCCTCAAATTTAGCATATCTTAACATTTTCATAGAAAAGAATGGTGATAACTAATACATGTATCATCTCTGTAAGTAAATCCTAAGCACCCACAAAACTTACCCAAAATCCCTCTCCCTCTCTCCTGTTTTCCGTCAGTAAAGCAAAATAAACTAAATGCTCCTCTTCTTGCTAAAGTGTGTACTGTTTTATATCGCACACAGTGAAAGCTGACTGCAGCTCTAATCTTAAATTACAGAATGTTGAAAAACCTCCTCAGGAACCATGACCTTTTAAGACTGGGACCGTATGATCTCTTACATATGTACTGTATGTTACAGTATCTCCCATGTTATGGTGCCTGACTGTCTGTCGGCATTACAGATACAATAACATATGCCTCCATCTGAGAAGATATCAAGAAAAAGATAAAATATATCTGCAATAATTGGTATGATTTTTACTGCAGGGAGTCACTGGGTTAGCTGCATCAGTCTACAGATATTATTTGGCACTATGGCATTTGGTGGGGCACAGTAGGATTAATCCTCATGTACACTTGTTTTTTTGGTAGAGAACAATAAACCCTGTTTCTATTGAAGTCAAACAAGCAAACCTTTAAGTTACCAGGAGAGTCACCATCAGAAGCTCAGTTCCGACTACGTTTATCGAAATGCAGAGATCCTGTCTCAGAATCAGCTCCGAAACTGCCAGATATTCAGGACAAAAGCTGAAGTGGACAAGGACCACACCAACAAAATCCACTGAGCTTTGAATTCCTCAGCATCTGTCAGCTGGGATAGGCCACTGAGCCTACGATAGACAGAGTGAGTGACATATGCAAGAATGAATGAGAGATGCGATGGTCAGGCAAAGAAGCACCAAGAGTGAACAGGGTAGAATCGCATTGTGGTCCCCCATATTATTCCCCATAACCTTGGAAGACTGGGGCTTGTTGCTTCTGCATATGCAATTTCTGAACAAATCAGAATCAGAATCGGGTTTATTATCACCGGCATGTGACATGAAATTTGTTAACTTAGTAGGAGCAGTTCAATACAATACATCATCTAGCAGAGATGATAATAATAATAATAATAATAAACAAGTAAATCAATTACAAAAAAATGCAAAAACAGAAATACTGTATATTTTAAAAAAATGAGGTAGTGTCCAAAGATTCAATGTCCATTTAGGAATCGGATGGCAGAGGGGAAGAAGCTGTTCCTGAATCACTGAGTGTGTGCCTTCAGGCTTCTGTATCTCCTACCTGATGGTAACAGTGAGAAAAGGGCATGCCCTGGGTGCTGGACGTCCTTAATAATGGACGCTGCCTTTCTGAGACACTGCTCCCTAAAGATGTCCTGGGTACTTTGTAGGCTAGTGCCCAAGATGGAGCTGAACAGATTTACAACCTTCTGCAGCTTCTTTCGATCCTTTGCAGTAGCCCTCCATCCCAGACAGTGATGCAGCCTTTCAGAATTCTGTCCATGGTACAACTATAGAAGTTTTTTAGTGTATTTGTTGACATGCCAAACCTCTTCAAGCTCCTAATAAAGTATAGTCGCTGTCTTGCCTTCTTTATAACTACATCAGTATGTTGGGACCAGTTTAGATCCTCAGAGATCTTGACACCTAGGAACTTGAAGCTGCTCGTTCTCTCCACTTCTGATCCCTCTATGAGGATTGGTATGTGTTCTTTCATCTTACCCTTCCTAAAGTCCACAATCAGCTCTTTCGTCTTACTGATGTTGAGTGCCAGGATGTTGCTGTGGCACCACTCCACTAGTTAGCATATCTCAGTTCTGTACACCCTCTTGTCACCACCTGAGATTCTACCAACAATGGTTGTATCATCAGCAAATTGATGGATGGTATTTTAGCTATTTCTAGCCACACAGTCAAATATATATTGAGAGTAGAGAAGTGGGCTAAGCACACACCCCTGTGGTGTGCCAGTGTTGATTGTCAGCGAGGAGGATATGTTATAACTAATCTGCACAGATTGTGGTCTTCTAGTTAGGAAGTCGAGGATCCAATTGCAGAGGGAGGTACAGAGGCCTGGGTTCAGCAACTTCTCAATCAGGACTGTGGGAATGATGGTGTTAAATGCTGAGCTATAGTCGATGAACAGCATCCTGACGTAGGTGTTTGTGCTGTCCAGGCTGTCTAAAACCGTGTGGAGAGCCATTGAGATTGCATCTGCCGTTGACCTATTGTGGTGATAGGCAAATTGCAATGGATCCAGGTCCTTGCTGAGGCAGGAGTTCAGTCTAGTCATGACCAACCTTTCAAAGCATTTCATCACTGTCAATGTGAGTGCTATCAGGCGATAGTCATTAAGGCAGCCCACATTATTCTTCTTTGGCACTGGTATAATTGTTGCCTTTTTGAAGCAAGTGGGAACTTCCAGCCATGGTAGTGAGAGGTTGAAAATGTCCTTGAATATTCCTGCTAGTTGGTTGGCACAGGTTTTCAGAGCCTTACCAGGTACTCCATCGGGACCTTCCATCTTGCAAAGGTTCACTCTTTTTAAAGACAGCCTAACATCGGCCTCTGAGACGGAGAACACAGGGTCATCAGGTACAGCAGGAATCTTCACAGCTGTAGTTATGTTCTCCCTTTCAAAGTGGGCATGGAGGGCATTGAGTTCACCTGGTAGTGAAGCATCACTGCCGTTCATGTTGTTGGGTTTCACTTTTAGGAAGTGATGTCCTGCAAACCCTGCCAGAGTGGCCGTGCATCTGACATCACCTCCAACCTCCAACCCTTGAAGTAGCCCTCCACAAATCATACCTGGTTTTCTGGTACAGGCCTGGGTTGCCAGACTTGAATGCCACAGATCTGGCCTTCAGCAGACCACATACCTCCTGGCTCATCCATGGCTTTTGGTTTGGGAAATGATCAAATATTAGGATTAGTTGAAGCACAGACAGAAGGAATTCCTGATCAGCTTTACTTCTTTTATTCACCAAAACCCACAATGGATCATTCATTTCACTTGCTGACTTGGGGGTGCTGTAGTGCTTTTCCTAGGCACTACTATTTACATTTGTGCAAGAGTGAAATGTAATCTTACATTAATTAGCTGCTTCTGATGCATTTTTGATATCACCAAGGATGTGAAAGGTTATTGCAAATACAAATACTTCTATTGCGTCTTCTTAAGGATTAATTCACAATGAAAATACAGAAAAGGAGCACCTACACCCTCTGGGGATTTTTTTTAAAAGAGCTCAACTTGATAGCTACAATTTGCCATCTAAAAATACTGTATTGCAGCCGATTATCTACTGTGAAATAGAACAACTTACTATTTTTTTCTATCAGAACCTCTTATTTATTTTTTCTGAGAGCCTCTTATTTTCTTGAAGTCTTTGACATCTACTTGAAAAATTTTGGGAATTGTTCTTTTCACTGAATTTGCAATCAACTCTCTGTTTCATGCAAAATGCCCCTTACATTTTTTAATGCTGTTTAACATTTAAAATTGTCTTTTTACATTGCGTGCAAATACGACAATGTTAAAGTTAATTGAGCATTTCCTTTCCAAGAAACATAAATACAATAGGCTTATGATTTATGGGAGGAAATTCTAGAAGATTGCAACATTACATGTACTATCTATAATGGCTTGCTTTCAAAATTCTCTATATGTACATGTAAATACAAAATGTATAATATTCCTTGGCTGACAACCAGAAAGAATATAATCCCTGAAACAATGCCATGAAGCACTAGAGTTCCAATGTTAAAAAGAAAAATCATCTGAATTTTTCTCCGCTCTATTGGCAGAGGAGTAAAGCCGATTACTGAAAAGCTCAACTAAATCAGAAGATTGGAGTCACCAATAACCATGTTGATTGGCTGTTATGCAGAGACTCTCTGGCTGTACTTTAAAATGAAAGAGAATAATGATCAGCCAAGAATGTGCAGATAGCGGTGGGATCTCTGGGATTCCATTCAATGTTGCAAATTGTGACAGGAATCATTTGAACCAAGTGGTACAGAGCCGAAAAAAAGTATTCACTGCTCCCCCTGGAAAGTTTTCATGTTTTATTGTTTTACAACATTGAATCACAGTGGATTTAATTTGGCTTCTTTTGACACTGATCAACAGGAAATGACTCTTTCGCGTCAAAGTGAAAACAGATCTCTACAAAGTGATCTAAATTAATTGCCAATATAAAACACAAAATAATTGATTGCATAAGTGTCCACCCCCTTTAATATGACACACTGAATCATCACTAGTGCGGTCTTAGAAGTGACATATTTTGTTAAATGGAAATCACCATGTGCAGTCAAGGAGTTTCAACTGATTGTAGTAAAATTACACCTATAACTGGAAGGTCCGACTACTGGTGAGTCAGGATCCTGGCAAAACTACACCATGAAGGCAAAAGAATACTCCAAGCAACTCCACCAAAAGGTTATTGAAAAGCACAAGTCAGGAGATGGATACAAGAACATTCCCAAGTCACTGAATATCCCACGGAATATAGTTAAGTCAATCATCAAGAAATCATCTGCCTAGAGCCGGTCGTCTTCAAAAACTGACTGACTGTGCAAGAAGGGGACTAATGAGGAAGGCCTCCAAGAAACATGTGACAGCTCTGGAGGAGTTACAAGCTTCAGTGGCAGAGATGGGAGAAACTGCACATGCAACTGTTGTCTGGGTGCTTCATCAGTTGCAGCTTTGTGAGAGAGTGGCAAAAAGAAAGCCATTGATGAAAAAATACCCACATGAAATCTCAGCTAGAGTTTGCCAGAAGGCATGTGGGAGACTCTTATGTCAGCTGGAGGAAGGTTTTATGATCTGATTAAATCAGAATTGAGCTTTTTGGCCAGGAGGCTAAATGCTATGCTTGGCATAAGCCAAACACCACACATCATCAAAAACGCACCATCCCCTACTGTGAAACATGGGGGTGGCTGCATCATGCTGTGGGGATGCTTCACTGCAGCAGACCCTGGAAGACTTGTGAGGGTAGAGGGTAAAATGAATGCAGCAAGATACAGGGAAATCCAGGAGGAAAACCTGGTGCAGTCTGCAGGAGAACTACAACTTGGGAGAAGATTTGTTTTCCAGCAAGACAATGACCCCAAGCATAAAGCCACAGCTACCCAGGAATGGCTTAAAAATAACAGAGTTAATGTCCGAGGTTCATGAAGTACTCATTAGGGACATGTTGTTTGCAGATGACGCAGCACTGGCAACACACTCTGAAGAGCAACTGCAACGCCTCATGGACAGCTTCTCACGAGCCTGTCAGGACTTCAGCTTGACCATCAGCCTGAAGAAGACCAACGTGTTGGGCCAAGGTGTTGAGCACCCCACTGCCATTACCATCAACAGCTACAAGCTGGAAGTAGTTCAGGAGTTTACATACCTTGGCTCCACCAACACGGACAGTCTCTCCCTAGACCCCGAGATCAACAGACGGATCGGACAAGCAGCCTCAACGTTCACCAGCCTGACAAAGAGAGTCTGGGAAAACAGAAAGCTGACAATGCACACCAAGATTGCAGTCAACAGGGCCTGCGTCCTCAGCACACTGCTCTACGGCAGCGAGACCTGGAGTCTTGACTTCAGATAAGAGCGGTGTCTCAACATCTTCCACCTTCGCAGCCTGAGACTCATCCTGGACATCAAATGCACTGACCGAGTCACCGACAATGAGGTCCTGGCCTGTGCCCAGATACCCAGCCATTTCACCCTGCTCTAACAACGCCGTCTCCGCTGGCTGGGCCACGTACACCGCATGTCAGACGGGAGGATCCCGAAAGACCTGCTGTATGGGGAGCTGGCCTCCGGCAAGAGAGCACAAGGGCGGCCCCATCTTCGTTTCAAAGATGTCTGCAAGAGAGACATGAAGTCACTGAACATGAATGTCGAGAGGTGGGAGGACATTGCAAGCCACCGCTCTCGCCGGAGGCTGGAACTATGCAGAGGTCTAAAAAGACGAGAAGAGAAGCTGAGGCCTGCTGCTGAAGAAAAGTGCACTTACCGAAAAAACAGTACCAAGGCAACACCGGAGGACAGCGCCTTCCCGTGCAGTCATTGCAGTCGAGACTGTCACTCCCGTGCGGGCCTCTACAGCCACAACAGATGCTGCTCTACCAACACAGACTGAAGCAAGACTTTCCAGGTGCAGATCCACGATCTCGCGAGACTAATGGATGCCATCAATCAATCAATCAGTGTCCTACAGCGGCCAAGTCAGAGTCCAAACTTCAATCCAATTGAGAACTTGTGGCTGGACTTGAAATCCCCATGCAATCTGACAGAGTTTGAACAGTTTTGGCAGGAAGAATGGGGAAAAATTGCCATGCCCAGATGTGTAAAGCTGATAGAGATCTATCCACACAGACTCAGGGCTGTAATTGCTGCTAAAGGTGCATCCACTAAATACTGACTTGAAGAGGGTGAGTAATTATGTAATCATTTTTTTGTTTAATAAATTTGGACCAATTTGTAGAAACTTGCTTTCATTTCTACACGAAAGAGTCTTTTCTGTTGATCAGTGTCAAAAAAGCCAAATTAAATCCACTGTGATTCAATGTTGTAAGACAATAAAATATGAAAACTTCCCGGGGGGTGGGGTTTGTCAATTCTTTTTATAGCCACTGTATGCATGCAAACGTAACTCCTTCCCACATAAACATTTGTTTTCTCTACTGAGTATTAAGTGCACACTGCGTATCTTATGACAAGGAAACCATACAATGGTCACTGTACCTTGGATAGATGAATATCTAAATGATTATGAAGCATTTTTACTACCAATTTTCCTTATCAATAAATTGCTGTTGATTACAGAGAATCAGAATGAGGTGTTACTGCAGAATATATGTTTTACACCTCAAGTATCAAGCTCAGTTCTTGAGGGATTTCTAACAGTAAAGTGTGGTGGCAGTTTATTATTGGCATGGTAGATCATGTAAACATGGTCTTGAGGCAAAGGGGGCTCATAATCTTCATTTGAGCTCGTAAGTCTTGCGGGAGTTTCATTAACTCTGCTTTAACATGCTAACCAGAGAGTATCATGAGGCAGACTTTCAATCATCAGGCAAAAGGAGGCCTGGTAGAATATGATTCATTCCGCTCGGATTATGCCTCAAGCTCACTGATCCTCTGGCATTACCGCAACACTCACTATAAGGTACAGACGAGCAACGACTGATTGTGTACAGTGAGCAGAGCCACAGAGGCAGTTTTGACTCTTCTGTTAACAAATGGAATAATTTCATATCAAAGATTGAAGTGGCATAACTGAAACCCATGTAAGTAATTCCACACAGAACTAGGCAAATATTAAATGCAGTCCCTGTTCAAAAATAGTTACTAAAAAATGTCACTTTTCTTTTCAGTGATCTGCTCTTTAAACCCACATAAAACAATCTGATTCTAAATGGTTTAGTTCGGAAAAATAAATTAGGAATTGATAAAGGCTAGGTAAGTAATTGGAGATGAAGCAGTCTGCTCCGATAAAGGAAACAAGCTGATGATAAGTCCTTTGGCATTACTGTCTCAAGCAGTTCCTCTAATGTTAAAGCAACAGTATCTCTGGGGTAGGGGGTGGGAAATACTCTAAGAAAAGAGGAGAAAAGGGTGATTCATTGGTGTCTGAGACATCTTGCCTATTTTCTCAGATCTGCTGCAAGCAACTTTGGTGCTGGCACTGTGCACCTTCTCCAAGCCACATTAGTCTTCATTAAATAAATCTTCGTCTTTATTCTGCAGCTTCTGCTCTTGGCTTCTGCTCCTTTTCGTCTTGTCATCAAACATCCCGCTTTTTTTTTCTGAGAAGATTCAGCTTTTAGGCACCTCTGGAAATAATTTGTTGACAACAGCAATTGAATGTGAGAGACCTAACTCGCCAAAACAATGTGTCCATGATGAGATCTACAGTGAAAGCATTTAATTATCCTGCTTGAAGTCACCTCCTGGTTTTTTTCTGTGTTGTGTTCCCACTTTTGTCAGAGTCTATACAGACAGAATGTTAAACCAACAGCACACACAGCACTGAAGTGAAAATAAATCCAATAACTTTTTGTCCAGCTTCTTTCAAAGTGACTAAAGTGGACAGATTAAAAGGGGACTTGTTTCTAGTGTAATGAAGTCTAGCCAGTTTGAATGATCACAACCACTATACTGATCCAACACCGGGCATTCCTTTCTCTAATTAACTTGTTTTTTTACTTTTAAGGACCAACTAAGAATCCAAAGTGACATTGAATATTTTGCTATTCACTGGAGGCGTAACAAAAAGATCTGACATCTCATCATTGTAGCTATGGACAGGATGGAATGTTGATTTGAAAGTCCAATGCTTCCTGTGAGAGATTGCTTTGAGAAAACTGAGCTTTCAACTCATTCAAGCACCAGCAAAGTCCTCCTCGCTTTCATGACATGAGCTTTGTTGGCTTCCAGCTTAGGTGCCGGAAACTGGGGAAACACACGAGTAGTTAAAAAACTTTAGGGAGTACTCTAAACTAAATTTGTTGGGCAGATGTGAAGTCAAAGTGTGACTTTTTGACACGGGCCAGCTGTGGTTACTCCTCTGGATTTGGTCCACTGTTCCTCTGATAAAAGCAGCAGTTAATCTTTAAACTGGGATATCAGTAAGTACATGCTGTACCAAAAGATAACTGAAAAGTACATCACAGATTGTTTATTTCAGACAAGAAGGGAACAGATACACTTCAAATATTTGCTGGTCAAGAACATAGTGACACCACCATTAATGTAACTTTGAAAAGAAATCCAGTTTTGCGAGCTTGAAATATTGGGAAGAGGCTGCTGTTTGGCTATAATGTGAAATGGGTAGAATCTCATTGGATCTTCACAATGAAGATTGCTTAATAATAAATTTATTGTACACAATCCTGTTTGAGTATGAGCAGGGTAAATAACAGACAGCTAACACGATATTACATGCAAACATCCAAGTATCCATTGTGTCTGATTTTTCATATCATGTCCTACTTGGTACCCTAAGGTAAATTTTACCAACCGTAGATACACAGAAATACCAGAAAAATCAGTACAGATGAAAGCATTTCTAGTCCATTTAATTATAATGCAGTCACCTTACCTGGATCAATGACTTCATTCAGAAATCTGAGAATGTCTATCATTATCACAATGATCACACTGTGGTTTTTTTGTCCTTGCATTTGAGAAGCGACTAGATTCTAACTTTTCCATATTTTCTTACAACATAACCTATTGAGTCTATGCTAGTTCACAGAGTAATCACACTAATCTTTGAGTACTGGAATCATATGGCACCAGAAACAAGCCCTTCAACAATTGTGGCTACACTGGCTTCACTGGACAAGGAAGATTTTGCTTCCTGAAAACTTTTGGTTGTATCTTATGGGTTTTGGGCTGCTGATCATGGAATTTCCCTAACTCACACCATTTTTTTAAAAACACCACCTAGATTTGTTATTTCAATTCATCATTCAAGTCAGAATAACTGATGCCAAGATTAAGGAAGGCATTTTTATGAATTCAAAAATCAAACAGGTCATCAAAGATAGACAATCTGAAGAGCTTCTAGTGGGACCAGAGAAAATCACATAGTATATCACATTCAAGGATATTGTTGAAACATTTCTTGGTGACTACAAAGCCAAACTATGTGCAGTTGTTTGACAACGTGCTTCAAGCACAGAAAGCCATGAAGTGCAACACATAATTAAAAATTAATTTTCTGCATTCCCATTTAGACTTCCTCCCTGTAAATCATGACACTATCGATGATGAGCAAGGTGAAAGATTTCAGCAAGACATTGCAGTCATGGAGAACCAGTATCAGGACAACTGAAATCCATCAATGCTGGCTGATTATTGTTGGACACTTATGCGTGAAGCCTCAGAGACTGAGTACAAATGAAAATCATCAAAACATGTTTAGCTTAGTTGAGCTATTGCAAAGCATCAGTACCATTCTGTGTTTAAATGCATTATATTCTTGTTTCTTGTTTCTCCAAATTCCTATGTGAGACATGTAGTCTGAAAATATATTTGTGTTCAACTTCAACCAGTCTATCTTAAACAAAAAAGATTTATGAGGAAGCAACACTCGAGACAAAAATGTATTGTCCGGTGTTCTTACACTGGTGTAATTTGTTTTACACTGATCCTACAGTGATCTTACTTTACTCTCCCAGTATTCCTATCAATGCCCCTCGGACTGTGTCTCTCACTTACAAATTTGGACCAATTTAAGGTATCCATTTAACTTACTAACCTGTACTGCTTTGGGAAATGGAAGGAAATTTGACAGGTTGGGTGCCCAAATGCTTTGGGTAAAGATGTGCAAAGTCCACACACAGGTAGGTGGGGGAGGTGGGGTCAGTATTGAAGCCAGGTCACTAGAGCTGCCTTTGGAAACCTAACAAGAATAGCTCAATAAATCTGACAGCATCAAAGACTGCAGATGCTGATGCAAGGTTTCAGCACAAAACATCAACAATTCCTTTCCTCCCATAGATGCTGCTGGACCCGTTAAGTTTATCCAACAGATTGGTTGTTGCCGAATTAACATGGCTGCTGGCACCATTTGAAGTTGTCACCATTGACCCCGTACCCCCAAGCCAATCTCACCACCTCCTTCCTTAAGGTCCATCTCAGAAGCAAATTAGCCACCTTTACCTGACCTGATCAACTAAGTGTGTAGTTGACATTTAATATGCTCAAGGGAACCAAGGATTGCCAATAAGCATGTATTACTCATTTCCAGATAATTTTCCATCACATTGGCTTTGATGTTTAAACATAGAGATTCAATGATTTGCTTGCTTGCCTTGTATCTGTAACCTAAGTATGACATTTCAATGTAACCTGCAACTTCCTGTCTGCAATACAAATATGATCTGCTGATCCGTGGAGATACCTGTGCTCTGATTATCATGCACAATGTAATAATACATCATGATCGATCCAATGAAATGCAGAATCTGTTTTATTAAATGAAATTAATTTCCAATCAAAAATTCGTGCATTAGCTGCAAGTCTGGCTTTGATGAGGAAATTCTGGAAATCATTAGACTTCTTAAATATGAGGCTTATATATCAAGATGAGTGTGACAACGCACTGAGGTCTATTTTTATCTATTTGGCTGTGTAGAGCATCAAACATTTGATGGCCTTGGGCCTCTACTCACTGCAATTCAGAGGAGTAAGGTGTGACCTCATTGAAAACAATCTAATGTTGAAAGGCCTCAATACAGTGAATATAGTGAGGATATTTCCTATGGTGGGGGAGCTTAAACCAGAGGACATGGCTTCAGAATAGAGGGACGTCCTCTTAGAACAGAAATGAGGAGGAATTTCCTTAGACAGAGTGTAGTGAATCTGTGGAATTTGTTGCCTCAAGCGGCTGTGGTGGCAAAGTCATTGGATATATTTAAGGCAGAGCTTATAGATAAGGGTAGAAGGCAAAAGATTGGAGCTGAGGGGGAAAATGGATCAGTCATGACAAAATGGTGGATCATACAAGATAGGCCAAATAGCCTAATTTTGCTCTTATATCTTATGGTCTTATTACAACACAGTACAGGCCCTTCAGCTAATGATACTGAGACAACCTTATAACCTAATCTAAGACCAATTTAATCCTTCCCTCCTACTTATCCTTCCATTTTTTTTCTATCACCCATATTCTTATCTATCTGTTTCTACCACCTTCAATGGCAGAATTTTCCACACACTTAACACTCTCTGTATAAAGGACTAACCTCCAATATTCCTCCAACACTTTCCTCTAATTACCTTAATATCATGCCTCTTTATTTTAGCCATTTCCAGTCTGGGTAAAAAAAATAGTCTCCGGCTACCCACTACCTATGCCTCTTATAACCTGGTAAGTCTCTATTAAGTCACTTCCCATCCTCCTTTGCTCCAAAGGGAAAAGCACTAGTGCACACAACCTATCCTCACAAGACATGTCCTCCAGAACAGGCAGCATCCCGGTTAATATCCTTGTATCCACTTTTGATTTTGTATTCCCCTTTGAATCAATTTCCTTCCTTTTCCCTGGTGTCGATGTACTTGATCTCTTTTCCAGCTCTCTCTATTTTTTGATGTTCCCTACTGCTGCTTTGGCTCTGTACATGTGATGAAAATTCAATTGCTTGTCATGACCTGTGTTACACTATATAGGAAATAAAATCGTGGATAAGGTGTGAGGATATTAGAACAGGGTGGGGATGTAAACTAGGGAAGGGTTAAAGAATTGTAAGGATAAAGATTGGAAGATAGGAGAAACAAGAACAGAGAAAAGAGAAATCAAAATGAGGGACAAAACAAGGCAATTAGAAAACACACAGAAATGCTGGAGGTCCTCATCAGGGTTGTTGGCAGCACAAGCAATTAACAGTCAATCTTCCAGGCTGAGTCCCTGCACCAGGACTGGAAAGGAAGGCAACAAAAGCCAGAACAAGAAAGTGGGTCAGGGAAAGAAGAACAAGCTGGCAGATGATAGGTAAAACCAGCTGAGGGGAAAGGTGGGTGGAGAAGTCAATTAGACAAATAATATTACAAAGGTTGTGACTTCAGGAAATTGTTTACATTTAAAAACATGGCAAACACACAATACATGGATATAAATCATTGCTGTTATGTCTCATAAGCATTTAAGAAATAGGAACAAGGGTAGGCTAATCAGCTCTTTAAGTTAGGTCTACCGTTCATGATAAAGGTTGATCCTCTATTGTGGTGCTATTGTCTGCATCGTCTGCATATTCCTCAATTCCCTTATTAGTCAGATCTCCTGATCCAGATACATTACAGTGAAATAAGTGAGGAAATGGGACTAATAGGATTGCTTGGAGGACTTCCACTTTGAAGAAGTATGTAATCCTATAAAAATAACGAATATACACAAATTTCCATGAATTTCTATTTCTACTTTCCTCCCACTCCCCACAAAACTCTTTTTTTTACTCCCACCTTGAAAACAGTGCACTTGAAAGACAGCAAGAAAAGCCAACTGTGTAAAAATTACTCAGTGCATACCATGGAGTTCCTGGCAGGGATCACGGTAGTAGCCTGGGTGGTTCAGAATCCAGCTGGCAGATGTTTCAGACAGGAGCAAATGTCAGAGCTAAAGCCAATTTTTAACCAGCTGGTTCACATTGACTTGATGCAGACCAAATTCATGGTCAAAGAAGGAGAGAAGCTACAGAAAATGATGAGATGATGTTTGACTTCATGTTTGACCATCCTTCAACTGCGAGTAGGTCAAGGCCTTGAAGAAGGTTACTGAAGAGGATTTGGCAGATGAAATAGGGGCTTTGCAGCATAGGGAAGCTAACACTTGCCTTTGTAACTTCTTACTTAATAAAACAAAGTTTTAAACATTCCTGCAAAGACCTTTTCGGTCATCAGACCAAGCTGTGGTTGCCAGAGTAACCGCAGAGCCACTCAGCTCTCTCTTGTGTTAAGAAGTGTAGTGGCCCCATGTACAATAATGAAATTCTAAAACTTGAAAAGGATCTGGTATTTCACCAAAGTCACTTTCAGTCAGTCTTTTGTATTGCTTGAGATAGTTAGCCATCACTTACACAATTTTAACCCATCACGTAAATGGTCTTAATAGTAGCACTGCTGATGACGTAGCCACTATGTATTTTAAATATGTTATAGTTTTACTATACCGTATTATCAAGTGGTCTCAGCAAGATGGTTGCTCATACACTGCAGCTGTCCCAACTTTAGCGATCAATGTAACATGAATATACAGCCACTTTAGATCATATAACTGTTGCTCAGCATCACTATCTTCTGTTCCAGCAGTACTGCATGGTTTTTAAAGGGTCATTTTAATTGTGTGTGTGTTTTTTTACATTTCCCAAACTCTGACATTATAACTCTCCGACTGATTCATTTCCTTTGTGCCCTAAAGCAGTTATGATTTTTTTCTTCTGCACTTTCTATCTGCCAAATGTGCTGCACATTAAGGCATCGTCTTGTTTGACAACACTGTCACTATTATAGGAAGACATACAAAGATAGTATGCATTGGTTAAAAATGTTAACATTTTTTGGATCGTGGCAGAGGCCAATACAAGAGCTGGATGTGTGTGGCCACAGCAGCAAGTTGATGTGTAGACTGAGGTAGGCTTCCAAATAAGGCATAGGTCAGAGTGTTCCAACTTGGACTAAAACACTATTGCAGCATAACCATGCCTGGTCATTTGGACTTGGAGATTAGAGATTACTTTGTCTTGTTCATGAAGACTATAGCAGGACAAGTCAAGGAGTCAAATGTAACGTGTGCTCACGATGAAATGGTTAGCCTGGTAATGAGGGGAAAAGAAAATGGCAAAAAAAAGATGACTGTATAAAACAAAGAAACTGACCATACCATCAGAAAACAAATCACCGAAATGGATAATCGCCTTTCCTGTTTTGGTGCTATTATTGCGTCAAATATTTCTTCAAAATGAATGTTCGACTTTTTATTTACCTTTTATCAAGTAGTTTTAATTTATAATTTAAAAATATGTGGCATTTTATTGCATTTAAAGATGCCCCTTCACTCTTTTGGTTACTTCCAAAAAAAAATTTGCAACTGAGAATTAGAAGGTACTGAAATTTTAAGGAATAACAGGAAAAAAAACAATGTAAATTTGCCTTCTTTCTAATTAATCCACATTTTTTTAAATTGAGGTATCATACAGACCCTTCTGGCAATTTGAGTGCAGCAGCCCAGCAATCCCACAATTTAATCCTAGCCTAACCAGAGAATAATTACAATGACCAATTAATCTACCAACCGGTATGTCTTTGGACTATGGGAGGAAACTGAAAGTAGTGGGGGAAACGTAGAAACTCCTTGCAAGCAGTTGTGGGAATTGATCCCCAGTCGCCTGTATGGTAAAGTGTCATGCTAACCACTATGCTACCGTGCCCCCACCCCCCCCTTGCATTCTTCCATGTTTCCATTTGGGATTTAGTGAGAGCGATGGAACATAGAGATATGGTGACATGGTTTTGGATGGGCTGAATGGACTGCTGACTTTTCCAGGTCTTTCCCAGTCTTATTTCACTGTCAAGACATTTTTTCTTATGGGATACAATTGCCATTATTCCAAATCCAACTTTCTTACTGCAAAATTCTAAATGCAATTATGCAGAGTAATGAATTTGCTAAGTCAAATCATGACTGCCTGGGTGTACACCAGTCATAAAAAGTAATGAATTTATCAGTTGTGTTATGGAATTTTTCTGATCCATGGAATGAGATTTGAAGGCTTCAGTGAAATATACAAGCATCATTTGGCGGTCACACTTGTCACTTGCTACATCCACACTTAACCCTATTGCAGAAAGTATCAAAGTTCAAAAGTTCAAAGTAAAGTTTATTATCGGAGTACATGCATGTCACCACATACAACCCTGAGGTTCTTTTCCTGTGGGTATACTCAGCAAATCTATAGAACGGTAATTATAAACAGGATCTGTAAACTGTAAGCATCAGGAACTGTAAACTGTAAACAAACCGTGCAAATGCAGATAATAAATAAATAACAATAAATAATGAGCATGAATAAGATTTAAAAAAATCCTTATATGTGTAGTTTTCCACTTTCCTCATGAGCCTGATAGTTGAAGGGTAGTAACTGTTCTTGAACCCGGTGGTGCGAGTCCTGAGGCTCTTGTATCATCTACCTGATAGCAGCAACAAGAAAAGGGCGTGGCCTGGGTGTTCAGGGTCTTCGATGATGGATGCTGCTTTTCTACGGCAATGTTTCATGTAGATGTGCTCAATGGTTGGGAGGGTTTTACCCATGATACACTGAGAGAATCCAGTACCTTTTGTAGGATTTTCAACTCAAAAAGCATTGGTGTGCCCATACCAGGCTGTAATTCAGCCAGTCAGCACACATCCGTAGAAGTTTGCCAAGGCTTTTGATGACGTGCTGATTCTCCGCAGATTCCTGAGGAAGTAAAGGCTCATGCTCTCCTTCCAATGACATTTACATGATGGGTCCAGGACAGGTCCTCTAAGATAGTGACACCCAGGAATTTAAAGTTACTGACCCTCTCCAGCTCTGATCCTCCAATGATTACTGGTTCATGGACCTCTAGTTTCCCTCTCCTGCAGTCTACACTCATTTCCTTGGTCTTATTGACATTGAATGAGAGGTTGTTGCTACTTGACCACTCAGCCAAATTTACAAGCTCCCTCCTGTATGCTGATTCATCACCACCTTTGATACAGCCCACAGCAGTGGTATCATCAGCAAACTTGTATTCGGTGTTAGAGCTGTACATAGCCACACAGTCTTAGGTGTAAAGCACGTAGAGCAAGGAGGGTGAAGTACACATCTCTGTGGTGTTCCTGTGCTGATGGAGACTGTGGTGGAGGCTTTCTTTGCCAATCCACACTGACTGAGGTCTACAAGTGAGGAAATCCAGGATCCATTTGCACAGGGTATTGAGGCCCAGGTCTTCAAGGTTATTGATCAGTTTTGAGGGGGTGATTGTGCTAAATGCTGAGCTGTAATCAATAAAGAGCATCCTAATGAATGAATGATGTTCCAGTGTTGCGTGAAGACCCAAAGAGATAGCATCTGCTGTAGACCTGTTGCTTCGGTAGGCGAATTAGATCCAAGTCGTCACTCAGACACGAGCTGATATGCTTCAACACCAGCCTCTCAAAACATTTCATCATTGTGTCTGTAAGTGCCACTGGGCAATAGTCATTTAGACATTATCATGTTCTTCTTGGACATCGATACGATTGAAGCCTGCTTGAAGCAGGTGGGCACTGCACACTGCCGGAGCAAGAGGTAGAAGATTTCTGTGAATGCAACAGCCAGTTGGTCAGTCCAGGTCTTCAGTACTCCGTTCAGACCAGATACTTTTCTTGGATTCACTCTCTTGAAGGCAGACTGCCTGTCATCTTCAGATACTGAGACCAAAGGATCATCGTGAGACATGGGATATGCAATGGTTCCTCTCTGTTCCCGCCAGACTTCCTATTTGAAATCCCGTGAAGAACAGCACCTTGAAAATATTAATCCCTTCTTTTAGTGGAGACACAACAGTTCTTCCGCAGAAATAATTAAAAAGTTACAGCCATAAACTCATATCACCTGGTTAGCTAATTATCGAATCTTATGAAATATGAGCCTTGCTGAAACTCTGGCCCATTCAAAAGTATTAATCTATTTGTAATTATAAGACAGTTAAACTATACAAAATGTACTTATACATTTAATCATTTAAATTTCTTCTTAATTAAGCTTAATTAATTTAAAATAAATCACCAATCGTTCTTCCGTATCCTGCACAGTTACATCCTTTTCATGGTGTCATTCTTTCTGAAGCAGGAAGCGTAGCAACATAGAAGGTCCTGGAGTAGAGTTCCCAATCTTCTTTATGCATGGACCAATACAATTTAGAAACGGATCTGTGGAGCCCAGGTTGGGACCTCCTATCCTGGAGGAACTCAAAGGGTCTGTAAGATTCTGTGGAAGGAAATGGACAGTTGATAGTTTGTGCTAAGGCACTTCATATAAACTGAAAGACTGTGTGCAGATATCCCTAAAAAAGGTGGAGAGGAAATGTGGTGGAAAGACTGGCAAACAGTAGCTGGTAGGCAGATGGAGGAGGTGAGGGTGGAAATGGTGATAAAGGGGGCTGAAGATGGAATCTGAAAGGAGAGGAGGAGCATAGAATCAAGTAGGAACAGTGAGAGTTGGAACAGTGAGAGGATGGGGCCTTTGGAAGGAGTGTGTGCAGATGGAGTGAGTGGAGGAAGGCATGGAAACAGGGTGATGGAGGACTTAGGTAAGTGTAAGAAGAATTGGTAAAGGACAGAGGCGGAACAGTTTATGTGAAATTGGAGAATTCTCTGTTCATGCTGTTAGATTGTAGATTATACAGGTGAAAGATGAGGTGTTGTTCAACTAGTCTGCCTCTAGTCTGCAGGAAGTGTGCACAGTTTGCAAATATCCAACAACTACTTATGATGATGTTTGACTTCAATGAAAGCATAACCATCAGTGTTGGAACAATTAACGTGACAACAACGTGGAGGAGTGCAGATATCCCCTAGGGTTACAGAGGAGGAGGCGTCATTTTGGGACCCATGGTTACCTTGACAAGTATTAATTGGATCATTTTTAGCTTCTGAGACTGAAAGAGGCTATTATGGGATTTGAAAGCAAGGATGAGAACTTTAATTTTGAGAAGCATAGACATCATAGCGGCTGATTTAGAATGCCCTGGAGCAGTTGAGTCCAGAGGAAACAAAGGCATGAATGACTGGATAAGTCAAAGTGTGGTTGGAACACACTCTGAAATGATCCATCACATGAATAATGTGGAGATGAAAATGAAGGAAAACCTTGGTGTCAAAAATAACTTCACAGTTGCGAAAAAGACATTTGCTTCAGACATACAATTGGGAGATTTCTGCTATGTTAACGCTAGAATGTTTGGTAACATTTGGGGCTTCCCCCAGCACATTCTTAGGTAGTGTTGGCTGTTAACACGAATGATACATTTGATTGCATGTTTTGATATCTTCTTCTTCTTCTTCATGTGCCCTTAGCTTCCAGTGGAGCATAGGCCATAGCTGACCACCCGTTTTCATCGTTCAAAATTGATGGTACGGTTGGAGCTCATCAATCTGCAATCATTTGCATCCACTGTACAGGAGATTGGCACATACAGCTCCACCAGAGCCCTGTTGGCTAGCCTTACCTCTTTCCACCTTTCACAGTGGAGACGTATGGTTGGACTTTGAGAGGTTGCTTGTTTTGAGGTACATGTGATAAATAAATGAATCTGAATCCGAGATCGTTAATCCAACAGGCTGCATAATAACAACGTACCAGTGTGGAAAGGAAGCTGCCTCAAAACATACTTGCTGGGATTGGGATTCTGGCAAGGTTCAAGTCATTAGCTAGGTGGCTAACTAGAGAGTGAGAGCAGGCAGGTGATGAGAATGAAAACTGCTGCCTTCATCATTGGCTTCAATCACCACAGTGTTTGGTTAACAAAATGGACTTCTGGCAAAGGTACTGTCGCGTCAACTACGATTATAGCCTGAGATTTAATAAGCACAATGTTCATACTCAGAGCCAAATGATGTTAGCCAAAGGTACACGCAAGTCTTTAAGTGTGACTCCTTGTCCAATAATATCACAATGAAGCTATTTAGAAAGGTTTATAACTTAAGTATGACATCTGAAGACATACACTTGCTGGGGGTCATAGCAATTATTCCTTTTTAGTTTATATAGCAAAATATTAACTTCAGCAAACAATTTTTTGACCTGTATGTGGACTGTAGATTAAATTTAAAATACAGCTCTGGACAGTAGATTCCTAGAGCTGAGAACAGCCATTAATGGAAAAAACAGACAATGCTGATCAACATTTATTTTGGGTGTCTGGAGCGTGTATGCAAAGAAGGAGGTGTAGAAGTAATTCAATTGAAGTATTGTAGATACATTTGCATAAATATAGAATTGTCCTTTGATCTTTAGAGTATAAAATGTCATGTAATATTGGGTTGAACCGGGCTTTTCTTCCAAAAGGGTCTGTATATGATGCCTGCTGCTTCTTTTTGTTGAATAAACTATTTCTGTATCCACTAGCTTCAGTCTCTCTCCAGTGACTTTGTTGACATTACAGCTATGCCTATCAGTGGATTGTCAAAACCTAGATTAGCAAAGCAATGTTGGACCATTGCCAAGAGGGGCAGTGTGGGATCTGCCCATAAACTGCTCATTAGGTTCTTATGCCAAGGATTGAGATGATATTAGGTAGATTACGGTTGTCAGCCAAATCATTAAACAGTAAATTTCACTGCAGTTCACGATCTTGCTCAGGGCAGGAAGAAATATTCAATGGGAGTAGCTAGGTCACCTGAAAATTCTATTTCCTTCCAGCTGATACAGAATAGCCAAAGCTGAGAGTGAGCCAACAAAGGAGTGAAAGAAACAAATCTGACGTTTTGAAGGGAGTCGAGACAGAAGATGAAGCATGTAATTCCAAACATACTCCCTCACTGAAGTGCCACTGTAAGAATCTCTGCCTCAGACAGGCTGAGTTGAGCTGCAAATCTGACCAAGACGTTTACAGACCAGTCCCAGAGGGAAGATCCATATTCAGCCACGCAGACTTTGACTAACTGTTCCAGACCATTTAGTAACCTGTATCAACAATGCTTTATTGGGAAAACAGATTCTCACAATGCCCTCTCCACACTAATGCACATTTGGAAATGCTTTGCAATTTGCTGGCATTCGGAGGAACATGGTTTCTCCTTTAAATGGGCATGCATCAGCAGAGAAATGTCTGTATAAAGAAAGAAAGTGTTAGAACAAGCACAATTAGCAAAATATCCTCCTGCTTGCAGTGTGAATTGATGAGCGATATACAACACCAGCTGCCTTACTAGATCAGTGAGGGTTGTCCCATGTGGGCAACACTTTTAGGATCAGTCAGTGGATTTATCCACTAGGTGCTCAAGCATCAGAAGAGAAGGCAATTGCTGGTAATCCCCCTCTTCCTGTTGTTCACTCACCACTCTGCCCAGCGAGTGCAGAGGCAGGACATGGCTCCTATCAAGCATTATGCTCAGGGTTACATGCAGCAGAATACAGTACTATCAGTCAGCATGATGAGTGAGGAGGAAAGAATCATAAGCATCCAGTGCTGTGCCAGAGCAATTTCGAGCCTCAATATATTGCGTCAAACACAAAGTGCTCAGCCTAGCTCCTGATCTCAACGATCTAATTCAGGAAGTTGCTGAGCGGAGACACGCTACGGAGTGAAGGAAAATCAAGCCTTTATCTTCCACAAGCACGACAGATTCTGCAGATGCTGGAAATCCAGAATGGCATACACGAAATGTTGGAGGAACCCAGCAGGTAAGGCAGCATCTGCGGGGAGGAAGAAACAGTCAATGTTCTGCCCAAGGTCCTTCATCATGACAGTGCCCAGTAGATGAAAGATGGCAGCTTGATGGAAGATGGCCCCAGATAGGTGGTGAGATTTGTGTGGATGCTGGGTGTAGGGGGTGAAGTCCAGCAGCTTGATCTAGAAATAGTGCTTTTTATGGTTTGCAAATCTGTGTCCAAACAGAATAAAATAAATTAGAGCTCAGGTCAGTGAGAGTGAAAATGCATGATATTTCAATCATTAAAATTTATATATTTTGTTTGGATCTCGACCCAATTAGCCATTTATTCTCATTCTTCCCATTTCTTTCACCTCTGTGTTCCTATTTACAGAAACTCTGATTCTGCCAGCCTTGATTGGAATTGAACTGTGATCAGCTCACATCGCAGAGACTCCTGCAGTTCACTAAATGAACTGCAATTTCAAGCTCTTGAAACATCCAGGCTACCCATTCTCAATCACAGCGGCAGAAATAGTGAAGCAGGCAAGATTTCTACAGATGCTTTTGGGACTGCCTTTAAGAAAGGCTTTGAGAAAGCCCAATTTAAAACAGCAGCTGTTTCCTACATCATTCAATTAAATTGAGTATGCTGTAGGTATATTTTAACTGAATTATAACTTGTTACTGCAAAGCCAGAGATGGACCATTGAAAAAAAAACCTGCTGTTTACATCTAGGATTCAATTGGCAACGCAAAACAAAAGTATTTTTGAACTTTGCTTGAAACCACTATAAGCAAATGCCTATTTTTTGACACCCAAACAAAAATAAATACTACCGTTATAAAAGATGAAATCTTATACACCATCAACCATCTGCAAAATACCACAACAAACCGAGAGTGTGCCAGATTTCACTTTGACCTGTGCACTGTAAATAAACCTCCAAGCTAATATCAGCAACACAATCCTTCATACCTAGGTTACATGTAAGCAGAGGTTTGGAATAAAATGTGTGTGAGAAAAAGGCAAGGATTTCTGACACCAAATTCCACCACCACTTTCTAGACTCCCCATCCCTTACCAGCCCCTAAGCATGGTAATCTCCATGAGCAACATACCCTTGTTTTCTTAGCCAACCAAAAACATGAATTAAACTCAGCCAGAAGAGCATGTCCTTGGCAAATAAGATTAAGAGATCCCAAGACATTCAAAAAATATATTAGGTGCAAGAAGGTTACCAGTGAAAGAGTGGGTCATAGTAGGAACCAAAGATGTCCTCTGAATGTGGAGGCTGGGAGTGACACAAGAGAACATCTGCAGATGCTGGGAATCTAAGAAACACACACAAAATGCTGGAGGAACTCAGCAGCCCAGGCAGCATCTATGGAAAGAGTACAGTCAATATTTTGAGCCAAGACCTTTCAGCAGGACCAGAGAAAAAAGGATGAGGAGTAGAGTTAAAAGGTGAGAGGGGAGGGAGAAACACAAGGTGATGGGTGAAACCGGGAGGAGGAGGTGTGAAGTAAAGAGCTGAGAAGTTGATTGGTGAAAGAGATCCAGGGTTGGAGAAGGGGAACTCTGATATGAGAGGACAGAAGGTCATGGAAGAAAGAACAGGGGGGTAGGAGCCAGAGGGATGTGATGGGCAGGTACGGAGATATGGTGTGAGAGGGAAAAGGGTTTGGGAAATGGTGAAGGAGGAACATTATTCGAGAAATCAATGTTCATGCCATCAGGTTGGACAGTACCCAGACAGAATATAAGATGTTGTGGCCTGAGTGTGGCCTCATCACAACATCGGAGGAGGCCATGGATGGACATATCGGAATGGAATAGGAAGTGGAATTAAAATGGGAGGCCTCTGGGAGATCTTACATTTTCTGGTGGATAGAATGCACTTAGTGTCTTCTTTTACACATAGGGCTTTGAGCATAGTTTTTCATTGATTTTGTTGTATTTCTTTGTTCTACTCTGAATGCCAGCAAGAAAATTAATCTCAGAGTAGTACATGGTGACATTTACAGTACATACTTTGATAAAAAATTTATTTGAACTTTGAATACTTCTCATCCACAAGGAGAATGTAGAAGATAGCGATTCTGAGGAGGGATATGTTTATAATTAGTATCAAGGTGGAGGTATTGGATGTTAGATGACACACAATGATTTGGATTTATCCTAACACTGTGGAAAGCAAGAATGCAGATAGCTACTGTTCTAATGGAAATTTTTGCACAGTCATGAGCCACAGGCATCAGAACTTTGAAGGATAGCTAATGTGACTTTATTTAAGAAGCGCAGCAGTGATAAACCAGGTATCTATGGGCCAGTGAGCCTTACATCAGGGGTAGTGAAATTACTGGAGGAAGTTTTATAGAGTAGGATTTATGTACATTTGGAAAAGCAAATGGATCAGACTTCAATTTCCCTTCTTCCAGAGGACAGCTCACTGATCAGGCAAGGGTTTGGCTTGGATGTCATTCAGTAACTCTGTTATTAAAAATGGAGTTGAGAGCACTGACAGAAACCGTAAGGTTTTTGACCAATTCAAAGGTTACTGCCATCCTGCTACTACCAGGCAAAGATAGCGAAATCTACTGAGGTTGATTCAGTGTGGGAGTTGTGTACCCAGGGCATTCTTTGATGCCTGGTGTCATCTTCACTGAAGAAGATATTCTGACTTGTCATCACTGCAAGGGCTAATCTACAATTAATTGCCAGGAAATAGCATAGTCGCTTTGTATTATATGAAAATTAAGTCGTTTACAAAGACAGAAAAGAACCATCAAACACCAGTAGCTGTTTGAACCTATCTTTCTCAAAGTTACATCCTTCAGCCTGACTTGCTTATTCCTGTGTTCCTTATTTTAATACATTTTTCAGAACTGGAAATTTAATAAACTAAGTACATTTGACCATTTCTTGCTTCTTGTCATAAAGACTTGGGGCAGCACTCTTCACAAATCTGGCCCCATTTACTCAATACATTAAAATTGTGTGGTGTGTAACCTAGCAGTTTTAATGATATCAGATAAATAAGGGATACCACTCTGACTTTGAGTGCAGTCTGATTAGTTGAAAAGAGAAGGAGGCACTTGAAGTTGCAAATCTGAAAGAAACGGTACCCCAATAGTTTAAATAGGAAAATCACAGAACCGAGAACTTGAGAAGATGGCAGCTCTAGTGCTCCCTCTAATTGGCAGATTTTAGCCACAAAAAATGTCAAGTCTTCACAATGAACTGATGAACTTCTGAGACAGAAGCTTCCAAATATTACCTATTAAGAGAGGCAAATGCAATTAAATCTCTAATTAATATTTTTCCCACATTTCTGTTGGAAAGTACTTCTTGGAGATCATGGTCACCCTTGTAGTCTCTTTCAGCCCTACAAGATCTCTGCACTTTTCCAGGTCTGGCCCAGCCTTCTGCACATCCTGATTGGGCTGCTATGTTTCAGTCTAAACACCTTCATTTATCATCTGCTCTCTTCACTAAACTGTTCTGCAAAACCTCCCTCTAACCAAAGCTATATTCATGTATCCTAGCCTGTCCTTATGTGGCTTGGTGCCAAGGTTTAGTCTGACAAAGCTCTTGTCAGGTGTCCTGGCAAACTGCAGCTTAAGTTACAGGTGCTCTATAAATGCAAGCTGTTCTTGCCATTGTTATTGTCACCCACAGTTGAAATCCTTGCCAAATCACACCAGGAAAGACTGACCGAAGGCCAAAGGCTGCTGTCAACTGAGGAACCACATGTGGTCAAACCCACGAGCTGAGAATAGGAAGAGATGGTGAAAGTATCCAAAAAAAAAACAGTTGCTTCAATGTATAAAAAGAAACGAAGGACTTTCAGCATAGAGTTTACAACTGCTGGAGTGAACCAGCAAGTTAAATTAATGCTCTTGCACCAACATTTTAAGTTATAGATAGATCACTTAACATGTACAATTTCTTCTTGTTTTTTTAAACTATCAAACAGGATAAATGGGCTATACTTAAAATTCTCACCAGAATTATACATGTGGTGGGGAAGAACAATGCAAATCCATACTTTTCTTTTGAAATCTGGGACCACATGAGGCTGTTATCATTAACAATCACATTCAGGCCAAAACTGAGTGCCTGTTGGTGACTCACACTGCCAGATTTATTTTTAGCTCTGCCTTATTCACTGGTTAACCTGAAAGAATGTGCCTGCACTGCAGCAGCTTTTGGTGGAGACGCCTGTAATTCACAGTCGGTTTCACTGTACCTGCAATCTGTAAAAAAAAATCAACCCTAAATGAAAGTTTGCTTTCTTAACCCTAAACATCTGTTACATAATGGAGGAGACAACAGAATGCATTGCTCAGTAAACAAATCCGATATTCTAAACTGCTCAGATGTCACAAAGTGCAGACCCAGGTCACTGCAATATTAACTTGCACAGTCAGTTTCAACTGTTTGCAGATGGGCTGGGAAGATGATACATCTGCAAATTGCATCTGGCTCCCTAACAACACGCCATGGGCCCCGTGGTTTTAATAATGTGCATATCACTGTCAAACTCTGTCTGCTGCATTCCCATTAACTTCCATATCTATTTTAAATGCTTACCTGTCTACTGGAATAAGGACGATTTTGAGTAAAATCAATATTGTGCTTCCACAGTCTCTGTAGATCAATATTTTCACTGTGCTGTGTTCATATGTGGGTTATTGCTGTTTGGCTTATAATTTCCCAGAGCAGTGTTCGTTTACCTGGGTGGCTTGCAGCTTAGATGATTACTTCTCCTTCAGACGTGCTGTGGGGAAACTTATAAATAAATTAGAGGAAAATCCAGCAAAGCTTAAAGAAAAGGTGGATTTCAATTATTGAGTAAAATACAAACATTAGCCACTCATATCAGGATCAAAGCAAGGAGTTCATTCCTGAGGGAGAAAGAAACTCAGGATTCAATGAGCCTGAGGGCAAATGATGTGCCAGTGTGCTCTGTGCAAATTCAGTCACTGGTTATTGAAAAGAAATTCTACGTGGTGTTATACAGAAGGAAGCCGTGTGGCCCATCAAATGCATGTTGGTTCTCACAGCAATGCTGGCTATAATCTATTCTCTCTTACGTGTCTGTTGTTGTAACATGAACAAAGTCACCGGAGAGGCATTGAAGCTCGTTGATACAGAAGTGTTTTCGTCAAAGTGAGACACTGCCAGAAGAAGAGGCCTCTCGACCCAATACTACATGACATTTTATATGCTAAAGACCAAAAGCAGCAGTCGGAGATTCCTATAGTTATAATAGTTCCTCTGAATTACACATAATTTCCATACCTTCTTCACATCCACACTCCAGACACCAAAAAGGAATGTTTATCAGCATTATCTGGTTTTCAACGAACTGGTTTTCACAGCTCCAGGAAACTATTGTCCAGGGCTGCATTTTAAATTTAATCTACAATCCACGTTCAGGTCTAAAGACTGGTTGCTGAGGTTAATATTTGCTATATACCCTAACTCCAGGATATACCCTATCAATCCCATTTGATTCCCCTCCAGCTCCCTACAGATGGAGTAAATAAATAAATAACTTGCTACCAGCACATATTAAGACGTGGAAGGCATTTGAAGCACCTAAGGGAAGTCTACCGAGTCACAGAGAGAATGTGCAAAATCCACATCCAAATCAGAATTCGGCAGATGTCAGGACTCAGCAGCACAATCCACTGCTCCACTTGACATCCTTGAATCTCATTCATAAAGCATATTAGGTGCTATTAGGAGTCTTGGGATGCTACTCATTAAATTCAGCTAGAACAAAGCAAAAGGACATGTGGGTACATTCATTAGTTTTGCTGTCTCACAGCTCCAGTGATTCGGATTGCATCCTGACTTGAGCATTGTCTGCATAGACAAGATTATCCAATGACAAGTTTGGGTTTCCTTCCATATTCTATACAGCTGCAAGAACAGTAGGTCAATTGGCAACTGGAAATTACTCCTTATTGTGTGCTAATCTTAAAGAATAAAATGCAGTGGAATAAAGCGAGAGTGGGACTGATAAGGCTGTTTCTCTCATAACTAACATGGAAGCTTTGGTCCGAATATCTTCTTCCATATTTTTATAAGTGGAAGATAAGATGAGAAGCCTTCTCAGTCATTCACACTTGCTCCGCCATTCAGTAAGATTACAAGTTGTCTTCCAAGACCTTTAATTAGTTATTGTGCCTTAAAATACCCTCCTATCCTCTCACTGCCTTTTTTGCCTGCCTCCACCATTTATCCACATGTCTCTCAGTTCAGCCTCTCCTATCTGGCTGCACCTGCCTGTCATCCTTCACTCATCATCAGTCCATCAATCACCTACTGCTGAGTTTAACCACTCCCCCTCTCCTCTTTATATCAATCCTAATGCAAGGGTTTGCCTTGAAACATTCTCGTTCCCCCATCCCAGCACGCCACCACCAAAGATTGCTTCCAGCTCCGGATTCCAGTGTCTCATACCTTAAACGCACATTGAGAAGGTCTAATTTTGTATAACTGGTGTAGGTGTTGTGATGTATCGAACAAGTACTCATGCCCCGGCCGTTGCGGGCTTAGCGAATGCGAGCTTTGCAGCAATTTGCCTCTGTGTGATGGACTGAGACTCTGGGCCCACTACGGCTATTCCCGGCTAGGGTTTGTGGACTCAATTTTGTTCTGAATGCCAATGCTTCCTTTATTGTTTGAATGATTTGATTTGTTTCTCTCTCTCTCTCTCTCTCTGCGCAACAGGTGTTGGTTTTTTTTTAAAAATTGGGTTATCTTGGGGTTCTTCTTTTATGGCTGCCTGTTAAGCAGAAGAATCCCAAGTTTGTATAACTTATAGATACTTTGATAATAAATGTACTTCAAACTTTGAAAATACTAACAGTACATAGCTCGCATGTTGTAATTTTGTTCATATAAGTGAGATCTACAATGAATCCACAATTTTCCCAATCTCTGGGAAATGTGCTTTCAGAGACCTGTGCACAAAAGACTGTGCCAGCATTCATGTGAGATAAGTGAATACTGACAGATTCCAGTGGTTTTGCTTACAGCGAGTTTGTGATCTTTACGTTGGCGGGTATTTGTGAGAATAGCCAATGAGGCATCAATTGGCAGGGATAATGATAGCAGTCTATCAGCATTGAAATAAGTTGGAAATAAAATGTTTGGTTTAACAAACCTTAATAACAAAACTGCTGCTTTTTCTAATGGTTACAAGACATCATAGAAACAGAGTTTTATTCTAAAGTCATATTACAAACAACATTAAAGCAATAGCAAAAGTCTTTGATAAAAACACAAAATGCTGGCAGAACTCAGCAGGCCAGACCGCATCTATGGGAGGAGGTAGTGACGACGTTTCTGGCCGATACACTTCATCAGGAGTCTTACGATGTGATACAGGCCCTTTACTCTCATCTTCCTACTGTTGCAATTTCTTTCCTTTAGTGGCCAAGATATACAGTATAGAAATGTGGAACAATAAGCAGGAGGAACTCAGCAGGTGGGAAAATACCTGAGAAACGACAGGAACTGATAATATTCCTTGCATCAACACCCTACATCAGGACCCATTCTGACTCTGATGCAGGGTTTAAAATCAATGAGTCCTTCCCTCCTTCAGATGCTGTTCAACACATTGAGTTCCTCCAGCAGATTGTTTGTTGCCCCTCAAACTGCAGTAAGTGTTGTCTCTTGTTTCCTCAAACCTATAAATGTTCACTTTAGTCTTTGCTGTTCTAATGCTCCATTCATTCCCCAATATCTCTGAAGTTCTTCTTCAGCAGTATTTTATGTTACACTTTTCCAGTTTAGGTCTTTGATCTGGATTATCTATGTCAGCAGGTACAGTAGTGCAGAGCTTCCAAAAATTACCATCAGTATATCACATAAGTGCTTACATATATGGTGTGGTACAGTGGGAACAAAGCTGACATCCATGTCAGCTAATGGTTTGAAGGCCACTCTTGGATTCAGGAAGTTAGAGTGGCACTCTTAATCAACACTATGGCTGTAAACATGAGTTCAACAAAGAACAGAAGTTATTTCTAGTACATTAGTCAATACCAAATCCCTGAACTACCGAGCTAGGTTACATGGTTATTAACAGTTTACTATATTGGCAGATTGCTGTGTGAAAATTGCTTGTCACCATTCCTTACATTAGTACTGTAGCCACACTTCACAAAGGATTTCATGGTCCACAAGTTGCTTTGGGATATCCTGACGTTGTGAATTAACTCTTTCTTGAATTTATCCATCTTCTGGGCATTCCTTATGTGATCAAACAGAAGGGTTTTGGCCCAAAATGTCAACTGTACTTTTTTCCATGGATGCTGCCTGGCCTGCTGAGTTCCTTCGTCATTTTGTGTGTTTTGCTGAGATTTCCAGTATTGGCAGATTTTCTCTTGTTTTCAAACTAAATCTTAACTAGGTCCGATTAATTAAAAACAAAGGAGCAACAATTCACAGTGGAACAGGAAGAAATAGTCAAGGAACAGGGGTTGTAAAAGTAATTGGTTTCAGCGCAAGAATTAGTGAAAGGGATTTTGAAATGTGCTACATGTGACACATATGAATACCTCTGGGAGTGTGCAAGGGAATGTGCTTTCTTACTGCAGCCTTTTCTGTGATAAGAAGACTTTGTTATTTTCTGTTGTGATAAAAATTCATCTCCTGGCGAGCTTACATTTTGAAGAAATCTTCTCTTGAGATTGGAGCGGGAGCTTATCCCATCAGCAGCAACCTAAGTCACGTTTGCCAATTGTCTTATATGCTAACACTCATGTAAACTTGAGTGTTTTCAGCTTGCAGGGCTAAATCCGCAAATAACAATGAACCCAAAAACTATGCTTCTCATGTAATCATGGCCTACTGATAGCAACTATCAAAACTATTGGCATTATTAATGTTTCAGGCAAGAAATCATCTTCCTGCACGTGCTGCCTCTGCACCTCGGGTAGTGGACACATTGGGTAAGAGAGCAAGATGACTCTAAATGGATTTTTTGGAAAAAATATTTTCCATGATGTAACTGATTCACCCTGTTGGTGGATTCTGCACTGTTTCCGGCCCTACTTCTACCACAGGGCTGTCTCTGGAAGCAGCACAATATAAAGTACGTAAGTGAGAGCAAGAACAGTCCATCTGCTGCTGATGCTACTTATTGATTACAGCTCAGTTTTCAACACCATCATACCCTCAGTACTAATCAACAAGCTTCAAAATTCAGGCCTCTATACCTCCCTCTACAAATGGATCCTCAACTTCCTCCTCAGGAAACCAGTTAGTGCAGATTGGAAATAATCTCTCCTCCTCGCTGACAGTCAACACTGGTGCACACTTAGCCCACTGCTCTACTCTTTCTACAGCATATGGCCAGGCACAGCTCAAGTGCCATCTATAAATTTGCCCATGACACAACTGTACGTGGCAGAACCTCAGATGGTGAAAAGCCGGTACACAGCAGTGAGATATTGTAGGTCAGCTTGTTGAGTGGTGTCACCACAGCAACCTTGTACTCAATGACAGTAAGATCAAGGAATTCACTGTGGACTTCAGGAAGAGGAAGTCGAGAGAACACAGAACAGTTCTCATCAAGGGATCAGCAGCGGAAGAGGTGAGCAGTTTCAGGTTTCTGTGTGTCAACGTCTCTGAAGATCTATCCTGGGCTCAACATATCGATGCAATTACAAAGGAGGCACAACAGTGGCTATAGTTCTCTGGGTGTTTGAGGGGATTTTGTATGTCACCAAAGACTCTAACAAATTTCTACAGATGTATCTTGGAGAGAATTCCAACTGGTTACATCGCTATCTGGTATGGAAGGGCCACAGCACAGGAACCAAAAAAGTTGGAGAGGGCTGCAAACACAACTAGCTCCCTTATGGGCACTGGCCTCCAAGTATTTTATATAATATAAAAACTATTGTAATTTACAATTTTTATGTATGGCATTGTACTGCTGCCGCAAAACAATAAATTTCATAACGTATGCCAGTGATATTAAACCTGATTCTGATTAACTTCACCACTCGAGTCTTTCTCAGACCTCATTTCCTCTTCTATACCAGATCCCCACAGCCCTCATAAAGAATATAGCCTTCATTTTATCTTATGATACACCATACATTATGAGATTTCCCTCCTTTCTGATGCAAGCATCAATCAATGGTGTAAATAAGACTTGCTATTAGTCCCAGTCAAATCCCAGTCCTACTGAGAAGTCAGCCAAAACAAGTCTAGAAACACAACTTACACCTTTCTGTAAGGGCTCAGTCACTGGTATTATCTTGCCTGACACACTAATTGTCCTGCATGACCACAAAGCTGACAAGGGAATATTGTTGCCTACATGTCATGTGGATGTGAATTATGGGAATACCCTTGTTAAATTTGCAGTCACCACTGCCAATGGAACAAATCCATCATCTTACGTTCATGATGTGAGTCTTCCTGGGCAGAATATTTATCGGAATTGGTACATCGCCTTGCTATTCATCTAGAAGATGGTGATTGGCCTTTAAATGTACATCTGTAATGAATTTGCCTTGTCTCTTGGTTGCTTCTGTAATGAGGAAAATTTAAGGTGAACACGACAATAGCCAGACCTCTGACCTCAGACCAGGCGGTCTGGAAGACAGGGATTTATCTCAAAAAACACGAGGAAATCTGCAGATTCTGGAAATTCAAGCAAAACACACAAAATGCTTGTGGAACGCAGCAGGCCAGGCAACATCTATAGGAAGAAGTACAGTCGATGTTTCGGGCTGAGACCCTTCGTCAGGACTAACTGAAAGAAGAGATAGTAAGAGATTTGAAGGTGGGAGGGGAAGATCTGAAATGATAGGAGAAGACAGGAGGGGGAGGGATGAAACTAAGAGCTGGAAAGTTGATTGGCAAAAGGGATACACAGCTGGAGAAGGGAAAGGATCATGGGAAGGGAGGCCCAGGGAGAAAGAAGGGGGAGGAGAGCACCAGAGGGAGATGGAGAGCAGGCAAGGAGTGATTGTGAGAGGGACAGAGAGAGAAAGGAAGAAAAAAAGGGGTGGGGAAATAATAAATAAAAAAATACATAAATAACTAAGGGATGGGGTAAGAAGGGGAGGGGGGCATTAACAGATGTTAGAGAAATCAATGCTCATGCCATCAAGTTGAAGGCTACCTAGACAGAATATAAGATATTGTTCCTCCAACAATTTGGAGGAACAATATGGAGGTTTGGATTCATTTTGACAGTAGAGAAGGCCATGGGTAGACATATTAGAATGGGAATGGGACATGGAATTAAAATGTGTGACCACTGGGAGATCCTGCTTTCTCTGGCGGACCGAGTGTAGGTGTTCAGCGAAACGGTCTCCCAGTCTGCATTGGGTCTCACCAATATATAAAAGGCCACACAGGAAGCAGCGGACGCAGTATACCACACCAGCCGACTCACAGGTGAAGTGTCGCTTCACCTGGAAGGACTGTCTGGGGCCCTGAATGGCGATGAACAGATCTCCAGGGTATACTGGAGCATGTGCTTTACTTCACCCAAAGGAAGACCTACAATTTGGCTCACGCATATCACAGCGCTAAATTGTAATCGCTGGAGCAAGGTGAATATTTATTGAAGCTCCATTGCTCTAACATCTCATTAAGACGTGACTGTGACACTAAACTTTACAAAGTCATGAGAAACCAACTTGTCTTAATTAAAATTAAAACAAAGTCTTAGTAATAATATTGCTGCTGCTGGGAGGCAAAATTAAAGCTACATCATGATATAGTGGTTTCCACCTTAGGAGATGGATATATGCTTCCTTTGCATCACAGTATACCTTAGGCTTGCAATATTATAGATATGCTATGCCAAGCTATAAGAATATAGAAGAAAAGGTGAGACTATAAGGGGCAAGTTAAAGATTTACAATAAACAGTAGAAAGTAAATACATAGCTACGAACAAAATACAAAGGGATATTAATCTTGTCATGTTGTTGACATCATCAGAGTGATTCCATTGAATTAGTGCCTTGTACTTCACTGATGAATCTCCATTACCATTCACTTACAGCACTTACTCCATCAAAGAAACTCAAAAGACAAAGAACTAGCCAAACAATCAAAATTGACAAAGTAAAATTTAAAATTCATGATCTGGATATGGTGACTGAGTGTCATGAATAGTGATACATTAGCTCATGAATAAAATGGAAAAATCACCAATGTCATCTTCCATTTGCAGAACATGCTTCATGTTCAGTATCATGCCTGCATTATGTGGTAACTGCACACAGTCTTCACTGATCATTTCTCTGGCTTTCTCGAGCTGTCTGCTTGAATACTAACCATATATTTACGGTGAAAGGTTTGATAGCCCAAATGGCATAACTATAATGCAACAGACCATTGGGAAAGAAGTTTTAAAATGAAAGAATTTGTGAAATCAACTGGCATGCTGTTCTCTTATAATATGGACTTTTCCACCTCACCTCTGATTATGTCAGCATGGACGTTAATGCACACATGTGTTTAATGACATAATTAAATGTACCCCTGGTGCTGTGAATAATTCAGATAACAAGCCATGGTCAGTGCATGAAAGTGTTCAGTACAATTTTAGCCCTGTCATGATGAAGAAACATAGAAAACTTACAGCACAATACAGGCTCTTTGGCCCACAAAGCTGTGCTGAACATGCCCTTACTTAAAATATTACCTAGGGTTACACACAACCCTCTATTTTTCTCAGCTCTATATACCTGTCCAACCTGTTCTCATAATGCATGCTCTCCAATCCAGGCAACATCCTTCTAAATCTCCTCTGCACCCTTTCTATGGTTTCCACCTGCTTCCTATAGCGAGGCGACCCTGAATTGAACACAGTACTCCAAGTGGGGTCTGTCCAGGGTCCTACGTAGCTGCAACATTACCTCTCGGCTCCCAAACTCAATTCCACGATTGATGAAGGCCAATGATGAAGACCATATGCTTTCTTAACCACAGAGTAAACTGCGCAGCTCATTAACTCATAAATGATATCCAGCATAATACATTTGACATGAAAGCAAAATTGGTCTGTTTAATGCTCAAGAAACCGGTACAACATAGTCCAGTTTCTATGTTTGTATGTTCAAATAACAAAAAGAAAGATTTTATGGAAGGATTTTAATTTTTCTACTGTATTTTTTGTGGTTATCTTAAATTTTGAATTGTTGATATTTGCACCAATGTTCCACATGTGATTAACATTAGTTTTTCACTTCCTGGCAGCCCACATACCACACTTCAGTGTGGCTCCATTTTTTAATGGTAGCCATAACAGATTAGTGCTCTGTGTTGTCTATCCTCAAATAATTGCCCATAGTGTATAGAGTGTCAAGTCTGGGGTGGGGTGGGGTGTGGCGTGGCATCTGTTTTAAGCACGAGTTTTGGCACGGCGTGTGTGGCATAGCATGTGTTTTAAGCCATCCCAGTACTAGATAGAATAGTCTTGCACGCAGGCTTGGACTATTCTATGTATGTGCAGTTCCATGTAAGGAGGGTGGGTGGGGAGAAGGTGTGGAAACAACTGCTGGAAAATATTTTGTCAACTGGCTAGGTTTCACCTCAGCTCAATCAAACGAAAAGAAATCAAGCTATTAAAAATAATATTATAACTCTTAAGGCAATTGAATAATATTGAATAAATAATTATGTGATCTAAGGTCATTAAAAACTGTTAACTGCCTTGTAATTATCCTGGCCCATTGTGGTCATTCTGCCCTCATCTAAATGAATGCCGTCATTGCTGGATCTAAGCTGGTTCATGTACATCAGGACAGTCACCGAGTGGACTTGCCCAGAAATTGTCAGAAACCAATAATCTGCCTTAGGATTCCATGAGAAGTCTAAAATTGGAAAACACTTGTAAGTTTACTGCTGAAGAATAGCAAACCCGGGCTATGTTGTAGTTTTGTTAACGGAGCATTCCATTGACTGCATTGTCAGGATTTTCATTCTCTCTAACAAAACCATTTATCTCCATAAATAAATTCCCATAGAAAGATTTTACACTAATTGAATTACTAAAGTTTGGTTAATGAGTTTAATTAAACTCTACGGTAAAATACTTGATCTGTATGAGGCTTTCAATTCATAAAGTTCAGTTATGATAAAATCCACAACCAATTCAAAAATGCATTGTCAGTATTATGGTTTTTTTTCTAATCCAGTTTATTTTTTGTAAAAATGAAATATTACCTGAATGGAGCTGTATACTTATACTGTTGACAATGTTAAAGGAAAGAAGCAAACATGAGGAAATCTGCAGATGCTGGGAATTCAAGCAACACACACACAAAATGCTGGTGGAATGCAGCAGGCCAGGCAGCATCTATAGGGAGAAGCACTATCGACGTCAGGACGAAGGGTCTTGGCCCGAAACATCAACCCTATAGATGCTGCCTGGCCTGCTGTGTTCCGCCAGCATTTTGTGTGTGTTGTTAAAGGAAAGACTTGGATTTGTATGATTTTAATGCATTGCAATTCATACCACAATATTTGACATACAATATTTGATGCATGATCTCTGAGATGTCTGCTTGGGCATGCAATGAAAGCATGACCTTGCAATGGCCAAGGTGAACTATGCTCAAGCCAATGTATTATATTTGTTTCCAAAACCAATCCAATCAACATCACAATCTCAAGCCTGCAGTATTATGAAGCAAATTGTTCTGACACTGATAAAATACTGAGCCATGACCATATTGAGCGATTGAATCCACAGTGAAGCCAATTTATTATGCTGAGGGGAGGGAACCAAACTGAAGTGAAGGAGAAAAGGGAGGTTGGCTCACAAATAGAGAAAGTTTGTAGGCGGTGTGAAAGGGAGGATAGGCAGGTGATAGAGAATGGACACGCTCACACCGATAGTTTGAGATGTGTCTATTTTAATGTGAGGAGTATTACGAACAAAGCCGATGAGCTTAGAGTGTGGATCAACACTTGGAGCTATGATGTTGTGGCCATTACAGAGACTTCGATGGTGCAGGGGTAGGGAAGCAAAAGAGGTAGGAGTGCGGCACTATTGATCCAAGATAGTGTCACGGCTGCAGAAAAGGAGGAAGTCATGGAGGGGTTGTCTATGGAGTCTCAGTGGGTGGAAGTTAGGAATAGGAGGGGGTCAGTAATTCTACTTGGTGTTTTTTATAGGTCGCCCAATAGGAACAGGGACATCGAGGAGCAGATAGTGAGACAGATTCCGGAAAGGAGCAGTAATAACAGTGTTGATGTGGTGGGAAATTTTAATTTCCCAAATATTGATTGGCATCTCGCTGGAGTGAGGGGTTTAGATGGGGTGGAGTTTGTGTGTTCAGGAAGGTGTCGTGACACAATATGTAGATAAGCCTACAAGAGCAGAGACCGTATTTAATTTGGTATTGGAAAATGAACCTGGTCAGGTGTCAGGTCTCTCAACGCTGCTTTGAAGAGCCATGTGAAGGTAACAGAGCATAGGAACCATGGAGTGGGCATGTATTAGAAAAACAGAATAAAGTCACAGATGTAGTCTATTAATCCTTTCAAACCTGCTCTATGATTGAATATGACCTTGACTGGTCATCCTCCCAATGCTAAATTTCTGCTGCTTCCCCAAGCCCCTTGAAGCCATTTGCAATTTTGGAGAGTAACAAAATTAAATAATAAGCAATAGAAAAGGAGGCAGTACATAATTAATAACAAATAGGCTGACACTTGCAACATGAAATATTTTGGTATGCAAGCTCAGCGTGGGTCAACAAAAAAGCTAGATGTAACTCTAAATTTCAATTGACAATGGCCCTTCCTTCTTTGACTTTTTGTTATAATATAAAATATTTATAGGTTTAAGCAAACGAGGGAAAGTCTGCAGACGCTGGAAATCCAAGCAACGCACACAAAATGCTGAAGGAACTCAGCAGGCCAGGCAGAGTCCATGAAAGAGTACAGTCGATGTTTCCATCCATGGTCATCATTCCATCCACTGTCACAATGAGGCCACACTCAGGTTGGTGGAGCAACACCTTATATTTTGTCTGGGTAACATCCAACCTGATTTAACCAAATTGCCTTTACATTCACTTAATGGCTTATTAATCCATTTATGATTGGCATATACTGTATTTTTGAGTATGACATTTTATTGCAGATTTTCCACGTATAATTTATTAATTATATAGCTAATTGCTTTATATTAGAAAATGCCCACACAAACACATTATGCCCACTTTTTCAGATGAATATATGGTGAAGAATAAGTAGAGGAAGAAAACTATCAACTGTTTTCACACTCTGATTTTATGATTTACACTTTATTAAACAATTTCCCTTTCCTAAAATCACAATCTGGTGTAACTTCAGGAATAAAGTACACTGTAAAAGAGAAGTATCTCATACCTTTGATGCCGAAAGAAAACTTTGATGTACATGACCACCTATAATTTTAGGAAGAGCCAAAATTCTGAGTACTACAGTCCAATTACCTGGGAAATAAAGAGGGTGTGTGGTGAATAAAATGCAACAGCACCTCTTTCACCTCAGGAGGTTGAAGAAGTTTAGCATGAGTCCCCAAATCCTAAGGACTTTCTACAGGGACACAAGTGAGAGCATCCTGACTGGCTGCATCACTGCTTGGTATGGGAACTGAACTTCCTTTAACCGCAGGACTCTGCAGAGAGTAGTGCGGACAGCCTAGCGCATCTGTAGACGTGAACTTCCCACTATTTAGGACATTTACAGAGACAGGTGCGTAAAAAGGGCCTGAAGAATCATTGGAGACCCAAGTCACCCTAATCACAAACTGTTCCAGCTGTTACCATCCCAGCAATGGTACTGCAGCATTAAAACCAGGACCAACAGGCTTCGGGACAGCTACTTCCACCAGGCCATCAGACTGATTAATTCACGCTGATACAATTGAATTTCAATGCTATATTCACTGTCCTGTTGTACATACTATTTATTACAAATTACTATAATTTATTACATTGCACATTCAGACAGAGCTGTAAAGATTTTTACTCCTCATGTATGTGAAGGATTAAGTCAAAACAGTATTCTGTTTTTAAACTGATTTTGGAGATGTGCCACATTTCTTTTCATTTACGTGGGTATCCTGGATTGTCTGAAAAAACAGCTCATCCCAGAAAAAAAGTTATTATAATTTAATAACTTTGCAAGTACAACTATGCAGGCAACAGAGCAGCTTATTTTGCAAAACCAGGATCCACAAGATTAATGTATAAGTGAAACAAATAATGCTCATTTTTGGTGATTAATTTAGGAGGAATTTGGCTGTGACACCACACAGGAACTCTTTAAATGATTGAAGGGCAATGCTTCAAATATTTGAACAACTGGGTAAGGTGTTAGTTGAATGCTGTATTCAGAATTGCAAGTCCAGCAAAATGGAAGTAAGATGTTCCAAATATGTATATTGATGTAACAGTGTTTGTGAACAGATAGCTTTGAATGGAATTTGGGAGATGTATTTCCCATCAATTTGTAAGATTAGGTAGAACTGCTCAGAGTATACAAAAACACAGATGGTGAAGTTAACCTTGGATAGTATAAATTCCATGGGTCATTTTCCCACCCTGGTAAAACTAGCAAGTGACCTAGTGGGATTTTACTGCAGCTGGGAAGAATATCAATCCAATTTTCCTTAGAACATTCATTCAGCAATAATAACTTACATTTATATATCTTTACCGTAGAAACACAGTTTCAGGCCTTTCAGATGAATTTACTTGGGGAAGTGAAGCCCTCCATTTGTCAAGGTCATCTATGGATATTGCATCGTAGCTGTCTACATAATACTAGTAAACAAGCCGGGTCTGTATGATATGGAGAGCAAACTGTTGCTTATAGACAATAGACAATAGGCAATAGGTGCAGAAGTAGACCATTCGGCCCTTCAAGCCTGCACCGCCATTTTGAGATCGTGGCTGATCATCTGCTATCAATACCCAGTTCCTGCCTTGTCCCCATATCCCTTGATTCCCTTACCCATAAGATACCTATCTAGCTCCTTCTTGAAAGCATCCAGAGAATTGGCCTCCACTACCTTCCGAGGCAGTGCATTCCAGACCCCCACAACTCTCTGGGAGAAGAACTTTTTCCTTATCTCTGTCCTAAATGACCTACCCCTTGTTCTCAAACCATACCCTCTGGTACTGGACTCTCCCAGCATCTGGAACGTATTTCCTGCCTCTATCTTGTCCAATCCCTTAATAATCTTACATCAGATCCCCTCTCAATCTCCTTAATTCCGGAGTGTACAAGCCCAGTCTCTCTAACCTTTCTGCGTAAGACAGTCCAGACATCCCAGGAATTAAGCTTGTGAATCTACGCTGCACTTCCTCTACAGCCAGGATGTCCTTCCTTAACCCTGGAGACCAAAACTGTACACAATATTCCAGGTGTGGTCTCACCAGGGCTCTGTACAAATGCAAGAGGATTTCCTTGCTCTTGTACTCAATTCCCTTTGTAATAAAGGCCAACATTCCATTAGCCTTCTTCACTGTCTGCTGCACTTGCTCATTCACCTTCAGTGACTGATGAACAAGGACTCCTAGATCTCTTTGTATTTCTCCCTTACCTAACTTTACACCATTCAGATAATAATCTGCCTTCCTGTTCTTACTCCCAAAGTGGATAACCTCACCTTATGTAGCAAGCTCCCCCTCTCCACGCAGCTGATAAACCCAAAGGAACAGAGACTGATACAGTTTCGCACCCACAGCATCGTTCGAGTTGTCAGTTAGCATTGAACTTAAGCAACATGGACAACACTCTGGAGGAGCTCAGCAGGTCGGGCAGCATCCATGGAAATGAGCAGTTGACGTTCTGGGCCGAGACCCTTCGACAGGACTGAAGAGGGAGGGGACAGGGGCCCTATAAAGAAGGTGGGGAGAGGGTGGGAAGGAGAAGACTGGTAGGTGCCAGGTGAAAAACCAATCAGAGGAAAGAAGGTGGGGGAGGGGATGCAGGGAGGAGATAGGCAGGAAAGGTGAAGAAGGAACGAAAGGAGAAAGCACTATGGGTAGTAGAAGGCAGAATCATGAGAGAGGTGATAGGCAGCTGGAAGAGGAGGCAGAGTGAAAGTGGAATGGGGGAAGGGAGAGGGAGGGAACTACCGGAAGTTGGAGAATTCGGTGTTCATACCAAGGGGCTGGAGACTACCCAGACGGTATATGAGGTGTTGCTCCACCAACCGGTGTTTGGCCTCATCACGGCAGTAGAGCAGGCCATGTATGGACGTATCCGAATAGGAATGTGAAGCAGAGTTGAAGTGGGTGGCAACCGGGAGATCCTGTCTGTTGTGGCGGACAGAACGGAGGTGCTCGACGAAGCGGTCCTCCAATCTGCATCAGGTCTCGCTGATGTAGAGGAGGCCGCACCGGGAGCACCGGATGCAATAGATTACCCCAACAGACTCATAAGTGAAGTGCTGCCTCACCTGGAAGGACTGTTTGGGGCCCTGAATGGTGGTAAGAGAGGAGGTGTAGGGACAGGTGTAGTACTTAAACTTGCAGGGATAAGTGCCAGGTGGGAGATCTGTGGGGAGGGATGTGTGGAGCAGGCAGACGTGGAGGGAATGATCCTTGCGAAAAGCGGAGAGGGGCATTGAACTTAACATAGTGACCACAGCTTTGGATTCTTTCTCGGAGTTTACTCCCAATGATTTCCCCATGAAAAGGTATAGCCTTAAGGCAGTGGAGGATTGAGGTCACTTTCCCTTTTCCTAAATGAACTGCCAACCACAGCTGATGAGCCCCATCTGCCGAAAGCAAATGGTTTTAAGTCACCTGTCACCAGTAACCCACCTCTGCCCGATCTCTTGTAAATAGAAGCAGTTCTGCTGGGCTTTGTAGCTAAGCCACACATGAATTCCAGAGCTGGACCTGGTTGTCAGAGGCTACTTGACAGACACACCATTGAGAGCATTTAAAAGTGGGAGTTTATCCCCACTACCTCCCCTGGGTGCGATAAGTAACATATAAAGTGATGGAATTCTTGGTTAAAGCAGCAGGTTTGAAATTGCATTATAAGGAGGAAAATGAGATAGAAATGTCAAGTGTGTGAATCCCAGATTCTTTCAAAAAAAAGGAAACCTTCAACTGTGGTTCCAAAGAAGACATGATGGAAGTATAAACGTAAACCAAGTTACAAGCAACCCACCAAATCATCACAGTGGGTAAAGCCAGAAATGCTGCAAAGAATTAGGTTTACATTTAATTGTTGAACATTATCCAGGTCAAAGAAAGCAGAAATACTCCTATCGTGTCACAAGGAAACCGATGGTGCTCCACAGGGCACCGTTTTCAATATTATTCAGAAAAATGTACAGCTGGCAATTTCAAAACCCATCAGAACAAAATAGAAACTTGAAATTGCACGAAGTGATAATGCTGCCCCTTTTATGATGAAAATTGACTCTCCCATTTTATGGCACAGATATTTTGGTTGAGTCTTTCAATTCCCTTCACAACGCCCAGACTTGTTGCCAAGGAGACAGGATATACATTGGGATAGGATTTCACTCAGGTTGTAAGATACATGCTTGAGTGGCGGTATTAACAACACGAGGTACAATGTTTAGTTGCTCACCCTCACTTTCAGCTCTTCTAGCTGCAAAATGCAGTCTGTTTCTGAAGTGAAAAAAAAACTCAAGGATGACAAAGGTATTAATTACTGGACCAAGTGAACTTGGCGATGTTATGCATGGCTGGACTCAAATTCATTGTTGGTCAATATTATTAGACAATTTGTTAGTATAGGCTGTGTTGCTGCCTCCCAGTTCCAACAGCCCAGGCTTGACCCTGATCTCAGATGTATGGAGTTGGCCCGTTGTTCCTGTGACTGTGTAGATTTCACCTCGGGTCCCCTGGTAGTCTCCCACTTTCTAATGGCGTGCTCGTGAGGTAATTGACCACTGCAAATTACCCCTTAGTGTTGGCAAGAGAATCAAATACATTGTAACAATATGAGGAAGGGAGGTGTTTGGGAATGCTCTGCTGGGGGCTGGCAGGCCAAGTGGTCTTCTTCTGTCTCAAGTATGTACAGTTATTTCACTATTTAAGTATTCTACTTATTCTCAAATGCAATGACAATATTTTAATCTTAGATATGAAGTGAAACAGCTTTTAAACCTATTGTCTGGAATATTTGACAACTGGATCCCTTTTATCTCTTTTCTTTGAACATTAAACTCAGTTGAGGGACAACTCCCCAATGATTTACCTCTAATTTATTACTACGATGTCAGGCATCCCTTACAAAGCTTTGTTTATGCCTATTGAAAAGCTCTGGCGAAGGGTGAAGCTTCCTGATATAAGAAACATCAAGGATTAAGCAAAACAATTGAATTGGCTGGAGTTCTTTTGAAAAGAGTGGGTTGGGAGATGATGGAACAGAGATTTTTGAGTTACTGGAGGAGTTGATAGGGTAGACATTTGGAAAGTAGCTTATTTGAGAAGGGAGATACAATCAAAGCCAAAAATGAAAGAAATGTCACTTACCTATCCAATGCAGAATGGTCTCTCTGACCAAGGGAGTGCTGAGAATGTTGAATTCGTCCACACAGGGAGTGGTTGAGGTGAATACATTGTTACACTTATGGGGAATTTATATATGCACGCAGTATCTAAAGAAAAAAAATAAATTATATATTGACTTTTTAGTTCCTTATGGAATAATCCAATCAGAGAAGTACTTTGCAAGCCATTGAGTTAGAGAGCACAGAAACAGGCCCTTTGGCCCAACACATCTATGCTGCCGCATTTGCCTGTGTTTGACCCATATCCCTGCAGTTGCAGTAAGTAAAATAGCAGCCAATTTGCTCATGGGAAAGTATGTGATAAGTTCAAGTTCAGCTTACTGCAATTCTACTGTGCACATTTATACTGCCAAACAAAACAACTTTCCTCCAGACAAAGGAGCAGAAGACAGCACCTATAGATCACACGGATTGTGATGAGAGTCCTTGACAAGAATGGCTTGGGCCCAAGTGCTGGAGTATCTGAGGCCAGGATTGAGACAGGGCTTCAAGCTGTATTGACATTCTGAGCATAAAACAAACGCTAGACAAAATCACATGCATAGTTTACATCTGATCACCGAACCTCGGTTCAGCTGCTCCCTAAAATCCTTGGTTCCTAAAACATGTTTGCCAATTAAAGGGGCTGTCCTGAATCTTTAATGGGGCCACACCAGCTATTCGTACTCCGGAAAGTTAGAGCATCTAAACCTTGGAGCTGGCACGGATGGGTGTGTGTCATGGCATACATAACACATAAAGTAATATTAACACCAGAAGTCAACAAATAATAAAGTGCATTTACAACACCACATTAAGAAGTAAACAGTATAATGCTACTAATGTTTTAAGCGTGATGAGACCTGGGCAGTGGCAGGGAGATCAGTAGACTGACAGCTTGGAGGAAGAAGCTGTTTCCCATCCCTAGCAGTTCTTGTCCTAATATTATGGTACCTGCTGCCTGGTGGTAGGGGAGTCAAAGAGATTGTTGGACGGATGGGAGGGATCATTGTCAATGCTAAGCGCCCTGTGTATGTAGTTCCCCTGATAACCATCTCTGATGGCTGGAAGAGAGACCTTGATGATCCTCTCAATGATGAAGTATTGTATAGGACACCAAGAACTTTTACATTTCATTACTGGCTGGATAAAAACATTTTTGCAATGTTTTACAAAACCAAGCTTTACACTATGCCCCAGTACATCTGATGATAAACAACCCATTTACCAATTTAAAGTGACTTCTCCAAACTTCACTACACTGATTCCAAAAACAGCACAACAAGTCAGCAGATCTGAAATAGTTCTGAGCAGACAAGTTCCTTTCGTACCCTGACCAACACTTATTCATCAGCCAACACTACCAAAGGCACGCTCAGTGACTTCTTTATTAGGCAAACCTTACACCAACTCATTAATGACCATGAGTGTATGTAAATTGCTCACTTCATTGTGTTGTGGGACATTCACCTGGATAAATTAGCTGCCATGTTGACAAATACAATAGATTCAGGCTCATTTGTTTATCACATGTACATTGAACATACAATGACATGAATCATTTGTGTTAACAATCAACACATCCTAAGGATGTGCTGGGACAGATTCTGGGGTCAAAATCGCATGTCCACAACGTTCAACTGAACAAAAGCAATGGAAAAGCAAGCCCCATTCCTCACTCCCATTCATCCACCTACACACACAGGCAGTCCTCAAATACCAGGACAGTCTGCACCAGACTCCAAGCCTCCTTTGGATTGGTGGACAAGCAGACATTGGGCCTTCAGCTTCCCCAGTGACCTCAGAGACTTGCAGACCACGATATTTGGCCTTCGGGCCTGACATTCAGACTTCTGATCAATCTTCATTATTGAAACCAAGACCTGTTGATGATGGTAACCCTGGTACACCAAACTCCAGACTTGCCATTGACTGGACCCCAAACTTCAGGTCTAGTACTATGGTCTCACCAAAGACAGATCCCCAAACTCCAGGCCTCAGTTTCTGGTCTTACATCATTAATTGAATGTAATTGATTTATAAAAGGCACCTTATCAATCAATATGTGTCCAAATCTTACATACAATATTTTTTACATTATTGGAAAACTTCCAGTTGGACAAAGTTGTAACAAGGAATGTATGTATGGTGGTAAAATCATGTGTAGAGTAAGGTCTAGAATTAACTCAATCTTGAGAACACCAATAAAATCCAAAGACAAAATCTCAAACAGTAGTACCAGAAATGTAACTCCTACGATTGAGCACTGAGAGCTCAGCTTTCCATGAAGGAATGGGCAGTCTAAGTCTTAAAAGGGCAATGGCAGCTAACCATACTCCAGGGAACTGGAGCACTGGAACTTGGATGCCTGCCATTGTTCAGGTGGGACTGTGACACAAAACTAATATACAGCCATGACAAAGAAGTGACGCATTGATAAGTAGAAAACAAGCACCGGTAGGATAGATTGTTGGAAAACATTAGTAAAGCAAGGACACATTTTGTGAGTTTTTACAGGAGTCCCAGATACAGTAAAGTAAATGGTACTCCATACTGTGTCAAGAGGAGCAGTGGTCACTTTCCTTTGATGGCAGACATTTCTGTCATCACTTGACTTGGAGATCAGTAGAACAACAGCCTTCTCCACAGCTCACCACTAGTACAGGATTAGTCACCCAACTGGGACCCATTCACAAGGATCTGAGGGGTTGAGTTCTTGTCCATCAGCTAATTAGTTGATGGAATGTTTGCTTAACAGACTGTAACACCACCAGGGTGTCTCAATAAACTCATTCAATAGTCTACTAAATGGAGATTTTGCTGAGTTTAAAGTAGCAGCCATAAAACCATTTACACTGAAGCATTGGGGGTAATTTTAAGATAACATGTTTGGTCAGTAACTGAACGCTCAGCTTATATCCTTTCCACAGACGGTGTTTACTCCAGTGTCTCCATCCACCACAAACTTTATTTCACATGAAAGATATATTTATATGGCTGTACATCACATCTGCCTTCTGCTGATCTGTTGTGATTCCTGGATTCCCCAGTGCTTCATTTGTAAAATATCCATTCTCAGATTCGATTGCTTCTTTCAGCCTGTCTCATTCGATCTCTGTCACCACACTGGCATGGGCCATCTCCTGGGTAGAACTGACATTTCTATCCTTCCCTAGAATCTCTAAACCTCATATTTCTGGTTCATCCTCACAAATCTTTTATGTCCTTTCGCTAATGCCTCTACACACTTCCTATAAAATGGCAATCAGAATATTTGGTACCAGGTTTATTGTGCTCAGCTAACTGGTTCTCTGAATCTGTCCCTGTCTCTCACTCTGTATCCCTTCCACCCCATCTCTTCATTAAAGCTGTTTTAGAAATTATGTTCCAATCCACATCGCACAATCTGTTTCCCATTTGCACATTTCTTTTCAGCCATTCTAGTTGCCGTGCACAACACTTGCAACAGCTAATCACCTTGGCTGCACTTTCTGTGTTCTGTCTTTCATCTTGCAACTCACCACACGTTCTTCCTTTTGACGGGCATTCATCATTTCTGGTCTGGCATTGTATCTTATGTACTTTTCTAGGATAGAAACTGTCTCATGTGCTCATTGATCCCTCCCTGGATTCTATAAATAAACAAATCAACCCAACCATCAACCACCCGAGCTACACATTTCACGAGCTATTTCCATAAACATTCCCCTGATGAACAAGCCCTTCAAGTTGACAAAAATACAAAAAGAAGCAAACAATCCTGCCTCCATAAAGAATGAATTAAGATTCTCCTGAAACTTGTTGCAGGTATAGAACTGGGAACAGTCTTTGTGTCATCTCTAGCAAGCAGCAATGTGCCTGTAATGGATCCAATGCATTCTCCACAAGCTCTCTGAGTCCTTTATAGCAGGTATAATTTTCTCTCCTTCTCTGAGATACACTAACAACTCTTCGTTCATTCATTCTGACTTATCTGCCTTAGCTGGCTCATTATAGAGAGTAAATCCTTCCTTCTGGTTTCCCTAAGTTACTTAGCTGGATACAGTATTTGCCTCATGATTTACTCTACTGTATAGCATTTCATTGTGTACGAGTTTACATGCAGCTTGTGTATTAACTTTGTTGGGTAAAATCACACCCAGAGTTTGGTGTACCAATTCAAGCATGCCATTTAAATTTCATAATTCCTTTAGCTTTCAGTGCGGAAGCTAAGTCACGGTATCTTCTGTAAGATACTGGGGGATAGACAGTAGCTGAAACTGAAAAATAAATGCACTGCATTTATGACTTATAAAGAACTTATATGCTGCAAAGAAGTTCTTACAGTCTCTATTAGCTTTCACAATTGCACCCTGTAATAACATCTAGAAAGCAGATAGTCACATGTTGCAATTTTTAAAGTGTTGCAAGCAAATATTAGAGTACCCTCCTAAAACTTTTGGAGTGGCATTACTCTATAATTACAAACCTCAATTATGAGCATCTTTGTTGTAATTTGTTCGTTGTTTTGCAGTTTGACAAACATTTACCACATTGCCTGTTTTGATTTCATTTGCATGGCATCTACTTTATGCACAATTTTTGGACTGGTTTTAGCAAGTGGAATATTGCGGCAGTAGAAGGGTGGTCCACTCTCCTCTCCTATCAGATTCCTTCTTTTCCAGTCCTTTATCTTTCCAATCCATCTGACTTCACCTATCACCTTCTAACTATCCTCCTTCTCCTCCTCCCACTTTTTTATTCTGCCGTCTTCTCCCTTCCTTTTCAGTCCTGAAGAAGGATTTCAACTTGAAACATCAACTGCTCATTCATTTCCAAAGATGCTGCCCGACCTGTTGAGTTCCTTCAGCATTTTGCTTGTGTTACTTAGGGTGGGAAAGGGCTCGGTTACTTTCCAGATGTGGAACCAAATGATTAATTTACAGCAGAAAGTAATGTTGGACTCAAAACCAGACACAAGCTCAAACTGTGATGTAGGTTCAATGAGTGTAAAGGAATCTGGTTTTCTCTCTGGACACAGGAGAAGATAGATGTGATGAACAAATTATCAAAGTGAGATGAGTAACAAAAGGACAGAAAAGAATTTTAAAATTCCACTTTTGCAATCTAAGATGGCACAAAAGGGTGTAGAAAGCTTATGTCTTTCCAGAGCTCCAGATTTCATTCAGTTCAGAATTTTTAAATGCACATTTACAAGTTGTATCTTCACTTAGAAGCAGTTTTAAAAACTAAGGATTCACAATGCACTCCAGTATAAAAATCCAGCTTCACATTAAAGTGAAGTACTGAGGAAATACCACATTGTCACAGGGTGCTGTCATTCTGCTACGACATTAAATTTATGTCCTCGAGGGATGCACAAATCTATCAGAAAAATAAGGAGATTCCATAGAATCTTGACAAACACTTATCACAAATTTACTAAACTCAGATTATTTATTATGTTCCCTACTTTAATCTTTTGCAAAATAATTTCATTAACTGAGAACATCCTCCAGGTTGGATCACTAGCTTATAACAGAATATTTTCTTTCTGTTTCTTTTATGTTTGGACTCGTTCTACTGGGAAACTTCACACAGCATAGCTGTCCAAGTAAAGTGAAATCAAGCCCTAGATATTACATAGCATAGCACTCAGACTATCATGAAGATGTTTTGGAGATTCTAAATTTCACACATAAAAAAGATAATTTATCAAAAATAATAGCATTTGAATTGATTGCTGCAATAAAATACCCTAATTATCCTAATATCATACAATGAACAAATCCTTACTGATACATCTGTTAATTGGTGATCGTATTTGCTATAAGTCCTCTCTTTCTACCTCTGTCATAGATGCAAAAGATCCAATTGTCATTACTCAAAGAAATCCAAGAAATTGCCCCAATACCCTTCTCAATACTTACCCCTCATTCAACACCTCAAAACTGATTATTAGGCCATTAGCAAAATGGACTAGATGTTGCTGATACGGACAAAAGTTAGTTGTCCCTCATCTTCTGCTTGAGTTGAACTGATCGAGATGAAGAGGGCATGCTGTGCTATTCCAGTCCTGTGTTAATTCCTGAAGAAAGCAAGTAATCTGCGGGAAGACTGAGCAAACATGATAGGTTATAGCGGGGGTCGGCAACCCGCGGCTCCGGAGCCGCATGTGGCTCTTTTACGTCTGTGCTGCGGCTCCCTGTTGCTTTGGGAAATAATTGGTTGTGGCGACCCTTTTCCTGGCACATCCGAACCGACTCACAATTAGATAGCCTACGGGGGTTTGCGAGCACAGAGCTTTGGAGCCTCTGCGCCACGGGGGGCAGGTTAAGGGAGGCTTAAAAGTGAGGCTGAAGATTTCGAATAAAGTTTTTTCCTTCGACTGCAGTTACCGACTCCGTGTCGTAATTTTAGTGCTGCGTGTAGCACACCGCTACATGGTCAGTATTTAATTAAAATGTATTTTATGTTAGTTTGTTAGTTTTTGAAATGTAAATCTAAATTTGAAGATTATGGTGATCTTGTACAATCTAAATAAGACTTTGTGGCGACCCATTTCCTGACACATCCGAACCGGCTCACAATTAGCCAGCGTTCAGGCTAAGGGAGATAGCCTACGGGGGTTTGTGAGTACGTGTCTTTTGCAGCATCCGCGCCCATGGGGGGCGGGTTGAGGGAGGCTTAAAAGCAAGGCTGTTTAGTTCGAATAAAGCTATCTTTGACTGCAGTTTACTGACTGCGTGTAGCAACCGCTACAACGTGTTTTTATCGCTGGCTGTCCAGAGGGGAGGTGCTGAAACGCTTTGTCGCGTGTCTGGAAGAAGAGAAAACTTTCCTGGGCAGCAAAGGGCTCACCTTTCCTGAGCTGGAACAGCCAGAGTGGCTGGAAAAGCTACACTTCATGGTAGACATAACAGCGCATCTGAACACGCTGAACACAGCTCTTCAACGGGGTAAGGACGTACAGCCCTGCACATGTTGGAGGATGTTTTGGCATTCGAGCGCAAGTTGACGTTGCTTGCCAGAGATTTACAGAAAGGCACATTGTCTCACTTCCCCAATTTGAGAGAGTTCAAAAAAGGTCACGACATGATAAATTCGGAGTATTTACATTGGGCAATCATCGCAATGCAAACATCGTTTGGGAAACGCTTCTGTGAGTTCAGAGAGGAAAAAAACACATTATCCTTCCTGGTCACTCCCCTAAGCATCGATCCATCCCTACTGAATACGACTGCATTGTCAGGTGTGAGTCAACCTGAACAAGGATGATAAATATTTTAATTGCCTATTATTTTACGTATATTCATATGCTTTCATTGTTCAGTGAAATAGTCCTTTTATTTTTCAGGTTGACAGCTGGCTGACGTTATTTTTGGTTTGCTGCTGGCGGCAAATTTAAGCTTGGCGTTTTTCATAAATACAAGAAGGACTCAAATAGACATTGAGTATTTTACTTAAAAGTAACCTTCAACCCAACGTCTTTTTTTCGGAGGTCAACATGTTTTTGTTGCATGCAGAAATGTAATTTCGTTTTCTCTGCAGGAGTTCATCAATTTCATAAATGCAACACATTATAGTTTGTTTATACATAGCATAAAGGCAAAACAAAACGTTGTATGCAGTGTTATTTCATTTTAAATGTCAAACGGGTTTTGCGGCTCCCAGTGTTTTCTTTTCTGTGGGAAACGGGTCCAAGTGGCTCTTTCAGTGGTAAAGGTTGCTGACCCCTGGGTTATAGCATGGATTCAGAGGAGGAAGAATAGAAGGAAGTTCAAGCGTGTAAATGACAACAGGAACTGATTAGGCCAAGTGGATTGTTCCTTACTTATTATGACGCAGAAGGAGGCCATTCTGTCCATTCCAACTATTGAGTGCCAAGAGCCCCATTCTTTATTCTTCTTTAGTCTTGCAACTTATTCTCTCGCCTCCCCTTTGAATCTACTTATGACTTACCACATAAAGCTAATCCTTTAATCTTTAATGCCACATACCTATTCTCAGAGGTAATTTCTGTTAGTCAATTGACTTAACCAGCTTGTCATTAGAATGCAGGAGTTTGGAATTCAATTCTGGTGTCCCCTGTAAGAAGTTCATAAATCCTTCCTGTGTGCACATGGGTTTCCTCCGGGGCTCCGGTTTCCTCCTACGTTCCAAAGATGCAATGGTTAGCGGGTTAAACAGTCATTACAAATTGTCCTGTGATCAGGTTAGTGTTATATTGGTGGGTCACTGAGCAGCGTGGCTCAGTTGGGCTAGAAGGACCTGTTCCACAATATAGCACTAAATTAAGAAATAAGATGCAGCCAAGTTTGAAGTGTTGCTTCAGCATAAGTATGTGGGAACCTTTGTAAGACTCCGTGCTTACACTGGCCATCATGAGGAGGCCAGCTCTGGGCCACTGGACATGATACCTAGAGTTGTGAATGTAGGCTCAGACTGTAGCATACTGGACTCTTCTTGACATTAAACTGGAGTGTGCAAGATGAACTTAGCTGGATCATCCAGGGAATATATCCTTATTGTGGCAACTGACCCTCTTCAGTCTGATTCTTGCAGTGTATTGGAGACTTGACTCAGGAAGTTCATGGGTACACTGAAGAATTCCAGCTAGATTAGAATTTCCCTGCATTAAGACTGAAAAGAAAGCAATTTCCTTATGGCAGTGCTGTACATTTGGATCAGATTTATCCTTCAATCTGGTGCATAGTCTTGTGGCGTCAACTGCACATTACACACCTCAAATCCTGACAATTATTCAGCAAGAGAAATGTTCCAGATCAACACAGTGTATCTGATTATGCTCCTGGCATTTGCAAGTGAAAGCAAGTCATTTTTAATTTCTGTCTGCCTAGGACTTCAAAGAGCGATGATGCAGCTTTACAGCATAGAGCAATTATATCTTTTATTGTACAGGAAATATCACTGAAATGTTGGCGCAGCAGTCGACGTGAAAGTGAGTATCAGCCCTGTAACCTCTCCAGCCTCTCAGTGAGGGATTAAGAATAGGTCCATCGTTTGCCAAGTCTGCGGATTCCAACATGGTGGCAGTGAAACAGTTTAAAACCGAATCACAGATTATAAAGTTTGACTGGAAATAATTCAGCTATGCAGAATGAGGCCTCAACTCTTTGATGTTAGATCAGTCCAGCTCCGAAACAAGAATACTGGAAGGTTTGCATTTACAGATTCCTGACTAAAAAGCACAACTGTTGGGGGGGAAAAAATCTAATTCCATTCTGTATCCAAATTTCCCTGAAGCAGGATATTGGTTTCAATTAAGTGCCAAGTTATTATATTTAGAGGTAAAACTTCAGAGTTGTGGTGGTACTTTAAGGAAGTTTTGAGCACAGATGGTAATTGAGCCTCTTACATCCTTCAAAACTTGATGGATGTGTAAAGCATAATTAAGAAAACGTGACTCTTAAACTCTGGTATTATATTTGCATCATGTAACTAAGTCTGAATAGTCACTAGTGTAAGTTGCAATTATATTTTCTAAAATAAATATGAGACTAATCTATCTGACTTATACCACTGCACCACAAGTATTTTGCAAGGGCAAAAGAAAGTATAAGCATGCCAACGGTTTTCACTCTTTTCCTGCCTCACACTGTCAAATGAAGAAGGATCTGTATGTTAATATTTTCCCCCTACTTTTGAAAGCTGAAGCAGTGTGACGGCACGTTGATTGATTGCCAATGCTCACCCAATTAATCTAAAAACGTGCACTACTCCTGGTCATCTCCTGCCAGGATTGTATTTCCGATTTCACACTCTGCAAAGCAAATCACTTTTAAAAGTCATTTTTCAACAGCCGCCCCACCTGGCCCTCTCATCAGGCGGGGTAACAGGGGCACCTGACCCTGTGGTCTGGCCTTGGGCACTGATCACTAAACCATGCCGCGGATGGTAACAACACGGCTGCTCAAACTTGCAACTTCAGTCAGGGTACTTCCTCACCGCACACTCAGCTCACACAAAAATAAATACAAACATGGCACTCTGGGAGCTGGGCCCTGACAGCATCCCTTACTTACTCGACAGAAGCTGACATGTTCCAGAGTGATGAATTCCGCAGGAGGGTCATGCCTCGATGATCGTGTTTATGTTAGGATGGTTGAAGGGAACTACCGCAGGGAGTAGCGAGGAGGACTTTGGAGTGGTGGTTAGGTAACTGGTTTCAGTGTTAAGGGCTAATTTGCTTCTCACAGAGTAATGGAGACATAAGGAACTGCTGACTTGCAGGACAAACATCAAAACAAGACTTCAAGCTGTATATAGACCTGTTTTGATTAGGTGAAAATTACATCGTTTGAGAGGGGTAGGGACTACCAGACCCAGGATGGTATCCAGTGCCAGTATTCCCTAAGGATGTTGGAGGAGTACAGTATTTCAAGACTTTTGTTTCCTTAATTAGGCCGGGTCGTCGCCTAGATTGACATCGCTCCCAGACGATAACAGGGCACCGAGTGAGTTAGTGTATTGCATTAAAAAAAAGCATTAGTGTTATTTCTTTCAGAATGTCCATCAGTTGTTGAATGGCTTCATACCAGCAAGACGCTTGCTGGTATTTTATTTGCTCGTTCATTCTTGAGCCTCATTAAACAAACTTCTACTTAGTCTTGACAGACAGTGAGATCACCTGTACCGCCCATTGCATACCAGTTCCCCAGTCCCATCCACCTGCTCAAAAATCAAAGAAGTTGAGTGATCCAGACTGAACAATATAATGCAAGCATGAAGGAGGATCTCTGCATAGAAACACTGGTCAGAGGGAGTTATCCATCTCACAGCAGAATCAAAAGTTTAAGAATAATTCTGTTTAATAGTAAAATTACACTGAAATGCTACTCAAGTAAAAACAACCTATCATGACCTCAGTGTATTTGTTGTGAAAATATTAGCATGGTTTCTAAAGGGTTAATGTGTTGACACAAAAGATTCTGCATTCCAAATAGGCAAAGTTTATCTTTGGGTAATTTTTTTTTTATCAGTCACTGCTTACATTCCAAGTTGGTGAAGATAAGCTTGTTGTTGACAGAGCAAGCTATTAGGTCTTTTTATACTTAAAACAAGAAATATTTTGAAGACACATATATATTTACTTGTACCCTCAAAATATGAAGATATGTTTGTACTTAGGAAGAATGTCATGAGCAAATTGCAGTTTTTGAACATTAATCATAAAGGTGTTGATTTTTCAAGCATGTTAGTTGGGCCCATTCAGCAAACATGTACAGCTCAGATGGATAAACACAAGAAAGGCTGGACAAAGCAATGCACACAAAAATAAACTGCAGGAACTCAAAAGGCCAGGCAGCATCTATGGAAGTGTATAAGCATTCGACATTTCGGGCTGAGACCCTTCTTCAGGACTGAAAAGGAAGGTGGAAGGCACCTGAAGAAAAAGATGGGGCAAGGGGAAAGAGGATAGCTATAAGATGATAGGTGAAGCTGGGTGGGTTGGAAACGGATGGAGAAGAAGGTATCTGATAGGAGACGAGAGAGGGCCATAGGAAAAAGGGAAAGAGGAGGGGACCCGGGGGAGGTTATAGGCGGGTGAGAAGAGTTAAGAGGCCAGAATGGTGAATAAAAGAGGGGAGAGGGAGAGAATTTTTTTTATCAAAAGGAGAAATCAATATACATGCCGTCATGTTGGCAGCTACCCAAACAGAATAGAAGGTATTGCTCCTCCACCTTGAGGGTGGCCTCATATTGGCACAAGAGGAGGCCATGGACCAACAAGCCGGTGAATGGGAATGGGAATCAGAATTAAAATTCCTGGCCAACAAAAAGCTCCACTTTTGCTGGATGGATTTTGGTATCATTTTCCACTGAGACATGAGGATGATGCGGAGCCATTACACAGCCTTAGGTAAAGTGCTCATGAAGTTAAGAAGGCTGCACTGAGCATGTGATCCTCTGTACCAATATATGGTTCATTGTCTGATGTCTGAATATTCCCAATTCATGGCTTTAGCTGACAAGGTACCCGTGAAATAAAAAAGAAACATTCTCTGTAATATTCTGTACTATTTTCCTTGTCCTAAAGAGGTTCAGGGCTGGTAGCAGAAGTAATGACAATGCTTACATTTCCTGGTGTATGATGGCACATGCTGAACTTTGGACTGGACCTGCTTTGGTTAATACTGGTTCTCCATATGCCACTGCTGAGACCTTGCACTAGTACCATGTACGTTGTTTGTCTGGCATGAAGCAGATTATTTTCTTGTTAAAAGAATGGACAGCCATCAGCTTGATATATACATTTTGCTCATAATCAGAGATGCAAATTTGATTTAATTAGATTTTCCTTTAATGAGGGAAAACCTCAGATAGGATTGGATCTTGTTTAGCAGAAGCACTCAGAGATGCTTGACAACTTTCAGGAACTAAGGTAAACTGTCAGATGCAGTGAAAGCATATTTTGGTTGAGGAATTTCAATCCAGTGCTGCTCTATTGCCTTCACTTTTCATTCACAGCAAAGGAAATCAGTAAATTCTTCAGCGAGCGGATGTACTACTTCAGATGTGAAGGATGTCAAAAAGATTTGGATGTGATTTCTATTTTTCTCAGGACATTAATAATCTCAGACTTCCTTTTCAAAGATTTATCAGGATTGTCATCTGCTTTTAAAAATAACAAAAACTGTCACATCAAAATCTCCCACATCTTGATGCCCCTTTAACCTCTTAAAAAAATTGTGGAATTTGCAATAACCTTTCCAAATCAGAAGCTGGCATACTCGTGTAACATCATAAAATTCAGGAACAGTAGGAATTAAACACCTACTGTATTTTTCCTCACTTCTGAACTCAGAGGAAGGGTTACAACACAATACAGACAAGCTGAGTGTTGGAAAAGGAGTACTTGCTGCAAGAATGGCCACTGTCTTCTCAGGACACTGAGGAACCTTGAAAGACTTGTGTTCAGTATGCAGGAAGCAGCTTCCCTGTGCAATTGTTGCTGAAGAAGTTGCCAGGAAGATGTCTGCAGTTTCCCGAAATCCCCTGCTTGAACAGTGGCATGTTTGGGAACTGGTAATTCTGTAATATAGTCAAATGCTCCTTCCAGAGACGAATAGAAAAGTAACATTGACCACATATCAAAAGTTCACCACTTTGCTCATGCAGCATCCCTTAAAAGTGAGCAGCAAAGCATCATGGGTGATGTGTCTCTGCAAGAATCCAGAGCCAAAGCTTCTGAGAGTGAAGGTTTGAGACCAATGCAGACCTGTGTATAAGCTTCTTTTTTGAGGGTTTCAATAGTCAAGATGTGACTGAGGAAAACCTTTATCTATTACACCTGCAGCTACGTTGAGTGGAGGTTGAAGCCTGCTAGAAAAGGGTTTGATGCTACCTCCTTTGCCTGATGTCCTTCACCAACTTTTTGCTCATTACTTATCCGATAAATGTGGAAAGGCTTCTCTTCTGGTACTTCAGCTCACAGATTTGAAGAAGGAACTTGCTGACGCCATCTTGGGCTTATGTTGCTGGGAAGCCAGTTGAGGTCAGTCTACTTCAGGTTGGTTTTGCGGGGTTCCTATAACACAAAGAAAACATTCTTCCCCCCCACCCCCCACCCCCATCATTTAACTAATGTTTATTTTCAGCCACATGCACTGTTAAAAGATGTTCCTTCTCAGAGTGGGCATTACCAATCAACATCAAGACGAATGTGACGGAAATCTCTCAAGGAGTGAATTTTAAGGAATACAGTCTATTGGTATGATTTAGACAAGATGGAGACTGGGGGCGAAGCGTAAGAGTATCTAGAGGCCTTGGATAAGGGGGTTAGCCTATGAGGTCAGACTGAGTCACCTTACTAAAATCCTGAAAAATGAGAAGGAATCTTATAGTATCATATAAAATTATGAAAGGGATAGATAATGTATGAAAATTGTTTCCACTGATAATTGAGGGGTAGAACTATGAGGCATCAACTCAAGATTCAGTGGAGTAGGTTTAGAACAGAGATGAAGAGAAACTGCTTTTCACACAGAGTGGTAAATCTGCAGAATTCTCTGCCCAGAGAAGCAGTAGAGGCTACCTTATTAAATATATTTATGACACAGATAGGCAGATTTTCGTTAAGCAGTGGAATTAAGGCTGTGGGAAAAAAAAGCAAATAGCTGAAGCTGCGTCCGCAGCAAGATCATCCATGATCTTAATGAATGGATTGAATGGAAGAGAAGGCTTGACAAACCAGTTGATGTACTCCTGCTGCTATTCTTCTGGATCAAATGTGTATACATGACCACCAACTGACACAAAGATGTGGGTAAACTTTATTAATTCAAACTAAATCAACCTTGCTGGTGGTTCAGAAGGCAGCTTCTGGGTTAATATCTTCTGATGACAGATTTGGTGTGCTGTTTGGTTGCAAAATCATTGGACAAGTTTTGCTTGTCCATGAAGTTTAATGGGTTTCCTACTTCTCCATTTTTTGACACTGCTGAGCTGATGTTAGGAATCCACTCGGGAAATCTTGAACATAAGAGATTCTGCAGATGCTGGAAATCTAGGGTAACACATACCTTGCTTTTCCAATACTGATGAAACATCAACTGTTGATTCCTTTCCATAGATGTGCTTGACCTGCGGAGTTCCCCTAGCATTTTATATGAGTTATTCAGGAAATGTTGAACATTTTATCAAATCTAAAAGTATTTTTTGGAGTCTTCTGGCCCTGCAGCAAGAATGGGCTTGGTCACACAAAGTGGTGAAGACCGAGTGTAATTATTTTGTTGCATGGAGAATCATTGCCAAACTCCATAGAGCTGAATCAGTTCTTTCCTCCTGTGATACTACTTTTAATCAGAGAGTTAAAAACTGATCTAAGCATTTCTGCTATTTTGCCCAGGGAAAGTCAAACGTTTTAACGTAGAAACATAGAAAACCTACAGCACAATACAGGCGCTTCAACCCACGATGCTGAGCCGAACATGTACTTACTTTAGAAATTACCTAGGGTTACCCATAGCCCGCTATTTTTCTAAGCTCCAGATACCTATCCAAGAGTCATTTAAAAAACCCTATCGTATTCGCCTCCACCACCGTTGCCCGGCAGCCCATTCCACGCACTCACCACTCTGTGTGTAAAAAACCTACCCTGGCATCTCCTCTGCACCGAGCACCTTAAAACTGTGCCCTCTCGTGTTAGCCATTTCAGCCCTGGGAAAAAGCCTCTGACTATCCACACGATCAATGCCTCTAATCATTTTATACACCTCTATCGAGTCACCTCTGATCCTCCGTCACTCCAAGGAGAAAAAGCCAAGTTCCCTCAACCTATTCTCATAAGGCATGGTCCCCAATCCAGGCAACATCCTTGTAAATCTCCTCTGCACCCTTTCTATAGTGAGGTGGACAGAACTGAGCACTGTACTCCAAGTGGGGTCTGACCAGGGTCCTGTATAGCTGTAACATTACCTAGTATTTTGAACCTTTCGTAAGCTTTTCTTTCCTTCCTGACTAGATTCTCAACAGCCTTTGTACACCATGGTTCCTGTACCCTAATTAACGGCTGTTCTTTTTTGAATCAGAGAGGAAAAAAAATCTCCCACTTTCACTATCTTCTTTTGCCTTTTCAAATGGTATTCTCTTGTAACATGGAATGAGTTCTATACTATACTGGCCCCTATCAATCTCTTCCTCCTATCATTCAGGGAAAGTGAACATCAGATTAAGCCAACAATGCCAGACCACTGGACAAGTACAACTGGATTCTAGACATAAATGACAATGGGAACAAGATGTCCTAAAGTTTATGAAGTATGAAAAGTAAGAGCCTTCGCAGGAAACTGGTAGCATTCCTCTATTGATGCAAAAATTGTATTTTCTGGTGCACATTCTACAGGACCACAATAAGCAGCCTGGTGTTGCAAACTTAAAAGCATTACTTAATGATTTCTGTAAAGAGTTTTCAAGGATGAATTAACAAACTGCTTTGCTTAAACAATAATGATGATTACTTCATTAATCTTCTATGATAAATGAATTATAAAAGAGCTAGAGTCAAATCAGTCAGCTTCCCATTATAGCTTCGAACAAATAAATGAATGGATTGTATCAGAATGCTAACACTATTCACTGTGAAAGGCTCCCCCAGTATTGCATTGAGTGTCAACCTAGAAAGGATATACAAATCATAGTGGACGATTACAGTCAATAATGAATCTCATGACAAAACTTTGCTTATAACTTAACTGCTTAATGCAATCATTTATTTACTTCCAAATTGCTCTGATTCTGACAAATGAAAAGCAATACTAATAGACCATCACCTCTTACTTTCATAAGGTAACTTATGTAAGTATACAGAAGTTACTGTATCCTCAAGGTTTAAAGGTCTTCTTAAGTTTTAACTTTATAAGTGTAAAATGGCACATACAAAGTAAAAGGTTTAAAATGAGAGAGTAATCAAAATATGAGTCTTCGGCAGTTGGGGGGGGGGGTGACAAAAAGTGAAATTTAAATATTTGTTTGCCACTTGAGATTAACACTCTGGCTATCCTTCATCATTAGCCCAGAGCTGTGCATGATGGAAGCTTCTGAATAGTTATGGCATAACTCTTGCTGAAAGTCTTGGTTGCCTTTTCAGTCACCATTATAGGCCTGAGGATAAGGTTAAATCACGTTATTTTCCATTAATCTTGTCCATCATGTTAATACTGAACCTCTTTTGATGCATAAACTAAATCTTGCCCTGGGTTATGGCATAATTTACTGTAAATAATAATTGATATAATTTAAAAAATTAGATTAAAATGCATCAAACTTACACACAGAAATGATATGCAGCTATAATTATTTCATGTGACTCCATTTTAGTTTTGGAAATATTTTATAATTAGCTAATTAAATAGAATATGCTCAGGCACTGACCTTGAATAAGAAAACTAGAATGGAGGAAAAAAAACAGTTGAATAATATTTTGTTAATCTGTACTTTTGATCTTTATTTTGCTTAAAAAATAGGTTCCATCATAGAATTTCTCTAAAAAATAAAATACGCATTATTTTGACAATTAATCATCTATTGCGAACATTACATGACTTATTCTACTAACATTGTTTCTTATTTGCAGAAAAATTCAGTGAAATTTCGGAGGGCCTATATCATCATCAAACCTTTGCTAGTGATTAAAAATTAAGTTCTTAAACCTGACTTTACTCAGAATTACGCTTGACACAGGCTAACAATTCTTCTCAACACCAACATTGCATTACTTCCCTTGGTCTGCAGTGCAACACTATAACAAAGTTCAAAGGAAAAAAACATGGGCAGGAAATTAGAATTGTGAACAGCCATATTCTGGGCACGAGAAGTGCAGTTAGTGCTCCAAAAAGGCACACATAAGGCATATTTGTAAGATTGAATCACATGGAACACCTATGTGGTACAGACACGTATGCAGGCAATGTCTGACAATGTGTGCAGAATGGACAGATCAATTTGTGAATCTGGTATTGATGTGGCACTTCTTTTGCCATTTGAGGCTCAACACCTTGGCCAATGTGCTTTTTTAACCTTGCACAGCTGAATGTGAGCTTGCCATGTAATCCTAGCAGTGCTGCTTAAAGGGTTCAACTACATATGGGATGGGTTCTTTTTTTGATTGCATCTGGCTGTTGCTTTGATCTTGCATGAATTTGGTCATCAATGTTGTTGTTTCAGGTCACAGGGATCCGCAAAGAGTGGCGTAGCGCATGCCAAAAGGGTTTCGTTCTGACTTCAATGCATCTGTGTTGACCAGCTGTTTTCAGCTGTCTGCATTAGGAGAATGAGTACAGGGCCCAGAGAACTGAGGGGGCTTCTAAGGGAGGCATGTGAACCATACATTCACCATATGGGATATTCAGAATAATTTGGGGTGCTTGGTAAATCATTCATTTACTAGCACCTCAAGGTAGCGGGTGTGGTAGATCCCTGCACCTCAATGCTCATATTGAAATTTGTCTCTTCCTATGGCTAAGACTGAAATTTTATTTCTGTTTTCATCTGGTGGAGTTTTTGCAGTCAGCATAAATGTTTGGTGACATTTTATTTAGTCATCATTAAAAATTTTGGACAAATACAAGTTACAGGACCTTTAGATTGGTTATGATAATTTCAATTCCTGCACTTTCACAATCAGCCATCGTCGCCCGTGTTCAACAATTCGCTCTTTCATCCCCCTGCCCCTTACCTCACGCACCCCAGCTGAATTACCAAAGTCCCCAGTAAGCCTATTTTGTTGTTATATTTATGACCACGTGTTGTTGGCCTATAACCTGTCCTCTAAATTTGCATTTTTAAGACACATTCTTAAAACAAAATATTGTCAGCAGGAAGCATATCAGGGTAAAAATATAAAAGGCAACTGCAACTTGGTTTTCAGGGTTTTTTTTTATTTCAATTATAGAATTTATAAGCTTAGTTTTATTTGTATATTGAAACATCAAAACATTCAATGAAATACATCTTCTGGCATCGGTGGCTAACACAGCACAAGGACTATGCTGGGGACAGCCTGCAAGTGTTGCCATGCCCACAATTTACAAAACGTAACACGTACGTCTTTGGCATATGGAAGGGAGGCAGAGATCCTGGGACAAAAATCAAGGGTTTTTGTGGAGAACATAGAAACTCATTACATACAGTGGCAGAAACCTCAATTGCTGATCGTTGGTACTCTAAAGCTTTATGCTAACTAGTACACTGTGTACTAACATGGAAATGTTCAGCATAGGTTAAAAATGAGGATCGCACTGTCTGACTGTCACTGTGGCAGAGAAGTGACATGGGGCTATGTTTGTCTGCTTTTCTTTATAATAAAAATGCTTACATTTAAATGTAACTGTCATGAATGTAAAAGCTTATTCTTCTGTTTCTTCTTTTTATATGCTTTTATTATGAATAAAGTATATATTTCGAAATAAGGTAGAAGAGTTTTGGCATCATCCCTCAGTTTGACTTCCAAAGTTGTACAAGGTCAGACACAGAGAATATATTCACAGAAAAAATATTCTCACACTTCAATGTTATCTTTTTTCTACATATATGCATCTTTTTCAATGCTACTATACTTTTTTTTTACCATAATAGAGGTGACCAGGACTGTACATTGCACTCTGACCATAAGCTAAACAGAGAGTGATTCAGGCTTACCGTAGCTTCTCTACACTTCAATTCCAATGCCTCAGTGTCACCCACTGTATGGCCGCAGATTGTAAATCATGGAAGCCAGTGTCTGGTATCCCAAAAGTAGTCACGATGCTCTCGTGAGGAAGGGAAAAACAATATATGTCATGTTCTCATGAAGTGAGTTCACTGGAATGCTAAAAGAATGACTCTGCAGTCTACTCCACGCTGGCAGACTGCTGCAGTGCTCATGACGGAGTCTTGCACAACTTTGACATTATAACAGACTAGATGTAGTTACCAGATATTCAGCAAACAGCTGCCCAGAAGCATGGGATGAGGTAAATGTTAAATAAGAAGAAAAGGATGAATCAAAATCAGAATTAACCAAGAAACATAGAAACATGCTGATAATTTTACACAGGTGGGTACAAATCATGTATGCAAGAGCATTTTAGCTTAGCTAGTATTCCTACAAGTTCCCTACTTTTAGTGTTGCAGGAACACAAAAAACCTACAGCACAATACAGGCCCTCCAGCCCACAAAGCTTTGCCGAACATATACCTACTTTAGAAATTACTTAGGATTACCCATAGCCCTCTATCTTTCCAAGTTACATGTTCCTATCTAGGAGTCTCTTAGAAGACCCAGTTGTATCCTCCTCCACCACCGTCCTCGCACTCACCAGTCTCTCTGTAAAAAACTTACCTCAGACATCTCCTCTGTACCTACTTCCAAGCACCTTAAAACTGTTTCGTCTTGTGTTAGCCACTTCAGCCCTGGGAAAAAGCCCCTGACTACCCATACGATCAATGCTTCTCATCACCTTATACACAATTAACATCACCATCTTATATGATGTGAAACTTGTTGTTTGGCAGCAGCAGTGCAAAGACATGAAATTACAATAAATTACAAAATAGATTGTGCAAAAACAAAAGGAATAATGAGGTTGTGTTCATGGGTTGAAAGTCTGATAATTCAGGGGATGAAGACTGAATTGTTGACTGCAGATCTTCAGCCTTATCCCCAGCGGTAGTAAGGAGAAGAAGTCATGTATTAGATGGAGAGGGTTCACGGTAATGGATTCCTCACTCTTGAGGCACTTCCAGATTGGTGGGGAGGGTTGCACCGCTGATGCAGCTGGCTGACCCTATCACTCTCTACAGCTTCTTGTGATCCTGTGCATTGGACTTTCCATACCAGTCAGAAGGGTCTCCACTGTATATCTATAGAAAATACATACAACATCTCCTCAAACTCCTAATGAAGTAGAACCATTGGCATGCCTTCTTCATGACTGCATCAATGCTTTAGGCCTAGGATAGATCCTTTGACACCCAGGAACTTGAAGCTGCTTATTCCTTCTACCGCTGATTACTCAGAGTGGACCGGTGTGTGCTCTTCTGACTTCTTTTTCCTGAAGTCCACAATCAATTCTTTGCTCTTGTCAATGTTGAGTGCAAGGTCATTGTTGCAACACCACTCAACAAGCTGATCCACCTCACTCTTGCACACCTCCTTGCCACCAACACATGGAGGAGAATGAACCACCAAGTCATTGTAGACTGCTCTTTATGGAGTGTTCTCATTTATAAACAAGACATTCAACACAATCCAGTATCCTTTTTGCAACTTTCCTCTATCATTCTCAGTGTCTATTAGGTTATGATGTAACACAAAGGTAACACAAAAAAAAATCCAAATTTATAAGATTTGCCATGTTGGATACTATGTACATGTGAACCAATTAGCCTTTTGTATCCTGATAGTATCTATCTATTTTGTTCACAGATAGAGTATAGTAACAAGTCCTTCTGGTTGAACAATCCTGTGCTGCTAAATTTTATCCATGTGAGAAATTGACCCATTAAGCTGTATATATTTGGAATGTGGGAGGAATTCACGCTATCAATAGGAGAAGGTAAAATCTCCTTACAGACAATGATGAGAATTGAACCCGGGTCACTGGTGTCATACGAGCATTACACTAACCACTACACCAACTGGTGTACAGCATCTCCAGTGTAGCGTTCCCCAATAAAGCTAAAGCTTGGCTGGTAGAAACCTGCTTTTCATTTGATGAAACTGTGAAAAACCTCTGAAGGACATCATCCAACATCAGACTGAGCCTTCTGACCAGGAGGGGCAATTGGGTTGCTGACAGCTAATGAAGGTATCTGTTCAATAGAGATTCTGATATCACCAATGATATCCCCAATGAGAAGATAGGAGGCACATTATCCATTGTGTCCTGCAAGTCCGCAGGGGCGACAGTTGCATTCCTAGATACCTGTTGGAAAACAGACTTCTTGGTGTGTCTGTGTGACAGATCTAGATGCTGGTGTCTACAGCTCTGGCCGTAGCTATCTGAGACTATATAACAGTAAGCATTTCTTCATCAAACACACCATTATTGTTGGATCCAGCAGTGTGCTCTTGCCAAAAGAAACAGTTACTAGATGCTTTCTCTAGATCTAAAATATTAACACCTTTTCTTTCCATAGATGCTGACTCTCCTACTGAATGTCTCCAGTTTTTCTGTTTTTATTTCAGAGTTCCACCTTCTCCAACTATTTTTGATTTTCAGTGTGCTTCGGACACCATTTCTAGGTTTCACTACAAGCTCTGTAGAAAGCCCTGCAGCAGCTTAAGACTTAACTCTTCCATGTTAAAACATAGAACATTAAAACACAGTACAGGCACTTCCCTATTTTTTAACCTACATGAAGATCAATCGAACCCTTCACTGCTATATAGTTCTCCATTTTTGTATCATCCATGTGCCTGTCTCAGAATTTCTTAAATGCCCCTAATGTATTTGCTTCTACCTCCACACTGGCAGCATGTTCCACACACCCACCACTCTCTGTAAAAAATAAACTTACCTCTGAAAGTTCCTTGATGGAGACTTTTTGGGCAGACCTGTCAAGGAAGCAAACGCTTCATTTGCAAACCCATCAGTTTTCCCATTGAAGTGCTACTTTAAAGTTTAACTTGAGTTCTATGATTGTGGTCAAGCCTAACCTCTGGGGACCTGTGGCCTGTGTCATTCTTCACTTGCTCAGTCTGGAAGAAATCCACAACACTGAATCACTACAGGTCCATTGTTGCTTTGATCTGTCCTCTATATTATGCTCAGTGTAGGAATCCAAGCGGATGATGGAGAGGGGTCAGTTCAGTGGTTGTGAATCTTAGTTTTTCTCTCTTGACCCAATCAGTTTGCAGTTCTGAAAGGATTAAACAAAGGTAGGGTTTTTGTGAGGGAAGATTATGGTAGGTGCGGTGCAAGGTAAGGGGAGAAGTGAAAGGGACATCTCTACATGACCCTGAAGCTTTGAAACCCAAAATTGCTGTGGGTTGTGATGCAATGAGAAGATAGCTTGTAGCATCTTCTGTGCTTTTAGCCTTGCCTGTGATCGTGGGTTTAGTAATGGCATGCACTCTCTACTTGGTGAGGGGATGATGATGCAGTTGCTCCCATGTCCTCAAGACATCTTCCAACATTCCCCTGCCCCTCCGTTCCCCGCATACGCACACCCTCCTCTCTCCCCATCATTTAGATGCTACAATAGGCAACTATGTACCAACCTGCCCTGCATGACGGACAACTGTATGCAAGTGAACATGACACATGTGCTTGCATGATGTGCCCCCCTTAGCAGTGAGATCCAGGCATGAATTTGACAGCAGAACTAAATGTGAGATGTTATGAAGCATTTGGCAAAAATTCCTGACAGGCTGTCAATAGGTGTGTGTGTGTGTGTGTTGCTTCAAGCAGAATTTGCTGCAACTTTGGGCAACAGTATTAAAAGATGCAACACCAACTTAACACAAGTGAGATCATAGAACTTGTTTTCCTGTATTTAGGACGTTTCATTTGATTCCACAGAACGGAGGATTCCACATAACATTGTTGTGCTTTCTATTATCCTAAATCCAAGTTCTAAGGTCTTAATCCTCTCCCAGTACCCTCACAGTGCGTATATACAGGGCGTCTATTCTTTACCATCAGCTCCATGATTATGTTAACACAGACATCCCACCCTGCAAAAACTCATTTCAGGGAGGTAGCAACCCCACCCCCCACAACCCCATATCAACCCCCCGCCATAGACCTCCAAGGGTGTATGTAATACTTTGTTTAGTGTTTTTGTCTAATCTGTAAACCAAGTTGGGTGTATGCAGCAAATGTGACATTAAAATATGTACTTATAATATATTGGAGTCATTTTTTTATTCTGTTACAACTTTAAACAAGTCTACAGGGAGTTTGGCTTCATCATGTAGGACATCAATAGAGTAGCTCCTTAGCAGCTAGCCAGCTAGTTTAAATAACGTTCGCTATGCTAATGAACAAATGACAGCTGTTAACATGTCTTTTACATTTTAACCCATCATGGGCAATAGAAAAGTTACCTTTGCAAACAGTGCAGCGAGCAACACTGTCATTATTTTTGAGGTGGACTGTAAAGCCCGCCCAGAGAGAAAACTGATAGGTCTACTTAGACCATTCAGGATGCTCTCTCTCTTCTTCTCCCTCTCCCTCTCAAAAAAATCAATTTCCGAGATGTTGGATATAACTTGCGGGCATCAGGGAGCCGCAATCAATATGCGGGAGACTCCTGGAACTTCCGGGAGAGTTGGGATGTCTGTTAACACTGGTAAAGTATGGAAGCACAATGCATTTCTGTGTTCCACTCTTCCACGTCTCCATGGACAAACTGAAGTCCAGCACTTTTGCCAGCATCTGTTGCAATGACTATGCTCCTCCACTTTAAGATGAGACTAACAACGGGTCAAGACAGGAGCAAAACATCAAAACAGAGTATTTATTTACTTATTGAGAAACAACGTGGATTAGGCCTGTCCAGCAATCCTCTGGTTTAATCTGAGCCTAATTACAGGACAATCTACAAGGACCAATTAAGCTACCAACTGGTACATCTTTGAACTGTGGAAGGAAACAGGAGCACCCGGAGGAAACCCACATGGTCACAGGGAGGACACACAAATTTCTTACGGGCAGTGACAGAAATTGAACCCAGGTTGCCTCTAACCACTACCCTATCATGCTGCCCCATTATGGTTTGTAGCAGCTTCAAGGAGCATTGAGCAAACAGGCGTTAACTGCACCATTTTTATCCTGGGCTTGTGTAATGGAAATACCCAGTTTTTACCTCTCCAGTATTTTCCATAGTTGTCTGATAGGCACTGCAGTAGAGCTTAGGCTGAGGTAAATCGTTCTGAAGCTTTACCTTCCTCTGATCTAAGAGTATGTACTGTATAACACTCCTTCAAGGCCAGGAGACAATCTGAGGCTTCTTCTATCACTCCACACAACTTAAGCTATTGAATATTTTATTAAAACTGTGTTATTTGTAGCTGCTGAGGTCAGTAACAAAGTACCTCCTCTAATACACTGAAATGCATTTAATGCAAGGTTTAAGGTATTCCTAATGCAGCAGTCATTAGATGTTTAATGAGTTGTCTGATGTCCTTCCATGCTATGAAAATCACAATCAATTCACTCCTTGCTTTGAGTCCAATTACATATGTTTGCCAAAAACTACCGAAACAAACATTTTGACCCTTTACAAATATTTATTATATTTGAAAGAAAGGTGTAGATAGTGAGTTTTACAAGCAATGAGCCCTATATTAAAAATATAGCCATTAATCTTATTTCTTTTCTTCATATTCATACTACTGTTAACTTCCTATTTTTCTTATCTTAGCCATTCTCACAGGCAAGAGGGCTTGGCAAATTTTTACCACTGTATCTGTTACCTGTAGTGTTACACCACTACAGGTGAGCTTATTAACAATACTTGCACGATGTTAAGAGCACTAAACTATTTAATGTTTCAATTAGTTCAAATCTACATTAATTTTGTTGGAAACTATTCACCTTGACAATTCTTATTACAATCACAACGTGAAAGACCAATATGCATATTGAATGGAAAACTCAACGAAAGGTAGTGGAGCAAACAGGAGGAAATCTGCAGATGCTGGAAATTCAAACAACAACACACACAAAATGCTGGTGGAACACAGCAAGCGAGGCAGCATCTATAGGGAGAAGCACTGTCGACGTTTCGGGCCGAGACCCTGCGTCAGGACTAACCGAAAGGAAAGATAGTAAGAGATTTGAAAGTAGTGGGGGGAGGGGGAAATGCGAAATGATAGGAGAAGACCGGAGGGGGTGGGATGAAGCTAAGAGCTGGAAAGGTGATTGGCGAAAGTGACACAGAGTTGGAGAAGGGAAAGGAACATGGGACGGGAGGCCTCAGGAGAAAGAAAGGTGGGGGGAGCACCAGAGGGAGATGGAGAACAGGCAAACAACTAAGTATGTCAGGGATGGGGTAAGAAGGGGAGGAGGGGCATTAACGGAAGTTAGAGAAGTCAATGTTCATGCCATCAGGTTGGAGGCTACCCAGCCGGTATATAAAGTGTTGCTCCTCGTAAAGATAATGGATTCGGCCCAGCACATTAAGGGTAAAGTCTTCCCAATCATTGAGCACTGTCATAGGAAAGACACATCCATCATCAGAGCTCCTCACCACCCAGGCTATGCTCTTCTTAATGCAGCCATCTGATAGAAGGTACAAGAGACTCAGGACTCACACCACCAGGTTCAAGAACAGTTACTACTCCTCAGATTTCAGGCTCTTGAATAAAAGTCGATAACTACACTCACTTGCCCCATCATTGAAATGTTCCTACCTCCACTGATCTCACTTTCACTTGCCCCGACATTGAAATGTTTCTACCTCCACTGATCTCACTTTCACTTGCCCCGACATTGAAATGTTCCTACCTCCACTGATCTCATTTTCACTTGTCCTGTCATTGAAATGTTCCTACCTCCACTGATCTCACTTTCACTTGCCCCGACATTGATATGTTCCTACCTCCACAGATCTCACTTTCACTTGCCCTGTCATTGAAATGTTCCTACCTCCACTGATCTCACTTTCAGTTGCCCCGACATTGAAATGTTCCTCCCTCCACTGATCTCACTTTCACTTGCCCCGACATTGATATGTTCCTACCTCCACTGATCTCACTTTCACTTGCCCTGTCATTGAAATGTTCCTACCTCCACTGATCTCACTTTCAGTTGCCCCGACATTGATATGTTCCTACCTCCACTGATCTCACTTTCAGTTGCCCCGACATTGATATGTTCCTACCTCCACTGATCTCACTTTCACTTGCCCCGATATTGAAATGTTCCTACCTCCACTGATCTCACTTTCACTTGCCCCGACATTGAAATGTTCCTACCTCCACTGATCTCACTTTCACTTGCCCCGACATTGAAATGTTCCTACCTCCACTGATCTCATTTTCACTTGTCCTGTCATTGAAATGTTCCTACCTCCACTGATCTCACTTTCACTTGCCCCGACATTGATATGTTCCTACCTCCACTGATCTCACTTTCACTTGCCCTGTCATTGAAATGTTCCTACCTCCACTGATCTCACTTTCACTTACCCCGACATTGAAATGTTCCTACCTCCACTGATCTCACTTTCAGTTGCCCCGACATTGAAATGTTCCTCCCTCCACTGATCTCACTTTCACTTGCCCCGACATTGATATGTTCCTACCTCCACTGATCTCACTTTCACTTGCCCTGTCATTGAAATGTTCCTACCTCCACTGATCTCACTTTCAGTTGCCCCGACATTGATATGTTCCTACCTCCACTGATCTCACTTTCAGTTGCCCCGACATTGATATGTTCCTACCTCCACTGATCTCACTTTCACTTGCCCCGATATTGAAATGTTCCTACCTCCACTGATCTCACTTTCACTTGCCCCGACATTGAAATGTTCCTACCTCCACTGATCTCACTTTCACTTGCCCCGATATTGAAATGTTCCTACCTCCACTGATCTCACTTTCTCTTGCCCCGACATTGAAATGTTCCTACCTCCACTGATCTCACTTTCACTTGCCCCGACATTGAAATGTTCCTACCTCCACTGATCTCACTTTCACTTGCCCCGACATTGAAATGTTCCTACCTCCACTGATCTCACTTTCACTTGCCCCGACATTGAAATGTTCCTACCTCCAATTGATCTCACTTTAAGGACTCTTAATCTCGTTATTTCCTGTCCTCGATATTTATTGCTATTTATTTGAATTTGCTCTTGCAAAATTTGTTGTCTCCTGCACTCTGGATGATCTTTCATTGATCCTATTATATAGATTTCTATATATTCTATAGAATTTGCAGAGGGTGCCCACAAAGAAATGAATCTCAGGATTGTATATGGTGACATATATGTACTTTGATAATAGAATTACTTTGAACATCGACATTAGGTCCATGTGAGTTCAAGAACAATCTATGATTCTCCATACTAAATTTGCCCCATATTCCCATTAATTCTCCCCAGATTCTATCACTCTCCTACATATGTGGGACAATTTTGAAAGGCCACCAACTTGCATGAAAACCTTTGTCCCTGTTCACATGGATGAAGCCCATGCAGACTCTACACGGGTAGCTCCAGAGGTCAGGATTGAAACTAGATCACTGGTGCTGAGGGGCAGCTGTTCTTTTACAACTTGAAGTGCACTTGCATTCCAACTCCTGACAGTTATTTGCTCACCAATGAGAATTTCTAGCAAACAAAACATTTGGCTACCACATGATTGTTTGAACATCATAACTGCGGCTAACGTTGAAGGATTTATTTCACTCATGTATCTTGGAAGAAAGAAGTAAATGGAGAAAAAAAATAGAGCACTATTAATTCGCAAAATGGCATGATTTGTTTTCACTGCAGACTCTATTAACATCCTGTTCTTTCTTGCCTCTAAGTGGACCTTAGAAGCTCATCTAATGAGACACCTATAAAAGCTTCTAAGTGTACACAACCACAGCATCAGCTCCCATCCTGTTGAAAGCTCAGTGCATTCCTACAGACGCCAGTTTACAACAAATTGTCAACAACTTCCTATTCATTGTAGACTGTGTTTTTAATACGCTGTGGATTGAGTTCTGTGGCCATAAGTAGGGCAGCTCATTTGTTTGTCCTGAACTCACGGAATAGAAGATCACAAGCCAATATTCTGACTTTCAGTCAAAAACAATTAAATGAGGATACTTGCAAGTTACTAATATTACGCATTTACAGCTTTTGAGACAGAACGCAACGTACGATCTCTCTTTCAGGAAACAAAACCTTTAGAGTGAAATGAGCTCTCCTTAACATTGATCTTGGGATGTATTTTAACACCAGGAAAGATATTTGAAATATATCATGCACAAAGGGTCAAAGCAAGGTTTGCACAGGATTATACTAAAGTTTAGTTGTGGTGTAAGGTTGTTAATGATAGAGCAAGTCTTACATGTATAGCATGCTCAAAGGTCATTCCTTCATTTCTAATTGAAGCAAAGGAAGTTAATTAGGGACATTGCTGTGAATCCTGAAGGAATTGTAATGGTGAGAGACCTGGGATGGATGGGAGTTGGGGGGGGTGGGGAAGTCAGTTGTAAGCTGGCTTGCGACAATAAGGATTGGGGTGAGTATTGGTTGGAAAAAGACTCAATTTCTTGCTGGGAGGTGAACTGGGGAAGGGGTAGTTTGACACAGTTAATTAGGGACCAACGGGTTGAAAATTAGTGGTGGCAGATGAGGGTCAGAAGGTAGGTGGTCCATAATTCACCCACCAACAATCTCTAAATCAGTGCTCCATAGATGTGCAGGCTAAGGAAAGAAAGAACAAAACTGACGTGGTGAGGATTCATAAAGAAAAGTTTGGCATCAACTTTGGCACATCATTGGTATTATACAACCTCTTCCCATTCCATTAATTGTGTACATCAGTTCAAAGTCAAAGTAAATCTATTTTCAAAGTACATACATGTCACCATATACTACCTTGAGATTCATTTTCTTGCATGCTTCTACAGGAAAATAAAACCCTGTGTTTTCATAAATTTATGAAAAATTATACATAAATAAAGACCAGTAAACAAATAAACAATGTGCAAAAGAAGACAAATAGTGCAAAAATAATTATAAATATGTTTATTTACATATAATTATTCATTTATACTTTATTATGTATAATTATTATAAAATAATATTACTATTTATTGTCATTTTATGGTTATTGTGCTATGCGTATATTTATTATATATTATTTCATTTTATTCCTATATACATACTACTGAGAATGTGAGTTTTAGAGCCCCTGAAAGTGAATCTAAAGGTTGTGGAATCATAGTTTTGATGAGTGAAGTTATCCATACTGGTTAAGGAGCCTGATGGCTATAGGGAAATAACTGTTAATGCTCAAGATGCAGTCTCAGGACTTTACTTAATGAGTACTAAGAGAGATGAATACAGCCTATCTTAAGAGTGGTATTACTGGCGCCCAGATTCCTGGTACACCATAATCTCCTCTGCACCTTGAAAAATTGGCCATGATGCAAACCACACACTAAGATCTCCTAGCTGGGAGACACCACTCGCTTCTCAGCAATGAAAGCCATACCACAAAAATGCATTGCATGACACTCACTAGCACACTGCCTTTAAACAGACCGAACCAGAGGAAGCACGACTGAATTTATCAGGTACCAGCTGAGGGGCCCAAGCACCCCTGAGACAGCACGCACTAATCTCGCTGTGAGAGGAAATGCTTGCCGTAATCAGGATCCCTATGGCTATCAGCTTACTCAGGAAAGGTAACTTAGGATCGGTAGGCAGGTAACATCGATGAAGGCATAGCTAGAGAGGCTACCGAAGGACAGGGACAAGTTGACATATTAAATAATCAAAAAGTAAAGCTTGGTGCCAATTTGCCATGCAGCTGGGACTTAACCTTTCCAGTGTGTGGAAATTGCGGCCAACTTGTTCAATACTCTTGTGGACCCAACCATGATGAAGTGTTTAATAGCTGATGGAACAGCTTGTGCTAAACCATCGACCCAACATTTGAGTGCTGCTGTGAAAACTCAGACGGCTGCAAGAGCAGTCGTTATAATGTATAAGTGGGCTTACAGGATATCACAGCCATCCATTAATCAGCCTCTGGTTCCTCTGTTCCTTACCTTGTGTCTGATGAAAAAGACAGTGCTCTGTCGATGATAAGACACATAGCAGAGCATTACAAAGTTCAGAACCTGCTCTGTCTTAGAGCAACTTTTGAATGGCTCCTGCAGAGCTTCCAAGACAACATACAGTTGAATGCTGCCTGGAATAGAGGATATAAGCAATAGGAAAGGTTGGACAAGCTTGTTTTTTTTTTGAAGTACAGAGGCTGAGGAGAGATCTAGTCAAATTTTATAAACTTGTGAAACGCACAGGTAGAATCAACAGTCTGAACACTCCCTAGGGTATAAACGTCAAGTGCTAGAGGGCATACATTTAACGCAACAGGGAAAAAGTTTAAAGAAGATGTGTGGAGCAAGATAATTTTTATTAAGTGTGGTGGTGCCTGGGGTGGGCTGCTAGGGGTAATGGTAGAAGCAGACACAATAGTGGCATTTAAGGGGCTTTTAAACCTACACCTGAATCTACAGGGAATAAGGGAGAAGAGATTAGCTTTAATTTGGGCTATAATTCCTATGCTATAATGCTCCGTGATTTAATCAAGCTAACAGAACAGATTGCTACAGAATGCCAGCATTATATCTAAGGACAAAATACGGTAATGACCTACTTGAATTGTGACGATGATCACACACATTGGCTGGATTTTGGGTTGTCCAGCCTCTTTTCCATTCCACTACATTGGTATCTCACTTAACTTACACAGGATATGCTTCCAGGAATGAGAGCACTAATTAATTGGTACAAAAAGGACTTGTTATAGCATCACATGTTGAGAGTCATATTACTGGCACCCAATTACCTTGGTGGAGCAGCGTGCAGGAAAAGGACGAACATGGGTTTTGGCCAGCTTCTCAATACGGCAACACACAACCCCTGAGGGGATGAGCCTGTGAGAGTCTGAACTCTAAGATCAGAAGCATTACGATGAATCATCTCTCCGTGAGGTAGTGCTAATTAGGATACATAGGGCAAAGTTGCCATGTACTGCACTTCCTGTAAAGCTAACTCTGCCATAGACGGCTGCAAAAGAGGGAGAGTTGGGCAAGGCGCCAGCAACCCCATTGTATAAAAACCCATTGCTGCAGAAACATCAGCAAAACCTCTAAAGACCTCACTCCTGGCAGAGGAAGGATCTTTGAAGTTGGGTTACACCTGGGGACAACTGGAAGGTCTGGCCCAGGACAGATGACTCTAGTGAGCGCCTGTCTGCGGCATATAGCCCAGTGGGGTGTGGGGAACAGCTTATGTATGTAAGTAAACATGAACGTAAGATTAATAACAGCACGCAAAATGGAACACCTACAATCCTAGCAAAACAATGTTGGTCCTCCCCCCTCATTTGTTACTGGTGAAATAGAATGAGTTAGTTTTCTCAAAGTAAATGTATTGTTAAAGTACATTAATGTAGTTCATACATTACCTTGAGATTCATTTTCTTGCAGGCATTTGTTAGAGTGCTTTTTGGGTTTAGGTCATTTACATTTAGCAAATGGTTTTGGCTACCAGTCTTCTGTTCCTTGATAATGTATTGTGGATTTAATTTGGAACAATGGATTCCTAAAAGCTGTGAATCCCAGTCCAGACGATGCTGGCGTCTGTGGGATGGATGCAAATCAGAAGATGTGAAGTTTGTATGCAGTTTCAAAAGAAAGCATGGTATATACCATATAAATATGTAATTGTCCTTTATGTTGGGCTAGCAGACCTTTGCACCAAAAGTATCTCAATATAATGCCTGCTATACCTTGTTTTGTCAAATGAAGCTGTTTTGTACCTACCAGTAACTCACTCCGATAATTTCATTCACGCAACGACAGCATTTACAGGAAAATAAATACAGATTTATGAAAGCTATACATGAGGAAAGACTGACTAACAGCTAATATGTAAATGGAGAAAATTTGTGCAAATAAAAACAAATAATAATGAAAACATGAGTTGTAGAGTTCTTGGAAGTGAATCTATAGTTGTAGAATCTGTTCAGAGTTGAGGCAAGTGAAGTTGTCTACAGTAGTGTGCAAATATCTTAGGCTCATATATATATCTAGGGTGCCAAAGACTTTTGCACACTGTGGAAATTTTATGTATTGTGCTCTACACCTGTTGCAAAAAGAAACCAAATTTAATAACATATGTGAGTGATGATATCTGGGTCTCGATCGTGGACTGAGAGTGGGAAGGGGGCAGGGAAAGGGGAGGAAGTGGGAAACCCCACAGAGACATTCTGTAATGATCAGTAAACCAATTGTTTGGAATCAAATGACCTTGCCTGGTGTCTCAGGGCTGGATGTGCCTGCACCCACTCCACCCCAACTCCTGGCACTTCTTCTCTGCCACTTGTCCCACATCCCTCCTGCAGCACTCCACCCTCACCATTCCCAACACTATTTGCTCCTGCCTGATTTACAAAATGCTCTCCACTCCACATTAACAAGTACAGTACAGTGCAGGAGCCTTAGGCACTCAGGCTATGTATATATGTGCCTAAGACTTTTCCACAGTATGTCATGGTCCGGATCGGTTCCCCTTTAAATTTAGTTAGATTGCGTTATGATCCGGACCATTGACTCCTCGTTCCCTTCTAATTCCGTTTCACGTGTCCCTTGAGCTTGGCAATTAAGGTGATCTACTCACGACCCAAACCGGCAGCTTATAAGCCCCTGGCTTTAGCCGTTCGGGGCGAGAGTGTTAAGAAGCCTTAGTAAGTCGCCGTCGCTACCACAAGCCAGAGTTATCCAGCCCCACATCGGAGTACCAGCGATTCGCCTTCCTTCGCAGAATGGGTCCGGGCAAGGTCAAGCTGCCAGGGGTGAGTTGAAGGCGGAGTCCTGGCTCGACATTCATGTCCATTGTCTGTGTCTACCCCTTGAAGAGTCCTGGCTCGGTGCCTGAGTTGAAGGCGGAGTCCTGGCTCGACGTTCATGTCCATTGTCTGTGTCTACCCCTTGAAGACGAGTCCTGTCTGCATCTGTCTCCTTGAAGAAGAGTTCCAGCTCGATGCCTGATCTGAAGGAGGAGTCCTGGCTGCGGCGATCCACGGTGTCCACATTTCGAGCTGTGGTGATCCATGGTGTCCACATTTCTGGCTGCGGTGATCCACGGTGTCCACGTTTCTGGCTGCGGCGATCCACGGTGTCCACGTTTCGAGCTGCGGCGATCCACGGTGTCCACGTTTCTGGCTGCGGTGATCCACGGTGTCCACGTTTCTGGCTGCGGCGATCCAGTGTCCACGTTTCGAGCTGCGGTGATCCACGGTGTCCACGTTTCTGGCTGCGGCGATCCAGTGTCCACGTTTCTGGCTGCGGTGATCCACAGTGTCCACGTTTCGAGCTGCGGCGATCCACGGTGTCCACGTTTCTGGCTGCGGCGATCCACGGTGTCCACGTTTCGAGCTGCGGCGATCCACGGTGTCCACGTTTCGAGCTGTGGCGATCCACGGCGTCCACGTTTCTGGCTGCGGCGATCCACGGTGTCCACGTTTCGAGCTGCGGCGATCCACAGTGTCCACGTTTCTGGCTGCGGTGATCCACAGTGTCCACGTTTCTGGCTGCGGCGATCCACAGTGTCCACGTTTCGAGCTGTGGCGATCCACGGCGTCCACGTTTCTGGCTGCGGTGATCCATGGTGTCCACATTTCGAGCTGTGGCGATCCACTGTTTCCACGTTTCTGGCTGCGGTGATCCACGGTGTCCACGTTTCGAGCTGCGGCGATCCACGGTGTCCACGTTTCTGGCTGCGGTGATCCACAGTGTCCACGTTTCTGGCTGCGGTGATCCACGGTGTCCACGTTTCGAGCTGCGGCGATCCACAGTGTCCACGTTTCTGGCTGCGGTGATCCACGGTGTCCACGTTTCTGGCTGCGGTGATCCACAGTGTCCACGTTTCGAGCTGCGGCGATCCACGGCGTCCACGTTTCTGGCTGTGGCGATCCACGGCGTCCACGTTTCTGGCTGTGGCGATCCACGGTGTCCACGTTTCTGGCTACGGCGATCCACAGTGTCCACGTTTCTGGCTGTGGCGATCCACAGTTTCCACGTTTCTGGCTGCGGCGATCCACGGTGTCCACGTTTCGAGCTGCGGTGATCCACGGTGTCCACGTTTCTGGCTACGGCGATCCACGGCGTCCACGTTTCGAGCTGCGGTGATCCACGGTGTCCACGTTTCTGGCTGCGGCGATCCACAGTGTCCACGTTTCTGGCTGCGGCGATCCACGGCGTCCACGTTTCGAGCTGTGGCAGTGGCGATCCACGGTGTCCACGTTTCTGGCTGCGGCGATCCACGGTGTCCACGTTTCTGGCTGTGGCGATCCAGGGTGTCCACGTTTCTGGCTGCGGCGATCCACAGTGTCCACGTTTCGAGCTGCGGCGATCCACAGTGTCCACGTTTCTGGCTGTGGCGATCCACGGTGTCCACGTTTCAAGCTGTGGCGATCCACGGTGTCCACGTTTCTAGCTGCGGCGATCCACGGTGTCCACGTTTCTAGCTGCGGCGATCCACGGTGTCCACATTTCTAGCTGCGGCGATCCACGGTGTCCACATTTCTAGCTGCGGCGATCCACGGTGTCCACGTTTCTGGCTGCGGCGATCCATGGTGTCCACGTTTCTAGCTGCGGCGATCCACAGTGTCCACGTTTCTGGCTGCGGCGATCCACGGTGTCCACGTTTCTGGCTGCGGCGATCCACGGTGTCCACGTTTCGAGCTGTGGCAGTGGCGATCCACGGTGTCCACGTTTCTGGCTGCGGCGATCCACGGTGTCCACGTTTCGAGCTGCGGCGATCCACGGCGTCCACGTTTCGAGCTGCGGCGATCCACGGCGTCCACGTTTCGAGCTGCGGCGATCCACGGCGTCCACGTTTCTGGCTGCGGTGATCCACAGTGTCCACGTTTCGAGCTGCGGCGATCCACGGTGTCCACGTTTCTGGCTGCGGCGATCCACGGCGTCCACGTTTCTGGCTGCGGCGATCCACGGTGTCCACGTTTCGAGCTGTGGCGATCCACGGTGTCCACGTTTCTGGCTACGGCGATCCACAGTGTCCACGTTTCTGGCTGCGGCGATCCACGGTGTCCACGTTTCGAGCTGTGGCGATCCACGGTGTCCACGTTTCTGGCTACGGCGATCCACAGTGTCCACGTTTCTGGCTGCGGCGATCCACGGTGTCCACGTTTCTGGCTGCGGCGATCCACGGTGTCCACGTTTCTGGCTGCGGCGATCCACGGTGTCCACGTTTCGAGCTGTGGCAGTGGTGATCCACGGTGTCCACGTTTCTGGCTGCGGCGATCCACGGTGTCCACGTTTCGAGCTGTGGCAGTGGCGATCCACGGTGTCCACGTTTCTGGCTGCGGCGATCCACGGTGTCCACGTTTCTGGCTGCGGCGATCCACAGTGTCCACGTTTCTGGCTGCGGCGATCCACGGTGTCCACGTTTCTGGCTGCGGCGATCCATGGTGTCCACGTTTCTAGCTGCGGCGATCCACAGTGTCCACGTTTCTGGCTGCGGCGATCCACGGTGTCCACGTTTCTGGCTGCGGCGATCCACGGTGTCCACGTTTCGAGCTGTGGCAGTGGCGATCCACGGTGTCCACGTTTCTGGCTGCGGCGATCCACGGTGTCCACGTTTCGAGCTGTGGCAGTGGCGATCCACGGTGTCCACGTTTCTGGCTGCGGCGATCCAGGGTGTCCACGTTTCTGGCTGCGGCGATCCACAGTGTCCACGTTTCTGGCTGCGGCGATCCACGGTGTCCACGTTTCTAGCTGCGGCGATCCACGGTGTCCACGTTTCTAGCTGCGGCGATCCACGGTGTCCACGTTTCGAGCTGTGGCGATCCACGGTGTCCACATTTCTAGCTGCGGCGATCCACGGTGTCCACATTTCTGGCTGCGGCGATCCACGGTGTCCACGTTTCTGGCTGCGGCGATCCACAGCGTCCACGTTTCGAGCTGCGGCGATCCACAGTGTCCACGTTTCGAGCTGCGGCGATCCATGGTGTCCACGTTTCTGGCTGCGGCGATCCACGGTGTCCACGTTTCTGGCTGCGGCGATCCACGGTGTCCACGTTTCGAGCTGCGGCGATCCACGGTGTCCACGTTTCGAGCTGCGGCGATCCACAGTGTCCACGTTTCTGGCTGCAGCGATCCACGGTGTCCACGTTTCTGGCTGCGGCAATCCACAGCGTCCACGTTTCTGGCTACGGCGATCCACAGTGTCCACGTTTCTGGCTACGGCGATCCACGGTGTCCACGTTTCTGGCTGCGGCGATCCACGGTGTCCACGTTTCGAGCTGCGGCGATCCACAGTGTCCACGTTTCTGGCTGCAGCGATCCACGGTGTCCACGTTTCTGGCTGCGGCAATCCACAGCGTCCACGTTTCTGGCTACGGTGATCCACAGCGTCCACGTTTCTGGCTACGGTGATCCACAGTGTCCACGTTTCTGGCTACGGCGATCCACGGTGTCCACGTTTCTGGCTGCGGCGATCCACGGCGTCCACGTTTCTGGCTGCGGCGATCCATGGTGTCCATATTTCTGGCTGCGGCGTTCCATGGTGTCCACGTTTCGAGCTGCGGCGATCCACAGTGTCTACATTTCTGGCTGCGGTGAATCAATGTCCTCGTCTCCTAGTCCAGGGTCTGCGACGATCCATGTTCCCCCTGTCCAAGTTCAAGGTCCGCGGCTGTCCATGTTCCCACTGTCCAAGTCATGGCCACGGCGATACCAGTTCCCTGTTTCCAAGTCCCAGGTCCACGGCGATCCAAGTCCCCTAGTCTAAGGTTCGTGTTCCTCTTTGTCCTCCTCGATTTCCTGATTTTCTGTGTAGCGAGTAATAAACGCTATTTTATTGTACCTAAGAAAGATGTGTTTGTGCCCTACTTGTGGGTCCTCTCCCAGCACCCTTGTCCCCACCTCGTGACACAGTACTGTATGCTGGTTCAGGGACCTGATGGTTGAAGGGTAATAACTGTTCCTGAACCTCGTGGTGTGGGACCTCAGGCTCCTGTACTTCCTGCCCGATGGTAGCAGTGAAAAGAGAGCACAGACTGGACTGGATGGTTGGGGATCTTTGATGATGGATGCTGCAGTGCTCCTTGTAAATGTGCTTAATTTTAAATTTGGCTATTAGCCTGTTCAGTGAACCAAGTGACTTAAACCACAGTGAGCAGCAGGCCTTCCAACGTTGGAAATTTTTTCAGTTCCATACTAGAAAATGATGGAGGACTAACAGGTCATGGACTGGAATACTGCGCAATGTATCCCTTGCTCCACACTGAGATTTTAGTTCTGGTTTTAATAGATGATAGGTAATTCCAAAAAGGACAAGCTTATGTGGCAAAAGCTGTTTTTTTATGGGGATTCAGGTAAATTTGATCTTTATCTCTCTACCCTGAATGGATATAGAATCATTGACTCAGGGATTTGTTACTGCATCAAAAGAAATTAATCTCAGTCATTGTGTCTGTGTTGGATCCTGAAAGAACAATCTTATCAGACCAACCACGCCCCCTCCGCTCTTTCCCATAAACCATAAATGATTCTGTTGCTGTCACACTCACAGTCAGAGACCACTGTTCCCTTCCAGTCACCTGTCTGTTCTGGCCATTTGATTTACTCTGCAGAATCTCAGCTTTATAAGTAGATAGTGGCGTAAAGAAAGCTTTTGGTGCTTTGGCCGTCATAAATCAAAGTATTGAATACAAGACATTTGCGAGGTCTATTTTGGAGTATTGTCTGCAGTTTTGGTCCCTACCTACAGGAAAGATGTAGCTAAGTTTGAAAGAGTATAGAGAAAATTTACAGTTGCTGGGACTGTGGGGCCTGAGTTATAAGGAAAGATTGAATAGGTTAAGACTTCATTCCTTGTAACGTTGGAGAATGAGGTGAGATTGATAGAGGTATATAAAATTATGAATATAGGTAAGTACAAACCAAGGAAAACCGATTACAAAGAGAAAGCTAACTGTAGTAGCTGTTAGAGTCAGAATTCCATAAGAACAAAATGTAAAAAATATTGAAACATTCCAAATAACCAAAATCTGTGAGTGGGGATGACTATAAAGTACATTGCATGTAAATGCAGGACATTTTTGGAATATTTTTGAAAATGTTTCAGTATTCACCAGAGAGAAGAACCTTGATGAATGTGAGGACAATGTAGAACAGGCTGATAAGTTGGAACATGTCAACATTAAGGAAAGGGTTGTACTAGAACTTTAGAAAAACATTAGGATCGATATGTTCCTGTGGAAGGTAATAGGGATAACCATGGGAATTAAAGACCACTGAGTCTTACATTGGTGGTGGGCAAATTGCTGAAGAAGATTCGGAGAGGCAGGATTTGTGGATGGATTAAGCAACAGAAAAAAGTGCATCATAACTATGTTTCAATACTGAGTTCAAGGAAACAATCATCGCAACCAGAAGCCCACTTTACACAGCAATAATCAGACTTTAGAGGTCCCTGAGCTCATGAGATGTTACATACACAGTTATTCCAACACAAAGCACAAGTTCTGTTGGATTGTGTTGTGGCACTATAGTCAAATGCTGCTTCTGTAACTTCCTCCAGGGCATTGCCTTACCTCAAACTAAACCAATTGCCAAAAACCTGAAGATGAAGGCAAACAAGATTTAAAAATGCAATCAAACGTTTTGTACATTTTCTCAAGCTTTGCACTAAAATGAAATCAATGAAACTGCTGTTTGTCACGGCAAACTGACCATGGAAATCTTTGATTTTTCTCTTCCTGTCTTTATGTTACTATGGAGAGTTTTTATTTCTTCCCATAATCTCTTCCATTCACCAAATCACTCATGGGAGATTTGGATCACCGGCTGTCATTTGTAATCATTAGAAAGACTGTTTCTCATCCCCATTTGATTAGGCTAGTGTTAAAAGGCAGCACGAGTGAGGAACAAGATCTGTGAAGATCAAACAGAACTCTCATTGGTCCTATGACTCCAGAATGAAAGGGAATATGTGAAATCAGGTTAAGAACAAAGTTATTGTGCACCTCAATCCAGCCTCAATGACCCTTTCAATGGCACAATACAATGTTGTCAATTACCTCTGCACCTCTGGAGTGGAGGAGAGGCAAAACTTTCTGAATGGGAAAGAGGTTTTAACATAAAGGGTATTTAGAGGAAAGAATGTCAAAATCTCTGGTGGAAATAGCCATTAAAAAAGATGTAGATGTTTTCAGAAAATGGAGATTATAAGGGGCTATGAGTAACAGACAGGGGAAAGGATCCAAGCAGTTATATGATGCATTAAGTCAAATGGCCTGAATTTATGCTGTAAGGCCTCCAAGAGGACCGCAGCCTTGTTCTGGCTTGGAGGCTTGCATACCTCAGAAACCTGGAGAGCTTTTTGTCTCTTGGTAGGGTCACCATGCCAAACAGATCAAAGTGTAGAGGGCAGACTAAGAGTGGTTCCCTGGTCTTCTAGGCTCAGGGGTTCAACTCAAGAGCTAACATCCCTGACTGGTGAAACAAAACTGTTAAAGAAACAGCAATAAAGAATCTTTCTACATCTGAATGGTCAAGAGATGGAGGACCTTTATTGAAGCCTGAACTGCCAGCGATGTAAGGGGCATTAAGTAAGTATGCTTTAAAAATACACTGCTTTTGAAATTGATAACTCACCCTGAAAGTGATGGTGGGTGACTTGTGATCCCGCAAATGGAAATTACCCACACTGGGTGGTAGGTTTTGGAATGCCACCTGCAGGCTATTGATTTTCCCTGCCTGTGTACCAGTTGTTACAGTGCAGAACTCCAAGTGATATGTTGTAACTTGTTTCAATCCCCCATCATTCAATTTCCAAACAAAGTCTAAAAACACCAATAAATGTTTATTGCATCTATCAGTGTCAGTCTGAAATTGGATGAGAACTCAATCTAATGAAGGAAAGCTGACACGCACAGAAAATCAACAATTAAAGTCCTTTTTAAATACCTTCTCTGATGTCAACAATTCAGACTTCAGCAAATGTTTGGAGATGTCTAATTTCAGAATGGGAGATTAGACAGTATAGTTCACCGATAACTACATGTGGAAATTACCTGTGTATGATCTTAGCCTATGAAGTGGTTTCTTCTACCCTGAACCCATACCACTCAGATAGCCAAGAGACATGCTGGCGCCAGCAACCCGCTATAACTAGTGTTGCCAAAGTGCTAAACAGCCCTTCCCTGCTCATATCATCCCTCAATTGCAACTGCTTACAAGATAAGGAAAGATAATTATCAGAGAGTTGATAAAGTAAAAGTTTGCTCAAATTTTATGATGCGGCAAGACAGCTGTTGGCTTCTGCTGACAAAAGAGTGTTGAAATTAGTGGGCAATTAACACCACGGAACAACCGATTCGATGTTGCGACACCTGTAAAGAGGGAGGAGCCTGGACAGGTGGTGATGCTGCTCATTCGAGTTCCTTTTTGATTTATCATTTTTCAGGCTAGAGTCAGGCTTCAACATTTGCTAATACCTTTGTACTCTGATAAGCTATTGCTTGATACTTGGTCTAACTCAACGGCATCATATAAAACGACAAAGTCCTTATTTCATAAAACAACGTAAGCTCTAAAAATAGATGTGAGCAATAACTGTTAGTGTATTTATAGAAAATGCTCTTATCACAATTAAAGTTCTTACAGTCATGTTATTGATGGTATTGCACATTGCTATCAATATTGGTTGAACTTTTAAGATAAAATGCAGCAGTTAAAATAATTTGCACCTTCTTAGTCATTATATTACTGATAAATGAGTAGGTGCTTGAAATTCTGAAATCATAATACCTAAAAGATAAATACACTCCCATTTTTATGATCCTCAGCTATCAACAGAAAGATAAAAAAAATTCTTCTGAAGGTATTTGTAGCGTGGTTTATGCGTCTCTTATGAATGGGATTAAAATTAAATTATCTTTGTATTTCATTCATGGTACCATCTCTAATGGGTTTCAAATCTTTTAAGTTGAGCTCCTGTTTCATTGTACCAGTTTTGCTTGAACTTAACTTTCTTAAACAGTTCAACAGGACAAGTGAATGCCTGACAGTTTACTCATATGTCCAAAGGATATATATTAAAATTCACCCATCTGTGGAGTTTGCTCCTCTCCCCCATAACCCTTTCTGTAGCAGCTTCCAATGCATCTCCGCAAATTTCTCGATTCCACAAATTCTGAATTCTCTCATGCAACTGGAGTTTCTTTTATACCTCATTCTCATGGTTAGTCACCATGTAGTTCAGATTAAATAGACTGACATCAGATTCCAATGAAAATAGATCATCTTTTGCTGAGTTATTTCAGTGTATCGGAATGTAACCGGTAACAATGCTCCTCAGAGGCCCGGGAATTCAAGTTTGATAGAGATGGATAGATAGATACACACACGAGGAACTTAGCAAGTCCAGCAACATCCGTAGAAATGAGCAGTCAACATTTCAGACCGAGACCGTTCATCAGGACTGGAGGGAGGGGCAGGAGCCCTATAAAGAAGGCGGGGGGAGCGTGGGAAGGAGAAGGCTGGTAGGTGTCAGGTGAAAAACCAATAAGAAGAAAGATCAAGGGGTGGGGGAGGGAAAGCAGGGAGAGGATAGGCAGAAAAGGTGAAGAAGAAATGTAAGGGGAAAGCATTATGGGTAGTAGAAGAAGGCAAAATCATGAGAGAGGTGATAGCCAGCTGGAGGAGAGGCAGAGTGAAACTGGGATGGGGAAGGGAGAGGGAGGGAATTACTGGAAGTTGGAGAATTCAATGGAGAATTACATAGATAGATAGATAGATAGATAGATAGATAGGTAGATAGATGGATAGATTCATAGATAAAGAAAGAGAGAGAAAGGGAGATAGAGATATGGAGACGGGGAGAGAGATATATAGTGAGAGTGTTAATGAAATAGCTAGAAAGAGAGAGAGAGAGAGAGAGAGAGAGATAGATGCTCCCCCGCTCTCACCCTAGTCTCTCTCTCTCCCCCTCCAATCTACTCTCTCTGCAGTAGGTTCAAGGTCCAGCACTTCTCCTGCACTTCACGGACAACTCCTACTGCTTCCATTGGTAACCTTCCTCCAGAACTGAAAAACTAAACAGAAAGGGAGGTATAGAAAGAAAAATGGATCAAAGACTGAATGAATCAGGTGTGTTAGTGCTGGCAATCTCAACCTGCCCCTGCCCCAACTTCATATGTTTCTTCATGTCACAAAGGTTACATGACTGCATCCTGGTGCTCAGCTATCCTCTAAAAGATGATGCCTGCTAAATTCTAATCACGCTGTCACCCTTTACTTGTCACCCTGGCTAGTGTTTGCGAGTCTTTCTTTGTTTCTGTGTAGTGTTTCACTGATTCCATTGCATTTCCATGTTCTACAATGAATGCCTGCAAGAAAATGAATCTCAGTGTTGTATATAGTGACATATACATTCTCTGATAATAAATTTACGAACCTTGAAATTATTTTATCTCCCAAAGATCCACCCAAGGATATGAAATAGCTATGATATTCTACATTACAGTATTGTATAAAATGCATTTTATTTGAGTTCTGAGGCAGAATACACTACTTCAATTCATCTCAAGTTACACAGAATGAGATATAAAAACCTTTTTTTTCCTAAAGAAAGAATGTGCACTTTTACGGGTTGTTCTGCTAAATCTCAGAGCACTCCCCAGCTCCTGACAGTAATTTAAGTAATTTAATACATCTCCTTATTATAATGTTGGAAACTTTAGAATCAACTTGTGCGGGTCAAAGGTCACTGAAACAAGGTCCAGTGGCTGTTTTAGGAATGGAGCAGCAAAACTGAAAATGCAGAAAATTTAAGATAAAAATGGAAAATATTGCAAATAGTAATTCAAGTGGCATCAATAGAGAGAGCTCATTTATCTGAAACAGTAACACTGTTTGAAGTTCAAAGTTTAAAGTAAAGTTGTTATCAAGGTATATATATGTTACCATATATTACCTTCAGTTTCATTTTCTTGCAGCATTTACAGGAAAGTAAAGAAATACTATTGAATTTATGAAAAATTATACATATGGACCAATGTGCAAAAGAGGACAAATACGGAAAAATCATCTTAAGAACATGAATTGCAAAAAGCCCTTGAAAGTGAGTCAATAGATCATAGAATTAGTTCAGAGTTGTGGTGAGTGAAGTTATCCTTGTAGGTTCAGGAGTCTGATGGATACAGTGCAAAGACTGTTCCTGAGCCTGTGATGTGGAACCCAAGGCTTCCTTGATGTGGTACCTCCTGCCCATTGGTGGTAGTGAAAAGAGAGCATGGCCTGGATGGTAAGGGTCTTTAGTGATGGACGCACTGTTTCTTTCTCCAAAGATGTTGCCTGGCTGGACAAATATTTGCCAACATAATAAGTAACTCCTCTTAGCTTCTTTCATTGCTATACAATCTTTTATAACTCTGTGTTAGAGAACAGGGTCTTATTTAAATGAAACACAGTCCGCCCTCCTTATCTACGGGGGATTGGTTTTGGGACCCCCTACGGATACCAAAAATCACGGGTGCTCAAGTCCCTTATTTAACCTGTCTCAGTGCAGTGGACTTTAGGACCCGGCGCAGTTCTGAATCTGCAGTGTTTCTGTTCACGAAAATAATCACGAACACGATTGAAAAAGAAGTGGAAGTAATAAAGTGATTGGAAAGAGGTGAAACGCCATCAGTCACTGGAAAAGTGTTAGGCTACAGTCGGTCAATGATTGGAACAATTTTAATGGAGCATGTGAAAGGCCCTGCCCCGATGAAAGCTACAGTTATTACTAAGCAACGCAGTGGTTTAATTATTGAAATACATATGTTTCTTAAGTGTTTTATATGCGTAGAAAGGTAAAATATATACTATATACTAAGACAAACGTTTGACTAACTGACGCTAAATAATACCAGATGAACCTGTTCTGACTTAAAGACAGACTCAGGAACGGAACTCGTTCATAACCCGGGGACCGCCTGTACTTTAAAATCATCTCTAGATTACTTATAATACCTAATAGAATGTAAATGCTATGTAAATAGTTGTTATACTGTATTGTTTAGGGAATAATGACTAGAGAAAAAGTCTGTACACGCTCAAACAACGAGTGCTGGAGAGAGAACTTCTGGGTTTTCCTGATCCGCAGTTGGTTGAATCCGCACATGCGGAACCCACGGATAAGGAGGGCTCACTTTACCCAGGGTATAATCCTTCCTAAATACTGACTTTAAGTGTCATCCTGTATTCACTGGCATTTAGAAGAATGGGAAGAAATCTCTGTGAAACATGTAAAATTCTAACAGGGCTAGAGTGAATGTGGGGTGGATGTTTCCACCAGCTGCAGGAGTCTAGAACAACAGGTCACAGTTTCAGGATACAGAGTAAAACATTTAATACTGAGAGAAGGTATTTCACTGGAAGAGGGCAACTCACTGCATATATTTAAACTGTAGATAGGTTTCTCCTGTCTGATGCCTCAAAGGGTGAGAGGATAGAGGGTGCAGGAATATAGAGCTGAGGTACTTCAGGCATGATTGTGTTGTTGCGGTACTTACTGAGCCAACCCGTGCCCTCATCTGGGCTTCTCTAACCACATCTCCATCGTGTTAATCCCAGCATACCAACGGATGCTGAAATGGAGAAACTAGTCACCAGGACCATCATTGTTATGGCCTACTGAGGCTATCTCTGTGCTTCAGGATTGTTTTGAATGGACTAACTAGCCGATGTTCCAGGAGGGTGCCACACACACAGAGAAGGCAGAGACCTTTCTTTTTTCTTTTTACAATATTTTTATTCAGCAGAAAAAAAATAAGATTTACAGAGTGCAACACATAGATGCATCTCAACATAACTTGTGTACATTCATATATTGTAATAAAATTGATCAAAATGTTATAGCATAACACATAAAGGTATACCACTCTGTAATCAAAAATTTAAAGATAGGTCATACATCAAGAAGAGAAGATAAAAATATACATAAAAGTCTGTGCACTGTTAAACTTTACAAATTGGAGAAGTAATTTAGGAAAGGTCCCCAGATGTCATAAAAAGATTGTTTCGAATTTAAGACTGAGCAGCGGATCTTTTGTAAATTTAAATAAATCATAATATCACGTAGCCATTGAAGATGTGTAGGAGGGGTAGACTCCTTCCATTTAAGCAAGATTGCTCTTCTTGCTAAAAGAGAGGTAAAAACTAAAACCTGTAGGTTAGAAGTATTTAAAGTTATATCTTCATTTGCAATAATACCAAACAAGGCAGAAAGGGGATTTGGGTCAAATTGGACCCTAAAAAGTTGTGAGAAGGTAGGCAGAGACCTTGAGACATATGCCTCCTCTGGCATCAGCTACACCTGTAAAAGGCATGGATGATGTTGGTACCTCATGGGCCGTCATCTCATGGCCCTACCAGAAGCCTTGGTTGAACTCAGAGCATCCTATCATGCTGCATCATGGTGTAGTACAGAAGGTGAAACTGAAAAGGGTGGTTAGAACTACCCAATGAATCACCAGCACCAGAATATCTGCTATCAAAGGGTATATAAGCAGAAGGGACTGGAAAAAGGCCAGAAATATCCTAAAGGATGGCACTAGTCCTGCTATCAGGCTGTTTGACTCACTCCCATCTGGGAAGGGGCTATGCAGCATCCACTAGACTTGGAAACAGCTACTTCCCCCAAGCCTTCAGGCTGATCAACGGCTCCATCCATTAACCCACCCTACTACATCCACATTAGCCACTTCATTATTTCCTGTCAGAGACACCTTATGTTCAGATACTCCTGCACCGAGTGTCACTTTATGCCCACACAATCAGGCTACGTATATAAGCTAATCCCGAGTATGCGCTACAGTAATCAAGAGTGCAGCTTCCGCGCCACGTTGTGCTTTACAGGATCGCTTTTATTTCATTTTATTTATTTATTTAGAGATGTGGCGTGGAGTAGGCCCTCAGGCCCAGCAAGCCCCCGACAACCTCGAGCTAACCCTAACTTGATCACAGGACAATTTACAATGAAAACTGAACGTCCCAACCAGTATGGCTTTGAACTGTGGGAGGAAACCAGGGTACATGGAAAAAACCTGGACATTCCATGGGGAGAACATCCAGACTCCTTACAGAGGATGCCGTGATTGAACTCTGATGCCCCGAGCTATAATTGCATTGCACTAACCACTGCACTACCATGGGGTAAAATTATATTAATATTTATTTTCTTTTTTTATGCTTATTGTGCTTTTTATGCTGCATCGGGTCCTAAGTAAAAAGCATTTTGTTCTCCTTTACACTCAGGTACTGAAGACTGAAAATAAACAACCTCGAATCCTGAATACAGAGCAGGCCCAAAAAGCGAATTGATCCACTGCTGCTGTTATTTTCTATGTTTCTATCTACTGTGCAGAATTCTGGACTAAGATTAAATATAAGTGGTTGGAAGAGACCAGTGCAGAACTCTAAATCTTCTTATATTCAGGGAAGATTTTTGACCCTTCAGAAGTCACAATTTTTGGTTTGTTCAGGATCTGATGATTAATGGCATCAGTGAACTTTAACAGCCAATTCAATCAGTTGTTACAAACCAGGTTTAGTTATCTTGGCAATTGTGCTTCCTCTCAAGGCCAAGTGCTTTTGAATTTTGAGAGTTGCTACAGGGCGTTAATAGAGACGTCTAGTTATCAATCATCAGCTTGTGAAGTCAAGACAGCATTCTTAGGAAGCCAAGAAAAAAATTATGGGCATGATCACAGACAGTGGTAGTTGAACATTGCTCCTTGAACAAAAACTCCTTTGTGTTAATAACGGAGATGCAACATCGAATGTTGCACAAGTGGCAAAACATCTGCTGCAAGTAGTTCACTCCACTTGAATAAATGCTTTAAACAAATTGTGTCTGGTCTTGGATAGTGGAACAATTCAACATATGTGTGTGTTATTGATTTATTGCACGTCACGTGACCTTTAAGAAGTCGCTTGCGAGTGGCTTGAATGAGGGGCCCTTTGGTGTAAGTAATAACGTACAAATTAGTAGCAGATCATAGGCACTCCACCCCTCAAAGCTGTTGCACCATTTAATAAGATAATGGCTGATCTCACTATGACCTCAACCCTGTATTCCCTTCCACCAAGTAACCTTTCACTCCTTGGTTTATCAGGACGCTATTTATCTCTGCCTTGAAAATATTCCAAGACCACTTCCACCAGCCTTTGAAGAACAGAGATCCAAAGACTCATGACCTTCAGAAAGAAAAAAGAGGCTCATTTTATCTCAAACGGGCAGCCCCTTGTTCATAAACAGTGACCACTGGGTCCAGTTTCTACATCAAGAGAAAACATCCATTGCACATCTCTTCTGTCAAAATCTTGTGTGCTTCAGTCAAGTTAGTTCAGCCTAGCCTGTCCAACCATCCCACAAAGTTATCTCATCTATTCCACATTTAGTCTAGCAAATCTCTGAATTGCTTTCAACCTATTTAACTCCTTGCTTCAAGCCGGCCACAATACTCCAAATGATATAAATGACTCATGATTGGCCTACTTTTGTATTCAGTTCTCATTGAAATAAAGTTAATATTTTTAAAGTTTTTTTTAATGACTTTCTGCATCTGTTTACTAACTTCCTGTGAATCATGCGTTACAGTACTCAATTCCCCGTGCATCACCTACCTCTGCAACCTCCCACTGTTTAGGAAATACACTAGCCAGCCATTTATTGATTGCTTTTCTTCACAACGTAGTCCATTTGCCACATCTTTGCCCCTAATTTTAGTCCAATATTGCATCCATATATCCTATCAACAGCTTAACTTTCTGTCCATATTTCTGTCTGTTGTAACGTGAACAAAGTCACTAGAGAAATGCAGCAGGTAGATATGAAGTAGTCTTTTATTAGACAAAATGAGACAAATTGAGAACCTTTCGCAGGAAAAGGCCTGCTCGACCCAACATAGCATGACATTTTATATGCCAAAGAGCAAAGGACAAGTCTATATTTATAACACATCTACAATGCTTCCTTTGAATAACATACAACTTTCACACCCCTTTCATCATACCCAACTCCAAACAATGTTAATCAACATTGCCTGGTTTTTCACTGAACTGTTCTTTTTTCACAGCTCTAGAAACCTATTGCCCAGAGCTGCATTTAAAATTTAATCTATAGTCCCTACTCAGGACAGAAGATTGGTGGCAGAAGTTACTGTAGATGCTGAAGTTAATATTTTGCTGTACACCCTAAGTCCAGAATACTCAGTCTCTCCTCTTGGCTCTCCAAGACAAAAACAAATTTGTACCAGGAAAGGCCAAACTTTAGGAGGATCTACTTAAAGAGTGTTGCAGAAATGATCTGCCTTAGAATCCCTCCCAATTACTCTATGTGCATGTACATCTATCCTGTCATCCTTAATGACTACCCACAAGATGCTAAGTAAAGATTGCTTCAGAAATTTGACCAACAGGCTTTAAAATACAACTTTATCATTCATGTGCCAATTGCCTCCTTTCTGGCTGGCCAGTTGCAGTTTAATCACATTCTTTAACTTCACCCCTTCAATCTCTGCAGTGGTTACTCTCTTTCCAGGGCAGCAGCAAGGTAAATGTATCAGGCTCACAGGCCCTCCCAACAGTGTACTGGAGAGGTTTGAGTGGTCTCTAATTGAATGAGTGCAAGGAGCTCTCCCTGGTGGCAGCCACATCTGGACTGTCCAGCTGTTCGCTGGCCCAACTGCTGAAAGGGCCCAGTTCATTTGTATTCACCCTCCATTCAGGCTGGGGGTGACTGCTTCAAGATGCCATGTGCAATTCCTTCTCTTTCTTGGTCAGCGAGGCCTTCGAAGTTGAGGAACCTGCTGCAAGTTGGATTCTTTCCCATTTATTTCCCCAATATCTTTTCTATTTTATGTGATACGATGAATCATCTACCTTCAGCAACCAGCCTTCTTTGCATTATACTTCAACATGCTGTTTATGGCTTTCTGTCACACTCTCTCGGTGTCCCCTGCCTTCACATTTCCTGTGGCTCTGCTCCCATTTGCTGTGGTCAGGTTTGGTGCAGTCAGCTGGAGTTCATCGCTTGGGTTCTCTGCAAGGACACTGTTACTGGGTACTCTTGATCCCCTGCTCTGTCTGCAGGGTGACAAACAGGTGGGTCGTATGCTTTAACTTGAGTTCAGTGTTTCCAAAGGCCATCTGGCAGAGTCACAAGTGTCACTTGTTAAAAGTATCATCAGTGGTCTTATCCTCTGGGAGCACACCCGACCCTTTCATCATGACTTGGTCACTGGGCTGTGGGAGGACTATCTCCTTTCCCTCCAGCTCTTTCTGATCAATCATCTGTCACTGCTGCTTTGCTCGATCCCTCAATGTGTTACCCTGGTTACAGTGGCTCTTCACATCTCCATGTAATCTTACTAAACTGGCAGTTGTAGCTTCTTCCAGTACACCCACAATTTCTGTTCATTCTCGTTCTTCTGTTTGCCCTCCTCGCACTGATGTCTGCCCAGTCGTTCCCATTTCTGCCCCTTACTATCCCCTTTAAGTGAGCCTTTACTTCAATCACTGTTACCTCCTCAGGCAACTGTTCCTGACAGTGTTCTAACTGCTCCCAACAGTGCTTGGGACCGCTTGACATGGTTCCCACACATCACCCTGTCTCTCCTCCCTGCTTGGAGCTGCTGTCTCTCTGTGGGCCATGTTAAGTGCTTTTCGGATCATATAGGTTCACTATCTCTCCTTTTGATGCATTTACAATAGTACCTGCCTTACTCGGTGAGTCTATCTCCAGGACAGTACCTTCATTGTTTGGGTGCACCTAGAAATCTACTGGGAAGCTACACTCCCTCAGTCTCAAGTACCTGGGGCTAACTTCTCTCCACCCTCATTGTTTTCCCTCCCGCACTGTTAATGTAAATCGCCTCTCCAGTCATGGGCAAGGGCAGATCAGTTATCGATACCGACAATCCTGTGTGTGCCCACTGACACTTCACATTGCTGATCCCTAATAAACCTCTTGTGAGCATCCACATTGAACCACTACTGGCAATAGAGGCAGCCGTCTGCTGTTCGTCTGACCTCACCAGCCCTATAATCTGGTCAGCAGTCAAATCGGAAAGAGAGAGCTTATTTCCCAGGAAAAACTGCAGAACACTGGCAAAAATAGCAGAACACTGGCAAAAATAGCCCATGTCCCATTAAGGAAAAACCAGAATTCGCTACAAATTAACAAGTACTTAGTGCACACTAAACCAGAGCTATTGTGGAGGGTTTAAATTGAGTTGGCAGGGGAATGAGAACTGGATGATAGGACTGAGAATGGGACAGTTGGTATACAAGTCATGTCGTGAGACCATGAGGATGGAAAGGCAGGTGATAGGGCCACATTGCAGTCACTAGGATGAGGTGACGTGTAACATGGAAGCAAAATTGAAATGGGTGATGAATCTAGAACTTCAAGTGTTACATTTCAATGCACATGGTATACAGAAAAAGGGATAAAGATCTTGTAGCACACTTAGAGACGGGCAGGTATGATGCTGCGGGCATCCCGGAGACATGACTGAAAGAAGATCACAGTTAGGAGCTGAACATCCAAGGATACACATTGTATCGAAAGGATAGGCAGTTAGTTAGGTAGCAGTGATGGGATGGTTTTGTTGGTAAAAAAAAAAGAAATCAAATCCTTAGAAAGAGGTGACATTGGATCAGGAGATGTAGAATCATTGTAAGTAGAGTTAAGAAACTGCATGACCCTGATGAGATTTATATACAGGTCCTTAAACACTAGCAGGATGTGGGATATAAATTTCAACAGGAAATAGAAAAGATATGTAATAAGGGCAATGTAGAATACTTGTGGTAGAGTTAAGAAACTGTGGAAAAAAAAGACCCAGATGTGTTAAGAGTAGTCAGGATGTAGGATATAAATTTCAATGGGAAATTGAAAAGGCATGTAATAAGGGCAATGCTACAATAGTTATGGGGGATTCCAATATGCAGGTAGATTGGGAAAATCAGGTTTGCTGGAAAACGAGAGAGGGAATTTGTAAAATGCCCCCAAGCTGGATTTTTCAAGCAGCTTGTGGTCGAGCCCAACAGGGGAAAGGCAATTCTGGATTGGGTGTTGTGTAATAAACTAGATTTGATTAGGGAGCTTAAGGTAAAGGAACACTTGGGAGAGTGCTCGGAATATGATAGTATTCATCTTGCAGTTTGAGAGGGAGAAGATATAGTCAGATACATCACTACTACAGTGCAATAAAGGGAATTATAAAGGCATGAGATGGAGCTGGCCAAAGTTGATTGGAAGGGGACACTAGCAGGGATGCAATGGTTGGAGTTTCTGGGGCCAATTCAGAAGGCCCAGAATAGATACATCCCGAAGATGAAGTATTCTAAAGAGAGAATGAGGCAACCATGGCTGATAAGGGAAGTCAAAGACAGCAGGAAAGCAAAAGACAGAGCATATAATACAGCAAAAATGAGTGGAAAGTAGAAGATTGGGAAGCTATTAAAAATCAGCAGAAGGCAACTTAAAAAAACCTATAAGGAGAAAAAAGATGAAATATGAAGGTAAGCTAGCCAAAAATATCAAAAAGGATGCAAAACGATTTTTCAGGTATATAAAGAGTAAAAGAAAGGTGAGGATGGATATTTTGACCATTGGAAAAGACCATCTGAGAGGAAGCAATAGGGTACAAAAAGTGGTAGATGAATATAGTAAGAATTTTGTGTCAGTCTTCACTGTGGAAGACACAAGCAATATGCCAGAAATTCAAGAGTGTCGGGGAACAGAAATGAGTGTAGTTGTTATTGCTAATCAAAAGGTGCTTCGGAAGCTAAAAGACCTGAAAGTAGATAAGTCACCTGGACCAGATGGTCTACACCTCAGGGTTCTGAAAGAGGTAGCTGAAGAAATTGCGAAGGCATTAATAATGATCTTTCAAGAATCACGAGATTCTGGAATGGTTCTGGAGGAATGGAAAACTGAAAATGTCACTGCACTCTTTAAGAAAGGAGGGAGGCAAAAGAAAGGAAATTATAGGCCAGTTAGCCTGACCACAGTGATTAGGAAGATGTTGGACTCCATTATTAAGGATGAGGTTTTGAGGTACTTGGAGGCCAAGATCAGTATGGTTTCCTTAAGGAGAAATCTTGTCTGACATATCTATTGGGATTCTTGTTAATGGTGTTTACTTAGATTTTCAAATGTCCTTTGACAAAGTCCCACACATTGGGGGGGGGGGGGCTTAACAAGATACTACAGGAAAGATACTGCAATGGATAAAAGATTGTCTGGTTGGCAGGAGGCAAAGAATTGGTATAAAGGAGGCCTATTCTTGTTGGCTGCTGCTGACAAGTGATGTTCCACGACCCTATGGATCGTTTCTTTTCAAGTTATATGTCAACGATTTGGATAACAGAATTGATGACTTTGTGGCAGTTTGCAGATGATACAAAGATAGGTGGAGGGGTAGGCAGTGTTGAGAAAACAGGGAGCCTGCAGAAGGACTTGGACAGATTGGGAGAAATGGGAAAGAAGTGGCAGATAGAATACAGGTTAGGGAGGTATATGGTCATGCACTTTGGTAGAAGAAATAAAGGCATATACTACTTTCAAATTGGGAAGAAAATTCAAAAATCAGAGATGCAAAAGGACTTGAGAGTTCTTGTGGAGAATTCCCTAAATGTTAACTTGCAGGTTGTGTCAGTGGTAAGGAGGGCAAATGAAATGTTAGCATTTATTTCGAGAGGACTAGAATATAAGAGGAAGGATATTATGCTGAGGCTTGATAAAGCATTGACCAGACAGCTCTTGGAGTAATGTGAGCAGTTTTGGGCCCCTTATCTGAGAAAAGATGTGTTGGCATTGTAGAGAGTCCAGAGGAGATACACAAGAATGCATTTGGGAATGAAAGGGTTAACATATGGGGAGCGTTTGTTGGCTCTGGGGCTGTACTCACTGGAGTTTAGAACAATGGGGGGGGGGGTTGGAATCTCACTGAAATCTATTGAATATTGAAAAGTCAAGACGGAGAGGATATTTCCGAAAATGGGTGAGTCTCAGAATGGAGGGGTGCCCATTTCGAATAGGGATGAGAAGGGATTTCTTTAGTGAGAGGCTGATGAATCTGTGCAATTCATTGCCTTGGATAGCTGTGGAGGCTAAGACATTGAGTATATATAAAGCAGAGATTGACATGTTCTTGGTTAATCAGTGTCAAAGGTTACAGGGAGAAGGCAGGAGAATGGGGCTGAGAGGGACAATAAATCAGCCATGATGGAAAGGCAGAGCAAACTCAATGGGCCAAGTGGCCTAATTCTGCCCCTATGACTTATGATCACATGTGCATGCCAATGCTTCATCGAATTAAACCCCTGTGTGCATTACACGTGACAAAGACTAACACAATCTCCACAGCAATGATGTGGAACAGGAAGTGTCTGAAACTGCTGACAAAGAAAAGGGAGAAGCTAAAAGGCTGTGGCACCTTAAAACGCTGAAATGTGAAGTTAGTTTACCAAAGGAAATCTATTTCAATGTTACTAAGTGGGACTCTGAACACCAATGGGGCAAGCTTACTCATTTCTGTGTGCCCCCTGCAGAAAAGCAGATTTGAGCCTTTCAAAGTTACCCAACTACCACCAAAATAAAAATTGCATTTTTATTGCTATGCAACCATGGTATCCGCAATCTCAAGTTAATCCAAAAGTGGAAACAGAGACCAAAAGCGTTTGAAACCTGAAATAATAAAATACATTCCTGGAATCCAATTGCAGATTAATCATTCATCTGAATGAAGCTTTGGCAATAAACGGGATTAATAAGTGATATTGTAATTAAAACTGATTGATCTGAAAAGGGCAATGGAATAAATAAATGAGCTTAACAATCAAAGATTCTTAACTTAATCCAGCATGTTTCCAATTCTGTTGACACCATGCAACATTATTGCTCGTCTACTATGGAAATATTCATAACTGATTTATGAAAAGCTAATCCAAGTTGGCTTCTATAAAAGAGGCTCTACAGGTATATTTATGCATGGCATACAGCATCTCCTTTAGTAACCTATGATTTGGAATGAAGCTAGTCTTACACCAGCACGTTAAACAAAAACAGGCATTCTCATCCAATACAATTGTTTTCTCTACTATTGTCAAAGTCTAATCGTTTCACCAAAATAAGGTCATAGAAGTCCACACTAAATGCAATCTAGCAAATGAAATGAGCTTGTTCTACAAGGAATATGATAGATCTAATCAAGTATTTTCCTGACAGTTGCTTACCAGGACAAGTGTAGTATCACAGCAGTTTATATTCCTCTAACTTTCATCCTCCCTTCTAACACTCAGAAATTTATTTTAGGTGGATAATATGAAACGCATTGGCTTAAACTCTAAATATTCTGTTCATTTTTTTTAAAACCTTTAAATGTGGCACCAATTTCCTTCAATTGGAAAAGGAAATTTTATTAGAATTCTGAATTGGCTGTCTACTGAACACTCTTCCAAACACCCATGAAACAGTGACTAGGTACTCTAAAGAAATGGACAGCACCCTGACCGTCGATCAGTTGCAAAATAACTGGGACCATATTGGAAGGAAAGACCATTCAGTACCATGGATCCAAAATATCCTAGTGTTGGGGTGCAAAGCAGAAGTTAGACACACCCAGATGGACAGAAAGTCAAAGCCACAGAAGTATATATTGACCCCTTTGTTCAGAAATGAACAGGATGTTTTATCATTATTGTTCCCGCATTGCTGTCACAAGCACTGTTTTCTGGTGCTTCCACAAGCTGCTCTTCCATTGATTGTTTGGGCAATTAGCCCTTCCTACAGATGCCTTCAAGGTCAAAGTTTAAAGTATATTCATTATCGAAGTATGTGTATGTCACCATTTACTACACTGAGATTCATTTTCTTGCAGACATTCACAGCCGAATAAAACCATGCAATAGAAAGACTGGCTCATGACCAATGTGCAAAAGACAATCTGTGCAAATACAAATAAGTAATAATAAATATATAAATAATACTGAGAAAATGAGTTGCTGAGTCTTTGAGTCTTTGAAAGTGAGTCCATAGGATGTGGAATCAGTTTGGAGTTGAGGTGAGTGAAGTTATCCACGTTGGTTGAAGGGTAATAAAAGCTCCTGAACCTGGAGGTGTGGGACCTAAAGCTCCGGTACCTGTTTCCTGATGGCAGCAGTGAGAAGAGAGCATGACAAGGATGGTGGAATTCTTAAGATTAATGTTAACAGATACGGGGAAAGAGGATGAAATCACAAGGGCTATACTATAGGGAAGATCACACCTGTGCAGAGATTGCCCAGGAACAATTTTCAAAAGAGTGCCTCCCAATTCAGCAGGAAAAAATTAACTAAGTATTTATCCCTTATTTATATTTGAGACCAATATAGTACCTTCACTTTTCCTTAAGTTCTTCCTTCCGTTATTACTTCTTTCATATCTTTCTCCAGAAACACGGCTCGGAAACTGAGGCCTCTAAATAAATCCCTGATAAGTTTCTTCAATCCCAACTTCAGGTAAATGATCAAATACAATCATTGATCTATCAGAAGAAATCTTATTTTGCTGCAGCAGTAGTCAGTCTACCCTCTGAGGAGACCTAGGCATCAGTTTGGTAATGAAAGTAGTTCAATACAAGAACTCCTTTCTATTAAATTATCATTATATCAGAGAATTAAAGAGCATAGAAACAGGCAGTTTGGCCAACTCATCCTTGCCAAGTAAGTTAAGTACTTGAACTAGTCCCAATACCCCCTGATTGATTCCTATCCCTGTTAACCTTGCCTATCCATGAACCAGCCAAAATACCCTTTAAATGTTATAGGTGTACCCACCTCTGAGTGCTTTGTCTAGCAGCTCATTCCATGTAACCTATGACAACATTGCACCTCTGACTCATTTTAAACCTTTGCCCTGTCACCTTACACTTATGCCCTCCGCACCTGCTGCAGAAACACAAGAGATTCTGCAGATGCTGGAAATTCAGAGCCACACACACAAAATGCTGGGGGAGCTCAGCAGGTCAGACAGCACTGATGGAAAGGAATAAACAGTCAATGTTTCGGGTGAAGACTCTTCATCCGGACACTGGTTTAATACACTTCTACTATGGGAAAATGGCCCTGAACATTTACTTACCAATGCCTGTGAATGATTCTATAAGCTTCTATAAGATTACTCCTCAGCCTCCTGTCTCCAGGGGTGAAAAATTCTAACTGAACTAGTCTCTTCTTATGGTCTAAGCTCTCCAGAACTTGGTAATGTCTTTATAAATATTTTCTATACCTTTTCCAGCATAATGACATCCCAGGTGAACAGAACTGCACAAAGTAGGCTAAGTTCAGCCAAATCAAGTTGAGCTGTAAAATGACAACTCAGTTCATATACTCAGTGCCCTGACCAATGAAGATAAGGATGTCAAAGACCTTCTTCAGCAAGTTATGTCTTCACTCTGTCAGTCCTATTGCCTAAAGATTTAGAAGTCTGCCATTTTCAGAGCTACTATTTCAACATCAATACACTTCAGGAAAACTTGCTTCGTGTGTTCTAAAATTACACCTTCTATTCTAAGGCTAATTGAGACTGTAAGCAGCAACACTGCAATCACATTAAGGCAATGCACGTTCAGAATAACTCAGCCACCAAGCCTCGTTCAATGAAGTTGTGAATTTCAGACTGGTCAAAGGATTACAATGGTATTATGTGACACTAATTGCTGCATAGCACACCGTATTGGTAAATACTCCATGAGGGCTAAAGTTGCAGCAATTGAATTAGCTTTTTCAGTAAACAAAGGAGAGATTAGTTTGAGCTTCTTGTCTTTTTATTTAAGTTCATTTATGCGGAGTGTAATTCTTTTAGCGGATGAGTTGTTTGAATTAATTAGTGATACTTCAGGTTGTTGTGAGAATATCATAATATGACAGATATTCACTCTCTAGTCTCTAGTAAGCTCGAGCTGCGAACCCCACTTCCCCACCAAGGAGGAGATACTTCCAACTAATAAAGTAGTTTCAACACAGTTATTGATTTCAATGATTCACTTTAAAATTTGGACAACTGGTTCTTAACACACATATAGCACTCACAGATTTATAAAAGATTTCCTAACTGCAAAAAATTTACAAACTCTAAAGGATTTCCAAACACTGGTATGATTCCGATGAACTAAAAGAACATTCCAATGAGTTGCAGCTGAAAGAATCATCCGCTGCAGAAACTGAAAGCTGGAGAATGACCTTGAGCTCGTCCTCCCGTCACCCCATCTTTTTGTCATTCTCATTATCATTCCTAACAATGCTAAATGCTTTCTAATATCTACACTGTTTTGCAACTAGTTGACATTATTTGCATGTTATGTTTCTCTGATACGTTTGCTGTGATAAAGTAATTCACACAGATGGTCTCAAAGCTTCTGGTAACAATGGTGCAGATAACTTCATTGTAGCTGCATGGATTACGCAGACCAATTAACATGGTCCATTGTCTTATTTTTGCCTAACACAGACAAGCAGCTTTATTGTCATTTCAATTTGCAAACCACATCTCTTTGCAACCAGCCACCTGCTGTGGGTGAGCAGCCTGTGCACTGTCACGTAGTTTACAAAACTGCACTTTTAACTTCAATCTGATTGCAACTTGCAATTTACATTAAGAACGGAAGATTGGTTCATGTTTACAACAAGAAGCTGAGCAAGGAGTATTTGTCAGAAGTTTAACTTTATCACAGACATCTCTAACCCTTTGTAAAGGTTATGCTGCTGTAGTAGAAAGCTGAGGTTAGCAGTAAGCTTCTTGAACCCTGGAAAGTGAATACTTGCCACAAATTTAAAAGTGTAATTTTGCAGACAGCATTGTTAGCGGAGCACAGGCTCACAGCAGGGACTGGCTCTGACACCTTGGCTCACACTGCTCAGCAATTACCCGATCTAATCTTAACCTAATCATAGGAAAATTTGCCATCTACCAACCAGAACTTCTTTGCAATGTGGAAGGAAACCAGAGCATCCCAAGGAAACACACACGACCATGAGGAGAACGAATGGGGGAAAAACGTATATAATTCTCTACAGGCGGCATCAAGAACAGAACCTGAGTCACCAGTATTGTAAAGCGTTGCGTCAATATCACAGGTGAACAACTGACACAGGTATTTACCTGAAGCTTACCTGTGTTTTAGTCCAGGAGACTGCAATGTGTCCAGACTGAAGGTAAGGTCCTCAAGTCTGTGCTGGGCCTCACTGCAACAATATCAGACATGTATTTGCACCTAATAAATATCAGTGTGTGTTTGTTGCAGGCTCTTAAATTTTGTCTAATCTATTTGATACGTTTGTGATTTTAATTCACTTTTTCCAACTAATTTAAGGAAACCCACAAGGTCTTTGTTTAACACATTCCTGCAACATCCAAGTCATTTCAAAATCTGCTATGTAGTAATAAAAGATAACATCTTAAATTCTGAAGTAGCTTCTTCACAGGCCTTCCATATTTACTGCATTTAATAGCCAAGGGTTTATTAGCAAATGGATAATTATCAACTTTTTGGCAAGGCCCTTGTGGAGTATCACCGGAGAGAAACATTGTGATGACAGGTTTGCTGAATTCAGTGCTGCCCTTGTTCGCAGCTATTAATCATCCCAGATTTCACCTGTGTAAGTCTATTAATGAGTGGTTAAATAATTGCAATGAAAGGTGTTAACAAAACAGATGCCATTGCAGAGTTCAGCAGGACTGGGGTGTCCAAAGCAATTTCGCCAATCAAAATTAGAAAGGAAATGCTAAGAAGCCTTTCAACATACAAAGAGAAAGATGGCAATAAATCAAGTGCTAATTATGTAGGTTATTAGGACAGCTTTACAACATACTGCATGAACATTAGACGGAAGTCATTATGCAAGTCACCATTACAGAACAGCATGTGTGTTAAATCTGGCTATCTAACACTCTTCTTCTTCCTCCTCTTCTCAGGCACTGGCGTAGCTGAGGAGGCCAATGTGGAAGCTGTAGATGATTCTACTTCAGGGCTAGGAGATGCCTGAGGGGATGGGAGTGTGTGAATTTTGGAATTTTGTGAGGTGGGGTCCTCATCTGCCATATACGCGGGGCTTCCATTTGTTCCCAAGGCATGGTCTTGAGGTGTATTACCTTCCCAAATTCTCTCTGTCTGTGCAGAGGTCGTGGAACATAGAAATCAGCATGGATAATGTATTTTGACAAGGAGACTTTGAGCATGTGAAATTAGTGCTTAGTTTTTCATTGTTGTAACCTCTCTTTGCACTCAGGAAGACAATAAGACTTCCTTTGTTCTGTAGTTCTGCTGTTTCTGGACACTTAGAAAACAATATACTGAAAAGGCACAATTTTCCTCTGTTCCACTTGTCCTCACTTCCTGAAATTACCCAGCCCGCTGTGTTTGGTTTCATAGCTACACTCACTTGAACATCCAAGTCAATATTCTTCATCTGTGCACAGACAAGCTACCTGACTACATAGGTCCTGTACCAATCCACTATTCGTAATTGTCATTTTTTTGGCAGAGGTCACAGGACAATTGAGCACTGGGATGCCTGCAATTGAAGCAGTCGTCAGCTAGTTCCATGTACAGCAGAAAGCAAACTATGCTGGCCTCCAAAGCTCAGGCAGTTGATTCACCTGCTTAACCATAATAGCCATGTTCAAGGTTTGTTTTGCATTCTGCAGTGACCATGCCTCTAGAAATACACCTGTTGCCTTAACGACAGAGATGAACATTAAGAGAAATTTGAAATTTTGACCAAAAAGGTCAAAATATTGAATTCTAACATTAAGAATTTTAACTTCAAATTCTGCATGATCTATAGAAAAAGGCAGCAAGATATTATTCACATTCTCCGTACACACCTACATGCAGACAGATAACAACAGTGCACAACTAGTACACATTCACACATAAATACACACAAAATATACATACACTCATTCACAAATGACACACACACAAATAGGTGATGCACAAAGACACAAGGATAATGTGCTCACACTGGTAAACCTGTAAGAACAAAAGAGAAGGCAAGTGTATCTGTTAGTTTTTACAATCCTCCACTGTAAAGGTAGCAAAGCAAGTGACCCAGTAAACACAAAGGCATTTATGAGCGTAATAGCAGCACTAACTCTTTATTTGTCCAAAATGAGCCAAATTCAACAAGTTTCTATTCTGTTTGCCTATATTCAAACTTTCACGGCCGAACTTAATTTTGGATTAATGGCAGCACCTTACACTAATTTGCTGCATGTAATTGATATTAAAGCTTTAAAGCTTTGGTGTCCCATGTGACTGAATGATCTCTCGTTTCTCTTTCTCTTTCTCATTGGAGCAGAACCAAGTAAAAGAGAGCATTGACCAAAGGGTAAAAAAGAGTCATGCTGAAGTGTAAGGCAGAAAATAAGGTTTATTGTCATAAATGAATATAATTTAGGCAATAATAAAGCAGAGGGAAGCAGATTGTGCCACCAGCTATAGTAACAACCAGAGTGCCTGGATAGGCCATTAAAAGGCTGTACAGGGAACGTGAGGAGATAAGACATCCAGATAGCATCACTTGCTGCAGACATCTCGCAGAGTGATCAATGGCTTTCATCGTCTACTGGTATCTGTAATGATGAAATTATGGTACTATATTCCCTTAATTATCCAATCAATGTGCATGTGTTGATAAGGAAAGTGATACTTTGAGACATTCTGATAGTTGGGCACGGTGAGGGATTTAATCACAAACTGGCTTATCTGAGGGGACAAAGCTGCAGAACGAAAGCCAGAGGACACCGGTCAGACTTTAAAACACTGGTGTCTCCCATATGCTTTTTTGTTAATCTGGGAATCATTGTCAAAGGTCTCTGTGGTAGCCGGCTAACCTGAACAAGTGCTTCACAGAGTGTTGCATCTGCAGATCAAACAAATGAGTGCACTTTGATTCCACTGCCCACACTAACAGAAAGACCAATGAGCACTCAGTGAAAACGTGCTCTGTGAGGAAGATTGACAACATGTGAATAAAAACAGCACTTCACTTCAGCCCACAGTACTTAAGCTTAGAACACAAAGTAGATAAACCAGGGAGAAGAAGAACATGAAAGGGACCCTTGGATGGAGACCATTCTGACTGGTTGCATCACAGTATTGTTTGGAACCTCCGTTCCACAGGATCGCAAGAGGCTACAGAGGGTGATAGAGTCCACCAGTTCCGTCATGGGCAGAACTCTCCCCACCTCATGGGGCATTTTCAAAAGATGGTGCTTCAAGAACGTAACGCCCATCCTGGACGTGCCCTCTGTTAGTGCGATTTTTGGGTTTAGCACATTTAGCTAATAGCTTCTGCCACCAATCTTCAATTCTGAACATAGATTGTAGATTCTATTTAAAAAGCAGCCCTGAACAATGGGTTCCTTAAAGCCTTGAATCACAGACTGGTTAGATCAGTTAACAGGCATGTTTGCAAATGCATGAATCCAATCAACAACCCATTGCGTGGACACGGCAGTAATTAACATTTATTTTGGGTGTGATGGTGGGAAGATCCAGACATTTTAAACTATTTCATGCATTCATAGTTCAAGAGTGCATTGCAAATATGGATTTATTTGAATTGTCCTAACTTTTCTTTGATCTTTAAAATATAAAAAGTTGGTAGCGCACAGGCAGACCTTTCAACCAGAACCTCAATATGATGCCGGCTGTATCTTGATTTGTTGAATCCAGAAGCCGCTTCGTATGACCACTACTTTTCTCCAGTGACATCATTCATGCAACAACACCATCTTCTCATTACAACCAGCCCGAAGATCCACATTCCATGATTTAGCAACAGCTCCTTCCCGTCCACCATCAGGTTTCTGAACAGTCCATGAACCCATGAACACTACCTCGTTCACAAACGAGAGAAAATCTGCAGATGCTGGAAATCCAAGCAACACACAGAAAGTGCCGGGCAGCATTTAGGAAAAGAATACAGCTAACGTTTTGGGCCAGGACTCTATAACATGGGACTGAATAACACTACCTATTTATTCAGTTTGAGCACTATTTATTTAATTCGCAACTTATGCTAACTTTTACATCTTGCACTTTACCACTGACACAAAATCAACAAATTTCACAACAGCCCTCAGTGATAATAAACTTGATTCTGATTTTGATCAATATATGAATTGGGCAACAATGATTGGGCAGGGCGACACCTGCCTGAAATGGCAATGCCTTTAGTCATGGTGCCTGAGGTATCTGAGAAGAAGCGGAAGTAATCTTAGCACCAAAGGTGCAGTGTGCTAATGCTGGGGTGCCTGGTTCCGGTGCACATAGGCAGAAGACCTCATGGGAAAAACATGCCATGGCAGGGAATATGATGGAGCAGACCACTGGACCTCTAGCCTTCTACTACCTCTGCTGCCCAGGCTTCTCTGTTAGGGTCCTACAGTTGTACGCTGCATAACTTCTCTGTAGTTAGGTACAGATACCAATGCTATCAGGAGGTCATTATACTGAGTGTAAGAGCCTGCACTATGCACATCCTTGGATGGCCACCCTCTTCCTTCCTGGAAATAACAGGTTTCAGGCTCTGCCAAGGTGACACTGGACATAGTACTTTTAGTTGGCCTAACTGAGCAAAGGCAAACAAGTCCTCTGCAGGAGTACTGGTGCAAGATCTCACCAGGCGGGGAGCTGTTATTCTCTACATGACCAACAGTGGCAGTCTCTGAGCTGATGTTCAAAAATGGGAAGAAGATAGTGGGACTTTAACAACTAATTGTTTTACCCCAATTCCTGCATATGCTGGTCAAAACAAATTCTTTTCAACAGAAACTGAGATGGGCATGATTTTGAGAAAAGTAGGATACCATGCTGGGAAATTAGAAAGCACTAAGAGGGAGGTGTGATATGAGAAGGGCGATTAAGCATGCCGATGATGCTGAGATCAACATTTTCAGCTCGTTGTTGGCTCCACAAGAGCAAGAGAGCTGCTTAATGGCCAAGAATGTGTCCTCCACAACTGGCCCCAACTGATTAGCTTTGCTGCATTCGTGTGTGTCTCTTTGTGTAGAAGGAGGGAGACGGGTAAAGGGAAAGAGGGTGTGGGGGAGAAGGAGAGGGGAAAGGGAGAGGTGAAGAGAGAGGGAAAGAAGGGGAAGATGGGAAAGGTGGAGGGGAAATAGGGGAAAGGGGAGGAGGGGAGGAGGGGAGAAGAGGGGAAGGGGAAGAGAGGAAAGGGGAAGAAAGGGAGGGGGAAAGAGCAGTGAAGGGGAGGGGGGAGACAGGGAGAGGAGGAACAGAGGAGGAGGGGGAGATGGGATGGGGATGGGGTAGAGGGTGAGGTGGTAAGGGTGAAGAAGTGGAGAGAGAGACAGAAGGAGAGAAATGAAGCATCAAGCTGGAAAGGGATAGGTGGAAGATGAATTGAATTTATTTCTTACATCCTTCACGTACATGAGGAGTAATAATCTTTACGTTACATCTCCATCTAAATGTGCCATGTGCAATCATAGTAATTTATAATAATTTATAATAAATAGAACTGTCAATGTATTATAGAGTATCCTCAAGTCAGTGTAAGTTCATCAATCTGATAGCCTGGTGGAAGAAGCTGTTGGTCCTGGCTTTTATGCTGTGGTACCATTTCCCAGATGGTAGCAGCTGGAATAGATTGTGGTTGGGGTGACTTGGGTCCCCAGTGATCCTACTGGCCCCTTTTACACACCTGTCCTTGTAAATGTCAGGAATCATGGGAAGTTCACAACTACAGATGTGCTGGGCTGTCTACACCACTGTCTGCAGAGTCCTGCGATTGAGGGAAGTACAGTTCCCATACCAGGCAGTGATGCAGCCAGTCGGGATGCTCTCAATTGTGCCCCTGCAGAAATTTCTGAGGATTTGGGGGCCCATACCAAACCTCCTCAACCGTCTGAGGTGAAAAAGGCACAACAGTGTGTACAGACCATGTGATGTGGATGTTGAGGAATAGGGTTTGGCCCATCTCCATTCCTCTTGTAATCCACAACCAGCTCCTTTGTTTTT